>NC_066362.1:17972628-18302628 GCF_013377495.2 Cygnus atratus | reverse complement strand
GACTGTAAAGGAGCGGCGGAGATGCAGTGTTAGGGACTGACCCTAGCCCCAATACCCATTCTTCTGCACTGCCTGGGGGGATGACATAGAAGAAGATGGATATGGGGAACGTGTTTTTAGTTTGCTTTTAGTTTCTCACTGCTCTTGTCTGTTAGTAATAGGCAATAAATTGTTTTAATCTCTATATGCTGAGTCAGTTTTGCCCATTGCAATAACTGATGAGTGATTTCCCTGTCCTTTATCTCAGCCCTTGAGCCCTTTCCATAATATTACTCCCTGTCCCCCTCCCCCTCTTTCCCTTGAGGAGAGGAAGTGAGAGTGGTTGTGCTGGAGTTCAGCTGCCCAGATGGGTAAAACCACCACAGCTGCCCAGCAAACAAGATCCCCTGGGGGGATGAGCCTTGGGGAGGCTTTAGGTCCGTGCTTAATTTGCTGGGAGCAGCCAGAAATATTTAAAAATAAATCTAATTGTATCAGACTGAGGAGGAAGAGCCTACTCCACTCCACACACAAATCTTCCAAGCCTTTTCCTCCAAGCGAAGACTTTGTGATGTTCCAAACTCATTAAAACCTTTCCACCCTTCCCTTTCAACATTTCCACTATTGGGGAATACTGAAGTGCTGACCATAGATCCCAGAATGGGAACTGGAAGAGTAATAGTAAGATCAGGCAGAAGGGGTTGATCTGAGCCAGTCCACATACAATGATTTAGACCGTTATTACAGACCCCTCTGTATTAGTTACTTATTTGGACTAGTGGACTGTTAAAAAGTTAACTGGGCTAACAATAAGTTAATAGCTAAATGTATATTTTGTGTTCTATTTTGCTTCCATCAAGATTTTGAGCGTAACAGAACATAGCACAAAGGCAATAATTTGTCAAAAAGAAAGTTTTTTGGTTCTCTGTTTTCCAAGTTTGTTAAAAAAAAATAAAAATAAAAGTAAAAATAAAAATAAAAATAAAAATAAAAACAAAAATAAAAATGAAAATAAAAATAAATCTGCAGTAATAACACAAGAATGAAAATTTTGGAAGTTAAAGATTAATTAAAGTCATAGTTAAGTAAGTGACCTTCTGTTTTCCTGAACTCTGCTCTGATACTCTCTCTGTGCCTAGGGATTTAGTGCAAGTTAAGTTTATGTCAAGAAGGGCAGTCATCCCAACACACATTGCCCATTGAAACACAGGGTTAGGAAGGCAGGTAGCTAAGACATGCAGAGCAACATAATTTATGTGCAGCATCATAGAAGCAAATGAGGATGCACAAACAAAGCTGGCTATCTGGTTATCCTTTAATCCAGAGAAGAGAGATCTCCCCATCATTTCCTTTAATAGCTTTGCAAGGATTTCTTTCACAAAGTGTGAAACAGAGTGTTTTTTTCAGTGTTATGATTTGCACCTACAGCATTTGGTAGTGTTTATATATCAAAAACTAAGGAGAGCTTGCTTAAGTCAATACTTAGTTGAAGCTTCAAGGAGCAACCAGAGAATCAAGAAATGTAAGTGTTCTTTTGCAATGTTGTGCCAAATGTCACAGCCAGATGCCAGTGAAATCCTTTTAGCTGAATTAGAACAACCATTGTAAGTGATTTTCAGTCCTTAAAATTCTGTGTAACATAAGTGAATGAGGTAAACAAATAGTAGGTCCACAGGACTAGGGAAGTGATTGTCCCTTCATATGCTGCACCAGTGAGACCTCACCTTAAATACTGTGTTCAGCGTTGGGCCTCTCACTACAAGAAGGACATTTAGTTGCTTGAGCATGTACAGAGAAGAGCAACAAAAGTGGTGCAGGGACTGGAAAAAAATGACTTATGAGGAGTGACTGAGGGAATTGGGGTTGTTTAGTCTGGAGAAGAGAAAGCTGAAGGGAAACCTCATCGCTCTCTAGAACTACCTGAAAGGAGGTTACAGCATTTTCTCAAACGACAAGTGATAGCACACAAGGCAACAGTCTCAAGGTGTGACAGGGAGGTTTAGTCTGGATATTAGGAAGAATTTCTTCACAGAGTGGGTGGTAATGCATTGGAAGGGGCTGCCCAGGGAAGTGGTTGTTTCCCCATCCCTGGAGGTATTTAAGAGATGTGTGGACATAGCAGTAAAGGACATGGTTTAGTGATAGGATTCATTAGGTCAGGTTGATGGTTAGACTTCATGAACCTAAAGGACTTTTCCATCTTAAATGATTCTATGAATCTATGATTCTAATCATACTGATGCTACTATTTAAAAATGTTACCCCTCTTTTATTTCCTGAACTGTACAAGATTGCTGTGCACAGAAAACACTTCAGAAGTAACTGCATCCCAGTGGAGAATGAAATGATGTCCCTCTTTACATTGCACAAGCCCTTTTGAAAATTTCTGCGTGTGTTGAAGGCTGGTTGCATTGTTGAGGCTGGTTTACAAACTATTGTGACTTCTACAGGCAAAAAAATAATTTAACGTAATACTATATTATGATCATATTTTTAAACATTCAGAATACCTTAATTTATATTATGCACAAGCTAAACCTACAAAACAAAGACACTGAAGATAAATAGTACATTCATTTTCTCTAATTCAAGTGAGAGTCCAAGTTCTCTTATTCCTCATTCCCCTTGCTGTGATATCATTTTTATATCAGCAGCCAAGAGACAAAAGACTGTCTGTTTATGAATTGACAGGTTGCTATCCCAGTTTCTGTTCTTTACTTAGCTTGTAGGAAATTTGTTTCTGAACATGTATGTTTGCCAATGACAAACTGTAGACAATGCAGAATCACAAGAAATGAATTTAAATGTTGCCTTGTTTTTCTATTTAAGTAATGAGCAACTTAAATTTAATAACATTAAAAGTAATTATCTATAATAATATGATATATTTGCAATAATTTTTAGCTGAATATAAGCAATCGATAATGTTATATCTGAAGAGAGGGTATCATGTGTAATTTAATAACTACAGTGAAGGAAGTTTAGAGTGGGAAAACTTAAATTTGTAAAGCAGTGTTCATAGCTTATTACAGAGCTCTAGGGTAGAATAGAGAGAGGAGAATGTTGAGGCAGCTAAGGGAATCTTATAAATAGTTATAATATTGATATGATTTAAAGTTCCCGGATGTTGATTAGAATACAAATTTGAAAACAGATAAGGGAATCATACCAAGTATTTTCTGAAAATTTTCTTAGCAAGCCCCAAGATCATAGGCTGTTTTGAATTATATCTTAAGAAAGAAACCATATACATGGTAGTCTAAATGTGATGAAAAACAGAAATATTGACTTTTGATCCTGCAACAGAGAAGGGCATGAAGTCATTTCATTTCCAGTCTATACCTTTATTTATGTTTCCACTTCTGAATTGTGGGCAGCTGCTCACCACATTTTCTCATTCAGCACAGAGATAAGCAAAGGAAAAAAACATGCAAAATGTGAAAGGAATATTGAATATTCTGAAGAAAGCTGTTCGCTGCTCCCCTCCTTGCAAAGAAATCTTTCTCCAGTCCTAGATCAGTGTATTCTCAGCTGGCATAAACACTTAATTAGATGCAGGTTGTTGCATCTGTGTTACACTGTTGCCTTTTATTCAATACATGTTCTTTGGGCAGGAATTATTAATTTCTTATTTTATTTATACAGTGAGGTACTACTGGCTCTGGTCTTTCAGACCTGGCTCTGCTCTTTTTCTCTGTGATACTTTGGACAGATCTTTTCCTTTTGCTTGGCCTTCTTGCAGCTGTCAGAAGGCCCTACATTCAGGGACCCACAAAAGTCCTCCACCATTTTTAGCCTCTGTATAGAAATCCCTGGAGAGCTAACTAAGGTTAACATAGCAGCCTTCGGCAAACCCTTGCTTTAGAAGGAGAATGTATAGACTTGCCTTTGAAGAAGCAGCAGTTATATCTACTGAGTCAATAGCCACCACATGTAAACCAAGATGCAGACTAAGACTTTAACCTTAATTTTCTCCCATCTTTCATCTTCATTAGCCCAGAATAAATGTGCAAATTGCCACAGATGTGAGCCATGGAAGAGAGGGAATGAGTTGGGTAAGGACTGAGTGGTAAAGAAAGCTACCTTCTAGGATTTTTTTTTTTTATTTTTTTTTTTACCAAACACCTTTGATATGCTGTGTGCGGGGAGTTTAACTGCAGCTTGAGAACAAATAATAAAGTCCTGAACAAATAACAGTGCCCTGTTGCAAAACAAAAGATGTAGGACTATTGACTGAATATTACTTTAGCTTAGAGACTTCCATCTCCCTAGATTCCCTCTATGTTTAGTGGAGAAAAAGAGGATTCTCAAAGGAAATACTTGGAGTGTAAGCCCATGACTGTTGCTCTGAGGGGTCCTTCTCCATTAATAGTCTTCCTAAGCAAAAAATCTCTTGGTAATTATTCCATAGTGATCATTATAAAAGGATTAAATGTACTTCTCTGACACATGCCCACAGCAGGTTTTTGCTCCTATGTGTTGTAGGATCTTCCATTATGGAGCTTAACATAACACTGAGCTTAACATGTACACAAGGGACTAGCATACACCTATTTCAGCATGAATTCAGCCCACAGTTTTCATCATAGGTTTGCATAAGCATTGTAATAGCTTTAACCTAGAGTGTTTTAATAGAGGGGATAAATAAATAAATAAATAAAAATTTTTAATAAGCCTGATTTAGGTGGGGTGTTTTTTGTTTTCTATGTTGTTTAAATGGATGTGTGTGAGACATATGCACAGATGTAATTAGCTTACCCATTCTTTCTATCCCACTGCTTGCTCAAGTCTGCTTTCTGCTTCTTATCCTCTTGTTTTTGGCATTAGGTGAATCCTCACCAAAGCCTCTGTTTAGGAATTATTCCTAGTGGAATATCCTGAGTGCAACAACAAAAACAAACAAAAGCAACAACATATGCTTAAATTTAAGTGGACTAATTCCATTTATTATTTATCTGTGATATTAATGTACTAGAGCTGAGCTAGATGATAAAATACTTATCTTTTTAAGGAGATCTTTGGTGAAACAGCAGAAGGACATTCAAGTCAGTTTATTGGAGGGATGTTCAGACAGAAACTAGGCTTCTGTTTTCATGTATAAGGGAATGGAAAGACCCTAAAATTATTATTCCATAGTTTTTGAAAAAGTAGTTATCTGTCTTGTTGTTGTTGTTCCCTTCCTTTCATGAGTTTGCTTATCTACAAACAATGTTTTTAGCATTAAAAGTATATTAAAAGAAAATAAATAGAAAAATTAAGTTTTGCAATGGTGTTATGAATGTAACTTCATCACTAATGCCTGGCTAATCTGGTGCCCTTCTATGATGTCATGACTGCACCACTGGACGAGGGAGGAACAACTAATATCTTGTACCTGGGCTTCTGTAATTCCTTTAATATGGTCCCACACAACATTCTTGCCTCTAAATTGGAGAGAGATGGATTTAATGGATGGACTACTAGATGGATAAGGCATGGGCTGTAATTTGGATGGCTGCATTCAGAGTTACAGTCAATGGCTCAATATCGAAATGGAAACCAGTAATGACTGGTGTCCCTCAGGGATTCATACTGGGACTTAAACTATTTAATATCTTTGTCAATGACATAGATAGTGGGACTGAGGGCACCCTCAGCAAGTTTGCAGATGACACCAAGCTGATTGGTACAGTTGGTACCCTAGAAGGAATGGAATGCCATCCAGAGGGACCTTAACATGCTTGAGGAATGGGCCCATGAAATTAAATAAGACTAAGTGCAAGATCCCACATCTAGGTCAAAGCAATCCCCAATATCAATACAGACTGGGTGATGAATTGAGAGCCACCCTGCAGAGAAGGATTTGGGGAGATTTGTTGATGAAAAAATTGGATACTAGCTGGCAACATGCACTCACAGCCCAGAAAGCTAATTGTATCCTGGGCTGCATCAAAAGAACTGTGGCCAGCGGATCAAAGGAGGTGATTCTCTCTCTCTACTTTGCTCTCATGAGACCACACATGGAATACTGCAGCCAATTCTGGGGACCCCAGTACAAGAAGGACATGGGCCTGCTACAGCTGTACCAGAGGAGGGACACAAAAATGATCAGAGGGCTAGAGATATACAGAGGTTAAGGCTGGGCATATCGATGTATTTCTCCTGTGAAGACAGGCTGAGAGAGATGGGGCTGTTCAGCCTAAAGAAGAGAAGGTTCTGGGGTGACCTTATTGAAGCTTTTCAGTTCTTAAAGGGGGCTTATAAAAAAGATGGATGTACTTTTCTTATTTCTTTTTCCACCGAGGAAAAAAATGACCTTGTTAATAGGGAGATAAGTCATCAGCAGTGTCCAGATTAGGAGGAAATAGTGAAAAAAGGTTTTTGAATTTCTTATTATTCTCTGTTTGTTTTTTTGTTTGTTTGTTTGTTTGTTTTTTCCTTGTTGGTTATTTCAATTTAAAGATATTCTGTGATACATCATGGGGCCAACAATCTCAGAGCTCAAAACCAATATGAGATATTAATGGGTCTGCTATTTAGTAGCAACAAAAATGTACTATTCTATAAATGGTGCTTTTTTCTACCTTGTAAATTGAGTCCTCAGTATGTCCTTGATAAATAAAAAATACCTCTGGCACAAGGAGACTAATAGGCAGCCCCTCAGATACTTTAAATGATAATTGCTGCAAAAGGTCTTTTTGCCACAGAATGATGACCAAACTCTGAAAATAGTCATATAAACAACATTTTAAAAGGGTATTTGACAACTTCTTATTCTTTAATACTTCATAAGAATCATTTACCTTTTTAGATCATTGCCTCCATGGTGGAGAAAAGGAAAGTCCAGGTCTAGAACTCAGTCATTCTTTTAGTCATTTTAGATTAATAGGACCCTGGTGATTTCAAATAATTTACCGGCCAGTCACTGATAACTTCATACAATTTTTTCCCTGAGGGACTGTAGGATGCTGAACCGCTGAGTCTAAGCACTGGTGCTACACTGCTAAGTGGATGAAAAGTAGTAGAATCATATGTGAGCATTTTCAACACCATTTGGTCCTTGATGTTTAGCAACAAGAATCCCTGTTGTGCCCAGTGTTCAAGATCCCAGAGGGAGAAGATACATATTTACAGAGTTACGGCTCATTCATGAAACAGTGTCACTGCCTGCATTTAAATCTGATGAAAAAGCAGTCATCAATTATGTTCTTTTTAGGCATGTGAAAGCTTGCAAAAGTGGTGAAAAGGCAAGATGAATTTTAGCCTTTTGACTTTCATGGCAGGGAAGGTTAAAAAAAAAAAAGGGGGGGGGGGGAATTGTTCTAACCAACGTGCATCTGTAGGTCTATGGATACAATAATTCAGAAGAAAATCAGATGTATTTGATATTGGATGGAGTACAGGAGTGGGCATTTGAAGGAGAACCAAGTGTGTCCCTTGAGATTAAGTTTTTATTTAAATACCATTTATTGTTTGAATTTCAGGAAGAAAAATTTAGACCTACTATCAATTTAATGTGCAATCTTCTATTAGAAAGCAGATGCAGCTGTAACAAGAGGGAAAGCCAAATGTCATTTTTATGTTGTGGAAAAAGCAGATGTATACCTCTTTGCTTATGTTCACAATGCAATGTCAGACATGCTGTCATGTACAGTAAGAGGGAATCATTGAGTGTTCATGTTTTTCATAAAATATAATCTGAACCCAAAGAAAACAGCAAAGTATTTTTAAACTTGTTCAACTGATAATATATCACCTTTGGTACTTGAGATCAAAATAATCTATTGGAATCCTTACCATTCTAATGTGGGCCATTATCTTCAATAGCATATACACTGCTGAGTATTTACAGAAAATTTAACTGTTCCTAAATTCTTGGAAACACTGATACTGACCATTTCCAAATACTATAAATACTGCTTGGGAAAAAAAAAAAAAATGCTGAGAAAGATCTTTATTCCTACTCTGTCAGAAGTACAAAGTAGATGGGTGTTCCATCCTTTCCATAATTTAATAATGTGTACAAAGAGACAAAATAAGTCCATTCTTTCATCAACAGTGGCAAATTATTGAGTTTGTCTTTATTCTCACTATTTTCTGTGAGCTATATCATTGATCTTAGTCATTAGGATCTAGACTTGTAAATGTTAATTACATGATTACTGTGAAGTAAATACCCACAGGTCAAAGTTTTTAAATGTGACTTCCTTAAATTAGGATCCTTTATCTTTATTTGAGGTCCATGAAATTTTGAAACTCTTACTGAAGTCACAATGGCTGTATTATATCACCACTGCAGTTCTACATCATTTTTATCATTAGTACTTCTCATTCCTTAATACCAGTAGAAATGATACACACTGCTATTTGCTTGGGATTTTTGTTCATCATATGTTTTGCAAATTCTACAGCATGTGACATATAATTATATCCTTTTTCTTATGTCTATGCCAGGTTAATGCTGAAAGTCATGTAAGAAGTACAAATAAGAACTTGTGTGGAACACATGGTGTAAGTACATGCAGGTTTGAAATGAAAGCAAGTTCACATGAGCTTATGGACCAGAAGTCTCTGCCACCATGATGTATAGGTTTAGAATTGAATTCTGTAGATCATCTCAATTTCCATAGCTGTGCAGTTCAGTTTCATAGGTCACTTGTGGAAAGAAAGACATAAACCTTTGGGTCTGTATAGCTGAGACATTAATATGTTTCTCATTAAGACAAATGACCCAAAGATACAAATGAAAATGAGATGCAGTTGCTTATCTCAAGAGGTTATCCCAATGCCTACAAAGTGAAACAGATTTTTAAAAAGATTTTTAAAAGATTTGTTCCACTAAAAAATAATAATAAATTAATTAATCAATAGACATGCTATGAACAATTCATATCATATGCAAAACAAATCTATTTAAAACAAGTCACAGGCAAAGAGGAGCTTGGTCACATAAAGGAACATTCTGTGGGTGATATCATTTTTTTCTCAAGCGTCTCCTTCAATGACGAGGACCAAAATGACAGAAGGAGCCTTCTAATTCAGGTTCAGAGAAAAACAGTCATGATGTTGCCCTTCAAATCCTTATCACAATTCTGGTGTTGTAAGCTCGGTTAGGACTGGAAACAATGCAAGTGTATACTGGAGCCAGCCTCAGTATGCTTCCATAACTGAAGAATTCAGGATTGCCTAATTTTTTCCAAAGGCTTTTAACCAGAAAGGCTAGGGCTGCTTTAAATATCCATCCTTCCAGAATGCAAGTTCTGTGATGTATCTTTAAAAAACTGAAGCAAGGCATTCTGAAAATGTAGAATGTTGCTAAGGTGATTAAAGCCATGATCTCCTGCAGGTACTGATCTCTCCTGTGAGCAGAATGGAGTGTATGGCACAATCTCAGCCATCCCAGCTCAGTGTCTGCTGCCTTAGCTGAACTCCTCATGTGATGGTGTCATTACCCCCCCCCCTCCCCCAGCACGCACACACACACACACTCCTTGCCTTCTTGCCTTCAGTCTGGCTGTTGCCTTGCTCAAAGAGTGGCCCTTGCACTCAAGGCCTTGCTCAGGCAGATAGTGATCACAATATTGGCTCACGCTGAATGCTGGAAAAACTGGCAGACAGATGTCTTGCTCAGCAGCTAAGGGCCGATATAGCATGCACCAAAAAAAAAAACAAAAAAAAAACACAACTATTAGTTCATCATCTTCCCCATAGATAGTAAGCAGTCCGAGAGCCCTTGAGCTCTTCTGCAGGGCAGCTGGCTGCACAAAAGGATCTCCCCTTGAGTCAGGGGCATGCCTGCCCTTACTCCTCGCAAGAGATTCCTTGCTGCAACAGATCCACAGTAAGTGATTAATAGTTTGCTAAACTTTGTAAGCTTCACTAAGATTATATCTTAGATTGATTGTGCACATATAATCCTTAAACATAAATCGTTGACCAAGTCTGGGACTAGGAGTGGATTCAGCTGCACCATTACCTCTTCAGTTCAAAGAGTTTAGAAAACAAGGGTCAACTCTGAACCTCATGACTCAATGGGAGGGTCTTCCCCAACATGTCTGACTTACCCCGTCCTCTATGCAGTAAATAATTGTGTCCCTTGTAATCTCAAATCTTGTTAATCTTGTTTTATCTACAATTAAGCTTTGTTAGATCAATACATTGTATCAATACATATATTGCTGCTTCTCTATTATGAGTGAAGTATATAATTTCATCCACAACACTCAGACAACAGTGTGCTAAATTGCAGTAATGCTGCTGAAAAATATCTTTGTTTGTCTAGAATTATCTTGTAATCAACAATCTCCAAATAGTGGAAATTTGAGAGCTGCTCACATAGCTCATTGTTAGAATTTGTCTTCATTTTTGCTGTTTTGTTCTTTTAATATATATATGAAGAATTAATCTCTGTGATACATTGATTCATATGTGTGAGTTACTGGGGTGTTTTTTATCATTGAGAAAGTACTTGTTTAGATCTCATTGGCCTCAGAAAGATAAAATAGTTTTCTGAGATTAGCTTACGTTTAGAGATGTATATTGTTCCATTTAATAAATACACAATTTATTTTTTTTTTCCTCTCTGTATCTGCCAAGCTTCAGGTAAGGATTCAGGAATGCCATGATAAACACACATACTGTAATTTCTGCATGGTGACCTATGTTAGAATAATTAACTCAAATCCAGTGCTAAAAATGATGGCTTAGGTTTCCCCTGAAAAGTGGTCTTTGGACCAGTCCTGTTCCCCCTACTGTCAATGTCAAAATTCCTGTTGATTTTCCTGAGAGAAAGATTGGCCCCATTTACTTCATACTCAAGACCCTAAAGGCTCTTTTAAAGCGAGCAGTAAACTAAACCCCTGTTGTACTGTGGCTGATTAATTCTCTTAGAATTATTCCCCAAGTAGCACTACATTGCAAAACATTTTTTTTTTCATTTCAATTTATTTTTTCTCTAACCATTTTATTGCTTTTAAACTATTCCCTTTTCTTCTTCTTTCACAATCAGCCTCAATGTCTTCTCAGGCTACCACTCAAATTTATAGACAGGGGAATCAGCAGACAATAAAACAAGGGCAAACAGAGGAGTAGAAAATGGGAATTATTAGGAAAGACAATGCTACTTCAAAAGTTTTCTTAAAATTATTCAATTATCTCTACTTTCACTTCAGTGAGCAGAATCTTATGCTTGCCTCAGCTTTCAGTAGCTTAACACATCTTCAAGTTAATACTATTGCCCAAGAGGTTAAAAAAAAAAAAAAAGTGCTAAATCAACTTTGAAATGAAAGGTAAATTTTAGTTCTTTCAGCAAACACAAATAATCTGCAAATATACTTTGTCAAGCAAAATGTTTATTTTTTATTTTTAGAAATATTAATTCATTTATTTAATTTTCTCTATTTTATTTTCAAAACAGAAGATTAGAAAGTGTTTTTGCAAACGATATTGAAAAACAATTACAGCAATTCCAAATGCACATTTTTTCTTCACCTCTCCTTTGATATAAAAGTATTCATTAGAATAATTCAAATTGATGAAGTTTTAAACTCTACAGGGAAATCCATATTTATTTTTACATTAATAAAAAATATTTCCTCAGATATATTGACTAATATAAAAAGATAACAGAGAACTCATATACACAGACACATAACTGCATATATACAACTGTGTATTTGTAGGACTGCACATGTGTTGTGTGTGTATTTATCCTCCTTTCCCCCAATGTTCTTTTCTTTTCAGTTCATATCACCATCTGTAAATTGTCCTCCAGATATACAGTATTTAACATGACATAACTGTCAATTCACTTTTCCAGCTACTCTGAAAAGGGCAATGAATACTAGAGAGAAAGCTAACTTGAAATGCCTACATTCCTTTGAAGGAAAGTAACTGAAAGAAATTGACAGTACGTTCCTGATTAGACCTCTTCACCTGAACCCATTTTTCATTCTCTTTCTGCTGGCATTACCTTTTATTCTAAGGGGATAGGTTTGTGCATGCTACTTTGTAGAGCCAGTGAGTAACTAAGGCAAGCTGTGCAGCTACTGTGAAGTGCACAAAATTATACTCTACTGAAATCAAACTATGTCTCCTTATGGGATTAGCTGGATGATAATTAAGCCCTCCTACCTTCTAAATGACACAAACCTGTCAGTAGTTTCAGCTTGCTATTTTTAAAGTGATGATGTTGTTTAAAGTGAGTGTGGAGAGTTGCGGAGCTCAATCCTTTTGTGAGTAGCGTCGGTATCCTGTCCATATCAGGAATCAGGATGTGGATCACTTACTCTCAAATCTGTGCTGTATTGTCACTTGTAATATTTTTTCTAGAGATGGGAAAAGACATGGAAGAGATGGTTAGTAACAGAAAGCACAAAACAAAGCCATTGCAGGAATGTCACAAAGAACCCACCAGTGAATGAAATATAACTGTGCTTATAATGATGCTGTCTGGCAAAATGGAACTCCATTTTACAGTGGTAGAATTTCAGAAGGCTTGTATCAGTTTTATGTTCCTAAATAATCCACATTTGTTCATGTGCTATTATTTGTTCCTGTTCGTTAAAATATACTTCAAAAGGGGAGCCACGGATTTTTCAAAGGCACCTTAGTTTAGCTACAAAGAAAGAGAATGGCAATAACCTGTGTGCCACTGTGTCAGCTCAGATGCTTAACTTGAAACCACTATGACTCAGAAGAGGCAAAACTACCAGAGCAAAATCCTCCAAAACATTTACCCAGACCTGACATCTGTCACTGCCACAAGTTAATGCATTAGCCACTGGCTTAATTTAGTTAAGTTCATGAGCAGCAGAAGACATTGCCTTGAATCTTTCCGTTGACTTTACTGGATGTTAGATTAGATCCATTAGGAGCAGAATAGTTGATAGTTTCTGTTCTCATAAGTTTCAGGAAATCCTCATATCTTAACAAGAGTCAAAATGTTAATAGCAGCTGGAGTTTTTTATACATTTTTTCTTCTTCAAAATGTTTTATTTTCTTGAAATGTTCACTAAAAGACCAGGTAGTAAAAAGGCACTGACATAGGAAATAAAGTTCAGTAATTCATATTACTGATGTTGTTCCAAAGCCAACAATAAGTTACCTTAGGTAATTCAATACAATCTATATGAATGTAAATGCAACATTCCTTACCATAAAATATGTTTTAATGACTTTTTGAATGATCACATTGTAGTAAAACAACTTATACTTGAAGAATAATTTATTGAATTTACAGTAAGGACTATTCAGTATTCTAGTCACCCAGAGCAGTCGTATGATTTTTATAAAAAGTTTAACAGCCACTCACTTTAGATTAATTAAAAAAAAAAAAAAAAAAAGTTTCCGTAAGAAACGTGTATATATATCTACTCTGGAGCTGCCAGCTTCTGTGGCATTTTGAGAGCAAGAAGGCCATTATTTGCTAAAGCATCAGATTCTGTGTTTGTTTTTGAGTTGCTGAGAATAAAGGCTGTCTTCCATGCTGTAATTTTAGTTTAGAGATTGACAGTATTCTACTAAATTTTTAAATACTCTGAAATTTACCATCTAAAAAGTACGTTAAACATAGAAGCCTGCTTTCTCTTTCTTGCAGAATAAATACTCAGAGTGGAGAATCTGAAAGTGCTGTTAAACAAATATCTGTGCAACATTAGACAATATGAAACTACACCTATGATTTATTTTTGGGGATATGGACATATAAGGCTAATCTGCAAATCTAGTAAAAACCTAGATTCTACCCATTCAGCTCTCATTAGCTAACTGTCTGTCTTCAAAAGATGGTAGGAAATAATTTCACATATAGTCACCAATGCTGTCCTTTTCATGCAAGTATCAAATTGAGCAAAGAATCACCGAAAAGATGAAAGAAATAAAAAAAAAAAAGAAAGAAAGAGAAGAAAAAAAAAGTTACTGTCAAAACCATCATTATCAAATTAAACAAAATCACAACAAAGAGTATGAAGTGAAAAACCTGTGTGGCAAATATTGTAAATTGCTGCATCCAACAGAAAAATGGTGATAGACAATACTTTGATTCCAGTTCACTGTAACAATCTCCTATGGATGTGATTGAATCCTCCAACTCTTGAGATTTTTAAGGTTCTCATAGACAAGTTATTAGACAATTTCTCCTAGGCCCTGCTTTTACCATGAAAGATTGGATCAGATGATCTCTGGGGTCCCTTCCAACCTAGGATTTTCTATGATTCTATGAAAACAAAACAAAACAAAACAAAACAAACAACAACAACAACAGCAAATTCTCTCCTTTTAGATGAGGAGCTGGAAAAAGAATGAAATATGTAGTAAGATGCAGGTAAATATTGTTTGGATTACTCAATACCCATACTATTGCTAAAACAAGGAAAGAAACAAATAAGTTGGTCTGGGGTATTTTACATGACGTACTACATGACAGGACAGATCCACAGCTGGCGTAAACTGTTTTTGCTCTCATGACCTTAATGAAACTCAGGCATTTCAAGAGCTGAATACCTATCTCAAACAGCCAGGAGTGAAGGAAGTTAAATTAAGACGTGTAAGAAATACAGAATGGAGTTAAATCCAGTTGGAAGCCGGTCACTAGTAGAGTCTCCCAGGGCTCAGTACTGGGGCCAGTTCTCTTTAATATCTTTATCAATTATCTGGATGAGGGGATCGAGTGCACACTCAGTAAGTTTGCAGACAACACCAAGTTAGGTACGTGCCTCGATCTGCTCGAGGGTAGGAAGGCTCTGCAGGAAGATCTGGATAGGCTGAACCGATGGGCTGAGGCCAACTGTATGAAGTTCAACAAGGCCAAGTACCGGGTCCTACACCTGGGGCACAACAACCCCAAGCAGCACTACAGGCTGGGAGATGAGTGGTTAGAAAGCTGCCTGGCAGAGAAGGACCTGGGAGTACTGGTTGATAGGCAGCTGAATATGAGCCAGCAGTGTGCTCAGGTGGCTAAGAAGGCCAACAGCATCCCGGCTTGCATAAGAAACAGTGTGGCCAGCAGGGCCAGGGAAGTGATTGTCCCCCTATACTCAGCTCTGGTGAGGCTGCACCTTGAGTACTGTGTTCAGTTTTGGGCCCCTCACTACAAGAAGGACATGGAGGTGCTCGAGCGAATCCAGAGAAGGGCAACGAAGCTGGTGAGGGGTCTGGAGAACAAGTCTTACGAGGAGCGGCTGAGGGAGCTGGGATTGTTCAGTCTGGAAAAGAGAAGGCTCAGGGGCGACCTTATCGCTCTCTACAGGTACCTTAAAGGAGGCTGTAGCGAGGTGGGGGTTGGTCTATTCTCCCACATGCCTGGTGACAGGACCAGGGAGAATGGGCTAAAGTTGCGCCAGGGGAGGTTTAGGTTGGATATTAGGAAGAACTTCTTTACTGAAAGGGTTGTTAGGCATTGGAATAGGCTGCCCAGGGAAGTGGTTGAGTCACCATCCCTGGAGGTCTTTAAGAGACGTTTAGATTTAGAGCTTAGTGATATGGTTTAGTGGAGGACTTGTTAGTGTTAGGTCAGAGGTTGGACTGGGTGATCTTGGAGGTCTCTTCCAACCTAGATGATTCTGTGATTCTGTGAAAAATATATATTTCTCTCTCCCATTTTTATCCTCTCTCTCATTTTCTCTTTTTGTCAAGGAAGAATTATAAAGTGAAAAAAGTGTAGTTGCAACTGGGTATAAGACAGTGAAACTTTTGTCATGATTATCTTCTCTTTGCTTCCTTGTCTACCACCAATTTTCTGTTGGATGCGGCTATCTACAATACCCGCCACACAGATTTTTCACTTCATACTCTTTGTTGTGATTTTGTTTAGTTTGATAATGATGTTTTTGACAGTAACTTTTATCTTTCCCCACCCATCTTACAGACCACTTAAAAGTAAAAGGTCTCCAATAAATAAACAAACAAATAATAAATAAATAAATAAATAAATAAATAATTTTGATACTAGAGAGATATGAAGAAAAATAATTCAAGAAAATATTTTCACTGATGAAAAATCATTCAAGAAAATATTTTCACTGATGAAATCACTATTTCTCACAACACACCTTAGTGCTTGCCAGTTTCCAGAAGAATGAGAAAGTATTTATGCTCAACACAAATTTAAATATTATGTATATATATATATTTTTTAATGATAAGCATAGACAATAAGATCCCTTGGCCAACAGCATCTGGAAAAATGTTGTGATACGTAGCAAGGTCAAGTATTGTTTCTAAAGCAGGCTTTATTTTCAGAGATTGTAGTATTTATTCAGCCATTCTCCCTAACAGCAGAATCTGCTTCAGTGTTATGAGTTTCATTTCAGGGAGCTATATGGCATGAAAGCAAGCAGCTCAAAGAATCTCAACTTTTAAAACTGTGCAGGATACAATTCTTAAATGTATCTTCCACTGTATAAAATGTTGGAATATAAAACCTAAGTGATTTATTACATTGATATGGAGCACAGGTGAACATATTTCTTCCTTTCTTACTGATACCATTAAGAAGTATTGCTTCATTTATCTTATATATTCTACCTTCATTTATCTTATATATTTTACCTTCAACGCTGGTTAGCAGGCTGCAATACAAACTTCTAAAAGAAACTTTTGATACTTAGATAATGAGATTCCTTTGTACAATATACAATTCAGAAGACTTTGGAACTTTCTACTTTTCACTTCTTCTGTAGGAATAATATTAAAAAAAAAAAAGTGAACAATCTTGAAAGAACTGAAACATTAAACCCCAGCCTACTTACTAACTGTCCTCCCTTTTTCATATGGACAGTAAATAAACTGAAGATGTTCTTAAGTAGACAAGCCTGTGAAAGCAGGACCAGATGATCTTGGAGGTCTTTTTCACCCTTAATAGTTCTGTGATTCTATGATTCCATGAGTCAGTAGTGTGCCACTGCAGCAAAAAAAGGTAAATAAGATCCTGGCCTGTATCCACAGGAGCATTACTAGCATAGGGAGAGTGGTAATAATCCTACTATTTTCATGCTGGAGGAGGCTCAGGGAGGACCACATTACAATATTCCAGTACTTAAAGGGCAGCTACAAAGAGGACAGAGGCTTTCTCTTCGTAAGGAAATGCATGGAGAAGACAAGTGACAATGAGTACAAGTTGCACCAAGAGAGGCTTTCCCTTGATTTAGGAAAGAAATTTTACAGTGAAAACAATCAGTTGCTGGAACAACCTCCCCAGGGATGTGGTGGAATCTCTATCACTGAAATTTTTCAAGATGAGATTGGAAAGTGTATAGATAAACTCACCTAAACTCTCTCTCTTCCCATGAAAAGTTGGACCTGATAATCTTCTGAAGTCCCTTCCAACCTGGGCTGTTCTATGATTCTATGATGCAGCAGCTCCTGACATGCCTTGTTAGCTTGACTGGCATGATGGGGCTCTGGTTTTGGGGTGGAAGGCATCCCACCTGTCCCTTCCAACATGTCCCAGCTTTTTGTCAATAGCTCCTGAAAATATTTGGAATTGTCCCCCCGGGAGTCCATACACAGTACCTGCCAGTGGCCTGTAAGCTCTCGGGGCAGGAAGTGCTGAGTCCTCTGGTCTTATATAAGCTGAACAAACCAAGTATCCTGAGCAGCTCCTTATAAGTCACACCCACTAGTCCTTTAACCATCTTTGTTGTCCTCCTTTGGGCACACTCTACTCTACTTCTTATATTGTGGTGCACCAAACTGCACACAGTACTTGAAATGAGGCAGCACCAGTGCTGAGTCCAGTGGGACAATCACTTCTTTCAACCAGTGTTCCACACATTTCTGAAAGAGTTTCTCCTGCCAGTCTGAAAGGAGAGAGGTGGATTTGTGGAGGCAGCCTGGGTCCCACTGCCAAATGTCTCCTGGAGTCCCTCCAGCAATGGTTGCTGAGACTGGAAGGCAGGGGATTAGCTGACTGCAGTGGTGCAGATGCTAGCCCCAGGCAGAAGGAGGCTCACACCCCTGTCTGGCTCTGTCCCTTTCGTGTCGCTCACCTGCCTGGGTCTGACATCAAGCTGCCCTGATACCACTGGGGAGAAACATTGCCCTTGCTCTCCTGCTGCTTGTGCTCACTCCCTCCTCCTACCTCTACAGAGCAGCTTCCTTGAGGCTCCACCACCACAGTTCAGGCCAGGCAGTTCTACTGCAGCTCCTCCAGAGGCTCTGTCTTAAAGGCCAGGACCACCAGAATCTCTATGTCAGCCCTGCAGTGCACCCAGAGCCATTTGCCATGGAGGTGGCTGGAGGTGCACGCAGTTGACCATGCCAAGTGCCTCCACACCACTAATAGCTGGCCAGCTCCCTGTCTTGTAGCTGCAGCATGGCTCCAGACTGTACACACAAGGGAGCAGACTGTATCTTCCAGAGCCATGGCAAGCTGCAGACCTGTGTGGGGCAAGCCGCTGGCTCTATGCCCTTGTTGCCATACCCAGCTCACGGAGGAGGGGAGAAATTGATGACTTTGCATCTTCATGCATTGGTGCTGGGGGAGATGCTCTGTAGCCCTCACCCCCAGGTACTCCAATTGAGGATGAAGCCTTTCGCTCTAGTTTATTGTGGTGTGACAGGTCTTTGTTAAGGATTTGTGCCCACTCTTCCTCCATGTGTCCCAGAGCTGTGGCAGCTCTGGTGACTGCATGAGCATGGCAATCAGGTCCTGCTCGAGCTGTGGGGGCCCTGACACTCTTGGTTGTTCAGACCTCAGCTGTACCTCACTCTCGCAGTGCCATGAGAAGAAAGCCCTGGATAGCCAGAAGGAGATTCCCTGCTCTTTCCTGTGTGGGTAGTATGGGAGTGCCTCACTGGTGCTGACAAAAGAAAGAAGGTGATAAGGGAATGTGTCATATGGCTCATGGGTACAGAGAACTGTTTGGATTCTCAAGGTATGCCAGGCTTCCCATGGTGTGTAGGAGTTACGTGAGTGCTCACAGGCTTCAGTGGCTGCTCTGTGGGCCTGTGTGGCTCTGCCCCTGACCTTCTTCTCTGACAGCGCTTCTCAACAGCTCCATCAGAAGGGATTTCCTTGGCATCTTGTGATCCCGAGCAACTTGCTCTAGGTGGCCTTGCTTGAGCAGTGGGTGTGGAAAATGTGACCTCCAGAGGTCTCTTCTAGCCTCAACCATTCCGTGATTCTGCAATTTGGGGATTTTTGGCTACTCTCACTTGATTTCTGAGCTTTCATATTTTTCGTGATACAGTTCTTAGTAAATCTTTTCTTTTTTTTATGTTATCTTGTGGGTTTGGAACTTTTAATATCCTGTCCAAGATATTTGAGATATTCTTTCTGTAGTAGGCTACTCATAGCTCTTCTCTGTCATTTTTATCCTTGAGCTCAAAATGCCACTTCCAAAGAATACTTCCACTGTGACTTATAAAAATGTGATAGCTCATCCAGAGTTATATCTGGAGACCTTTTTGAGCTCATTTGTCTGGTCAGTCTAATTTCCTTTGTCATTTAAGGTTTACCCTTCTAAAATCTCAAAACATAACTAAACACAGTTTTATGTTTAGTTTTTGCCTCTTTTGTAACTTTGCATTAACAGAAGCCACTCAAACACCTAGACTAGAGGTTTCTCATTTGTTTCTTTTTATAATCAGCTTGCCTGTAACATCCTTATTGATCACTAAAAAGTCTAAAATAGAATCACTGTCTTTGGTTCATTGACTGTCTCCTGGAGTGAATCACTAGCTCTTATCTAGTGTGACAGTTTGCACATATGTGTTACTGGTTGCACAGCCTGTTTAGAATAGTGCAACTGGTCAAGGCCACTCTTTATGTATCCCTGTCTTTCCTTGATGCAAACCAGGAAGCTGGACAGCAGAAACATAGTTTTGTTGAAACCTCAGCCTCAGCCTCAGATACAGACAGGAGTTCTACAGACAGGAGTTCTCATTGGCTTTCTGTAAGTTAAGTAAGGAACTCAGCTGAGCAGGAACAGTGTTACAGAATCTTATCATGTGTTCTGTGTACTTATGAGAAGAAAAAATAAAAACATAAAACATAAAACATAAAAAAAAAAGAAAATATGAATTAGTTCAGCAGAGAAAAAAAGAAAAAAAAGGTCTTGACTTTCAAATTTTAGTTAAACAGGAATTATCCTTAACTGAGGAACAAGTTTTGTTCTATACTGTTTTGTAAGTCTCACTCATTTTATTTTATTAATGAAGCAAAGCTTGGTTACTATATTGATCTTTTGTATACAAAATATAAAAAAGAGACATTGTCACACATTGGCAATGAGTTCAGGCATTTGAAGTAGAACTGACATTAATTTCCCAAATAACAAGTACAGAATTTAGAACTAAATGTAGACCATAAAACAGCTATGGGAAAATCAGTGAAAAGAAAACTGACATTTTCTTATTACAGAGGAAACTAAGGAGAGCAGTTGTATAAAGTCCAGTAGAAATATCCCCCACATCATAAATTTAATGGAGAGTTGGGACTAGTTAGATGAATAACCTCTACTCTGTAATTACTGAGGAACTGTGCACTGCAGTTGACTGCAGGGCTGTGTATGTTGAGGAAAGAGAGCTAGGGAAAAGTATTTTAAAAAGTGTATCATCCATTAGTTGTTTAAATCTGCAGTTGCTGAAAATACATTTTAATTACACAGTTCAGAGCAATTGATTGTACTTACTATTTATAAATCACTCAAAGTTTGCTAAGGGCTTAAATTCAGATGGTATTTAAACCCGTTTCTTTTCTGAGGACTGTACAATAGTTTGTCTGACCAATTTCAACTCCTAAGTGCTCACAAAGTTACTCCCCAAATTATTTCTAGTGAAGCTGCTGGAATTATATGTGAATAAACAAAAACAGAAAATATTTTCAGAAATTGGTGAGGACAAAGACGTATCTTTTACGAAACTAGATACTTTGTGTAAGTGTGCATTTTATATAAATTTATATAATTAAGAATTTTGTTGAGATACACATACAGATTTCTTGTTTATATGCCATATACATTGCTTCCTATATAATATATAGAAGAACCTTTCCTTTCTTATTCTGATTTTCATTTTCTCAAAATGGTTTTGTCTTTTGGGTTCTTCGGGGAAACTGTTGAAAAAGTTTGAAAAAAATGGGCATCAAATGAGTGCAATCTTTGCAGATTTACTTACTCTTACTGAACAGAGAGCAGAGAACATACAGACGTATCACGTTTACATTCATGTTCCAATACTTGCATATCCAGCTTTAAGCTTTTGGGGCTACTTAGACTAGTCTTTACTCTGTTCATTATACAGTGTAAAAAATTAATGTAGCAAAACTCAGTGGCAGAAAGGAAAGGAAAGCAATACCATTTTTAAACAAAACTGATTTTAGTCACCTGCTGACATTTTCTCAGTTTTCATTCTGTCATACTCTCACACTCAGATACGCTCACAAGCACCAAGATACACGTGTCCAGATAGTATGACTAGCGCTACTTGTATGTGACACAAAACCAAAGGGGCATTAGCAATCAAGTCCTCAATGCCTCGGGTTTTTCTTGATCAGCAAAAACTAACTAGATTTTGGGCAGCTTTTTTGGACCTTGCAAGTGAAAGTATTTAAGGCATTCATATTTACACATTCATTCTGAAAATATTCTAGGTGCATTTTCCACATACTTGGATTCAGAATCTACATTTTTTAGGTCCTACTCATGTAAAGACAGACCCTAGGACTGGAATATTACCTTACAAGTCCTCCAGTACAAATTTCAAAATAAACCACCCCATCTGAATTATCTGCATAGAAGTCAGTTATTTCAGTTATTAGTATTATCCTTTTTTTTTTTTTTTTTCCCCATTAACGTCTTCAGAAAATGAAATAATAGTTCTACTGACCTCCTTGGACATGCCACATTCCTGTCACTTGAGAAGAAGATGAGAAAGATAGCTTTTATCAGTTCTATAGAGGACCATGAGGTAAAATTGCCACATGTCTGTATCAAATGACCATTTGCCATGGATGAATCAGAGCCTCTGACAGAGATTTCCAAAGACACTTAGTGGGATGAGTATTAAGGCTGATTGTTTCTGATCTTTGTACGTTGGCACTTTCAGATCATTTCACCTTTTGTCCTAAAATCTTAGGACACATTATTTGTCCTAAAATCTTAGGACACATTATTACTCTCATATTCTTTCTACACTGAGACCAATTCATCAGTATACCTTTGATATAATTGTTTTCTGGGACAGAGAGCAGATTCCTTACATGCTCAAAGTTAACAGTGTAACTGCTTTACTGAATCAGAGCTGTAGGCTTAATGTCATTTTGCATCAGAAAATGTAGGTATTTGAATATATTTCCCACTCAGAAAACTGCTGTTTACATTATATGGGAATTCAAATAGTTAATCATTCGTAAAATGGTAACATCGTTGCTGCCTGTTACTACTATTTACTTCAAGTATCTGCCCTACCTGAACATTACTAACAGCTGTTTTGTTTGTTTGTTTGTTTGTTTCCTGCCAGAGGTGAGATTATTATTGAACATTAAAAGAGAGAGAGAGAGATTTCCACTCATCTTTATAAAAAAAGACCTGAATGTTTACACAGTTAAATCTCTTACTGCGGAAATTTTAGATCTTGGCTCACTGTAAATGTGGAAAATCTCCAGAAGTTAACATGCTCTTTGGAGGTGAACCCTTGAAGCAAAGCTCCTTGGTATTGATTGTGACATTATCTTGTCAGCATGAACATCCAATATCCAACTTAGGCAATATTTCTCATCAAGTTGCATAGACTATGGACAGCATAAATTTAAACAAATGTGCAGCAAAGAGGATAGGTAAAGTGCAGCACCTAGTTTAAAAAATAAAAAATAAAAACAATCTAGCAACTTCTAATTTTACCTCTGATTCAGTTTATGCTTTATTCCATCCAGCATTATTCTTTTTATAATTTTCCCAAGTGACTGGCTTTATAGAGGGCTTGACATTGCTTCACTGAATCCAGCAATAATATTCTCATAGACAGCAATGGTCCAGGATCAAGCTCATCTCTGTGAAGTAAATTTTTTTTTGTATTGTCACTGCCCTAAATTGTTAAGCTTTGAATACACTTCTCTAGAAGAATATACTTTGTATATTATTTCTTCACCAGATTCACAGATTTTAAAGCATGAAGAAGTCAGCATGATCAGCTAACCTAGTATTGCGCATAGTATAGAGGATATAAGTTCACCTCATTCTTGTGATATATTCATTATTTCAACTGAGCTATACCACCTCTTTCCAAAAGTCTTGAATGAATGACATCATATACGGCAGAACCTGCTGTGGCCTTTGATAAGTTGTTCAAATGGTTCATTAAATCACTAACCAGTCACATTTCAACTTTCTGTGTGTTTCATTTATGATTAAGTCACCTCTTAAACTTCCCATGTATAAACCAAAATCCATGTCTGTTAAATCACACTGTCAAGACCTTGAATACTTTCATATCTCTTATCTAAAGCTGTTCCAATCTGTCATCTTTGCTCTAAAGAGCTTCACACAGTCAGTATTCAGGTAATGACCTCACTGATGTAATGTACTGCAGTAATATAATCTCCCTCTTTCTACTCAATCGACACTTGCTTATCAATTGAGACTCAATCGTCTCAAGCTCTTGCCTGCCAGAGAAGTTCAAAGTGTTTTCTGATTACTTACTTCCATAAATAGTTGCACCTTCCTACATTTTTTGTTTGCTTGTTTTTGTACTTAGCCATCTTAAAAGGCAAGTCTGGTTGCTGACTAGCCTGTATAACAGCCAATACTTGTGTCATCCATTGACTTCACCAGTAATGACTTCAAATTTTCTTTCACTCTGTTTAAGACCTTCCAGCTACTTGAGTGATGTCTCAGAAGTTTCTGAAACTATGTAAAACGGTTCTGGTCTAGTATTTTTTATTTTTTTTTAAGTTGTGAATAAAGAAAATAAAATCCAACATGTATAACATTGTCTTCTTATAGAACAAAAACCTCCAACTTCCTTTAATAGAACTCTAACTGGCTGAAGAAAATAACAACAACACAACAGTGATACTGTGGAAACAGTTAAGAGTAAGAAAGAACAGAACAGAAAGTTGTGACTACATTGTCTATTAGGATCTCAGATTCAGTTACCATGTTCAGATAAAGTCTATATGTGCCAGTTGATTATTCTTTTGAATTTTTCATCTGCCTTCTGTAATAAATATACCAGTTTATATCTTGCACAAAGTGGGACCTGATCCATTTTACTTATTATTTTAGAGGTATTAAATGAATCAAATTTCAAAAATACTGTATATTCCCCATGCTGAGTTAAGCTGAATTTTCAAACACACAATAGATTAGTCATTTAATCAAGGTTTACAAAATAAAGTCAGTCATAGAATGGCTTGGATTAGATGACCTTAAAGATCATCTAGTTCCAACCTCCCTGACATAGGCAGGGATGCCGCCCACTAGATTGGATTGTCCAGGGCCTCTTCATGCCTGATCTTGAACACCTCCATGGATAGGACATCCACAACTTCAAAGCCATAGGACTATTTTAAAGACTTTAGCTAAATTTTCCAAAGCCTAGAAGACTATCTGTATTCAGTATATGTATACAAAGTGAGAGTGTCTCAGTGAGTGTAAAAGATAGAAAAGAAAAATGAAATGTATAGAAATTCAAATAAATCAGAAACTAGAAAAGGGAAAAGAAAAAAAAAAGACATGGAGAAGCAAAATGATAGAAGGAAAGAACTCTAGAAAGCCAAGGAGTAGATGCAGTTTTGAATTACAGCATTAAGAATAAGACAATATATCTTTCAATGGTCTTGTTAAAAAGCTAGACATTGTGGTTGCCTGAGATTTAAACAGTAAAAGGTTTTTCAATGTAATGGGAAATAACAAGGTTGCTAAATAACGGTATGATAGATGTTGTTAGACCAGCAAGTCCAGATAATTTTGCCTCCAAGAGCTGTAAATAGTCAGCTGAGGAGATCTCTTGATCATCAGTGATGATTTTCAGTAAGTCTAAGAGCACTGGAGCATTTCCAAAGGGCTGGAATGAAGCTAATATTATGCCAATATTTTAAAAGTATAAATGGGACAACTAATTATAGGCCTGTCATCCTGACATTGATCCTAGACAAATTATGGAACAAGAGATATGGGATTTGATGAATAACCTATTAAAAGAGGGTAATACAATTAATGGCAATCAGCATGGGCTTATATATAGGAAAGATGTACTTTTGAACTTGCTTGTTAGCTGATCAAGAAAAGTTGTCATTGGACGATGAGGATGCTGGTGATCTTGGTTTACTTCTGCCAGTCACTTAGTTTCAAACTGAGTATGATGATTAACAAAAGAAATTGCAAACACCAGCTTTATACATATTAAACTGACTAAAAGCTTCTAACATATGTTTTAATATGCAACTCCATTTAAGGAGCCATTGATGAACATATGTTTTTCTAATACTATGCCAGAAAGAGTGATTTTTGGCTTTATTTGCAGCCTCAGTAAAACTGCATTATTGGTGAAGAAAAAAAAAAAAAAAGAACTACAGCAACTGGAGGTGTGGCAAATAAAGCAAAGAAAAGACTACCAATTGGTGTTTACCGGTTGGTCAGGTATACAACAGTTTATTTTATTATGGACAAAGAAAATCACATATCTAGGGACAACAGTGTAAAGAACATTTATGGAATGGGAACTCTGTCCTAGGAATTAAAACCCTTAAACCTTGGGGCTGACAAACAGTAACGTGCTACAACTGGAAAAGCCTAATGCACTCCTCATCCCTGCAGCATTCGGAATCTCTCTCTCTTGGAATATGATGTAGTCTCTGTAGTCTTCAATTAAAGAAGGACATTGATACACTGAAAAGTAAGTATAGAGAGATGTTACAGAAGTATTGAAATGTAAGAAAATAAATCTTACACCTAAACTTAAGGTATTGCTTTCAATTTTGTGCTGCAGCAGTTTTTTTCACCTCTTTTAGCATAGACAGCATAGCAACAATACTGGTAGGAAGAAGTCACTTTTGTGATTATCCCCAAGGAGTTCAGTCTGTCTAACGTTTACAAAAGAAGGTGAAGGATTCATTCGATCATAAGCTGTTTGTACTTACATTAAGAACAGAAATATGGCTGTGGAAAAATGCGATAACCACAATCCATTCATGGGAGAGTGATGATGCTGTTATGTTTTAGAGCTCAGAACTGCACACAATATTCAAAGTGAGGCTGCACCAACACTAAATATACCAGGAGAAATATTACTTTTGACCATCTGTGTGATGCTGCCTTGAACGTACCACAAAATGCAGTTTGTCCTCTTGGCTGCCAGGGTACCCTGCTGACACATGTTGAGCCTACCGTTGACCAGCACCTCCAGATCCCTTTCCGCTGAGCTGCTCTTCAGCTGCTCCCAGTCTGTACCTGTGTCTGCCATTACTCTGTTGCAGGTACAGAACCCGTCATTTTCCTTTGTTGAACTTTATGCTGCTGGTGATTGTCCAAAGCTCCAATCTATCTAGATCCCTCTGCAAGGCCTTTTGTCCCTCCGGGGAGTCAACAGCACCTCCCAGTCGAGTATCATCAGGAAACTTTGTAAGGATGCATTCCACTGCTTCATCCAGATTATTGACAAAAATGTTGAAGTGAATTGAAGTGAGCCCTGGGAAACAGTGATCGGATGCCGGCCAGATGTAGCCACACTCACTACAAGCATTTGAGCTATACCATTGAGCCAGTTAAACAGGTAGCGCAGCATGTACCTGTTTATCTCACAGTTGGAAAATTTGTCCAGGAGGATGCTATGAAGGATGGTACTAATGGCGTTACTATAATCCAGAAAGATTATATCTACCACTTCCCTTCATACACCAAGCAGATGACCTTATCATAGAAGGAAATCATAGAATAACAAAGATTGGAAAAGACCTCTAAGATCATCTGGTCCAACCATCACCCTACCACCAGTATCACTTACTAAACCATGTCCCCAAGCACCATGTCCAACCTTTCCTTAAACACCCCCAAGGACAGTGACTTGAGAGTGACTTGACAGTGCCCCTTCCCTGAGCAACCCACTCCAATGCCTGACTACTCTTTCTGAGAAGAAATGTATCCTGATTTCCAACCTAAACCTTCCCTGGAGCAACTTGAGGCCATTCCCTCTTGTCCTATCACAAGTTACCTGTGAAAAGAGGCCGATCCCCAGCTCCCCACAACTTCCTTTCAGGTAGTTGTAGAGAGCAATAAGGTCTTCCCTGAGCTGCTTCTTCTCCAGACTAAGCAACCCCAGTTCCCTCAGCTGCTCCTCACAGGACTTGTGTTCCAGACCCTTCACCAGCTTTGTAGCCCTTCTCTGGACATGTTCCGGGGCCTCATTGTCTTTCTTGTAGTGAGGGACGCAAAGCTGAACACAGTACTCAAGGTGCAGCCTCACCAGAGCAGAGTACAAGGGGACGATCACCTCCCTGGTCCTGCTGGCTACACTATTCCTCATACAAGCCAGGATGCCGTTGGCCTTCTTGGCCACCTGGGCACACTGCCAGCTCATGTTCAGGTGAGCATCAGTCAGCACCCCCAGATCCTTTTCCTCTGCACAGCTTTTGAGCTGCCCCAAGTCTGTAGTGCTACATGGGGTTGTTGTGGCCAAAGTGCATGACCTGGCACTTAGACATGTTGAACCTCATCCCATTGGCCTCTGCCCATCAATCCAACCTGTCCAGGTCCCTCTGCAGGGCCTTCCTGCCCTCTGGCAGATGAATCAAATAAAAGACAGGACTTTCCCTTCATGAACCTATGTTGACAATGTCTGGTAATTGCTTTTTTCTTTAACTGCCTTTCAATAAATGCTCAAGATAATCTTCTCCATAACTTTTCCAGGGACTGAATTTAAACTAACATGTTTATAGTTTCCTGGGTCTTCGCTCATGCCCCTTTTGTAGATGGTATAACACTGGTTAGTTTCCAGGCAGCAGGGACCTCCCCAGACTGCCAAAACCTTTGGTAAATTGTTGAGAGAGGGCCAGCTGTAACATCCCCAAACTCTCTCAGTACTCCGGGTTTAATCCTGTAAGACCCCATGGACTCACGGACATTCTGAATTTTTGTTGAATATAAGGTTTGGCCTGGCCTGACGCATATATGCCAATTATAACTGTGGTCTCATGATCTGTATGCATAAGTACAAGAGTGTTGATTAAGGGAGACAGTGTACATTACCTTTTTCTTGCTGTAGGTTCAACCTTTTTTAGAGGTACTTTGCTTCATTTCAAAGGAAAATAAACAATCACTTGTATATTGCATTAAAAATCTTTAAGTCTTTAAGGTAAGGTAGTTTGTAACTTAGCTGTTTAGCATTCATCTGATGGTAAACTGGTAAACTGGAGCTGTTAAGATAAAGAATGATTTGGCCAAGTTCTGTAATATTTTTACTAAAGAAAGATGACTGAAGTCTTCAGTTTGGGCAAATCATATGTGTTACATTGGTCTGCCATAACTGTAAGGACTGTAGACCCCTAGGGTTTACCGTTAAAGACGGGGTCGAAACACGTTGTTGACAGTCAGGACATGTTTGGAAATCAATTTGGTGTCAGTGATCGATAAAGTGAATTGTTTTGCCAAGACTTTGGTGGATTGGTGGAAAAAGGCATGGGATAACTGTGCTTGCTCCAGCACCTTAGGCACCAGTGCAGTCAGGGTCATATCAGTTAGCTGGTCAGCGTGTGCGTTACCCTCTGCAAAAATACCATGTAACATGGTGTGGCTCCGCATGTGAATAATACAATATGGGTGCACTAGCTGCTCTACCAAAAATAACAGCTCTTTAAATTTTAGAAACAAGTTTTCCTTTGGGATATGTCTCAAATGTGCCCTCTCAATGCACTGAGCAACACCTACAGCATATTGCGAGTGTGATACAATATTCAAAGGTAGTTTTTTTTTCTTTTGTCCTTTTTTCTTTTTTTCTTTCTTTTCTTTTTCTTTTTTCTCTTTTTTCTTTTTTTTTCTTTTTCTTTTTTTCTTTTTTTTTCTTTTTTTTTTCCTCTTTTTTTTTTTGTTTGTTTTCTGGCTGCAATGTCCTCGATCACTGCATTGATTCATCACAAATCATGCAGTAATCTCCATTTCCCGCTCCTCTTCTTGATAACAAACACTGGTGAATTCCACAGGCTGTTTGTTGGAACACTATGTCCTATGTTGGAGTTGTTCTTGAACCAAGTCCTGCAGCCTACTGCTGCAGAAAAGAATCAATTGAGCAATTCTAGTTCCCTTTGGTATTGACAATGGTGGAGATGGTGTACAAGCCATAGCTTGGATTTGTCCATTATAATTGGCATCAATTATCCCCGGCAAAACAAACAATCCGGTCAAAGTTGTACTTGATCATCCTAGCAGCAATACACTACAATCATTCCCAATTGGTCCTTTGATGTTCAATGGAATTTTATGAACATGAGTACCCCACAACGTGGTGTCTGTTACTGTGGAGACATCCACTTCGGCACTCCCTCTGGTTCTTGCTGAAAGGGTGTCCACGGTGGTAACCGTGGCAGCAGGGCTGCAGCGCGGAACCCTGCTCCACCATCGTACTCCATGGGCTGCAGCGGGACAGCCTGCTTCACCATGGTCCTCACCACAGGCCGCAGGGGACTTCTGCTCCGGTGCCTGGAGAACCTCTCCCCCTTCTCCTTCACTGACCTTGGTGCCTGCAAGGCTGTTTCTCATTCCTCTCACTCTCCCAGCTGCTGTGTGGCACAGCGTTTTTTTTTTCTGTTGTTGTTTGTTTGTTTGTTTGTTTTTTCTTTTCTCTTTCTTACATCTGCTCCCACAGAGGCTCAAACAACATCGCTTGTTGGCTCAACTCTGGTCAGCACCGGGGCCCTTAGCACCGGGGCCACCCCTATGGCCCCCTGCTACCAAAAGCTTGTCACATAAACCCACTATATTCCAATATACTCTTACTTTACAATTATCACAATCTTCACAAACTTCACTTACATCAAAAAGAAAAAGAATTTCCCACACCAAAATAAACATAACATCATCACAACACTGACATGGTGGACAACTGACACACAGACCACCCCTCGTCCCTTCACCACACTAATATGAAACATACTCCTCATAATTGCTACTTTCTTAAATTCTTCACAACTATTACATTCATAAAAATAATCCAGTCCATGTTTTGCCCGTTACTTCTCTCGACTATCATCCTATCTCAAATTCCTTGAGCCCCATGCTGGGCGAATAAAAACCATGAGAAGTTATCACAGATTTGGGGTAGGAGGTTTAAAGAAACCAATCTTCCAGCAGTATCAGACAATAAATGGCACAGAAACTATAATAATGCTGATTTGTACTGGAGCAAACAATTTGTGAATAGCATATGCCAACACAAATGTGCCTGTACCAGCAGCCCTTTTAGGTTGCAGTGATGATTCACTGAAACCAGGTTTGAAGAGAACTGCAGTCATATCCACACCACTTGACACAGCCAGGTAGAAGATTCCTAGAGATACTAATGAAATTCCAATATGGAATGAAACCCCTACAGCACCATATTCTCTGAAAACTTTTTCAGCTGCTGGGATTTATTGAGTCTCTTGTTTTCACTGCTGAGATCTGTGGCTGCCTTTTCAGGTGATCCACCCACATCCTTGGCGGAGCTGCCGGCGGCGGCCCGCAGCGCCAGCAGAAGGGCCGGCCGGCTGAGGGGGGCCGGCCCGGGGGGGGGGGCGGAAGGGGGGGGCCAGCAGCGGCGGCGGTGGCGGGGGGCGGAGAGCGGGGTCCCGCGGGGCGGCGGGCCCGGGCGCAGCAGCAGGCGGAACATGGCAGGGCCCGGTGCGTGCGTGCGGGCGCTCAAACCTGAGAAACGCAGCAGCCGGCGGCGGGGCGGGCGCGCGGGTACCCGGAGCTGACAGCGGGGTGGGCGGCGGCGCTGGCGGCGCTGATGGCCGCAATGGCATCGAGCGCAGAGTGGCCGCCATGGGTTGGGATATTGTCTCTGCCTCCGTTCCCAAGTATGTCAGGTTTACTTCTTCTGGCGGTACTCAGTCACCGCTTTTTATCTCACCCGCATGCGTAGCCTGAGCGGCCCCTCTCTGTACCCTTTTTTCCGCTTGCCATGATCTCAGTGTCTTAGTTGCTAACCGCCAGGTCGTCATCACCTCAGCAGCTGTTGTATCTTCCCGCGAGGCAGCGTCCCATATAGTTGTCCCAGCATTTTCTCAAGTTTTTAAATCAAACACCGCCGAAACTGTCGACGGGGAACCCATTCTTTTGCAAAAATTTCAATAATAGTTTTATCTTAAACGGATCATATTTCACTCCCCTTTTTGTTAGTAGTTGCATTAATAGTTTTACTATAACCTCTTCTGCCGCGAGGTTAGCTCCCATGATCAATGCCCAGCCACTCACCTGTCCTTCAGGTGATGTCCCGGTGTTGAAGCTGCAGTCCAGCTGAGAGCTTGACTCGTTCGGCTGGGTTCCCTTTGGATGCTCGTGCAGCACTGCTCCTCCCCTATCACGTCAGGGTCACCATTTGAAGGGATGAAAGGCACGGATTCCTGATGGCTCTTGAACAGGAGACCTTTATTGCCATTTTTCACCACTACATATACTTTCCCCGTACGGAGCCCCATGCGCTGTCCACACGCCCGAATCTGTCATACAATTGGTTAGAGACCCTCAGACACGTGCCTCGAGCCAGCCAGCAATTGACCACTGCCCAAAGCTCATCTTTAACACTGTAGCCAATTTACTTCATCTCGACCTTGCTCAAGTTTTTGTTTCTACCACTTGTTTCCTCATTATCTCTAATTCAGGGACGTGTGAAACAGTGCAAAGCCACCTGCGAATTCCTTTCCCACACTGGGAGGATTGACGAAAACCCTGTCTGCTCCTGAGGCCTTTAGACATCTTCCCAGTGCCCTGAAATCTCTTTTGATAAACTTCAGGCTTCCTGTTGCTATGTTGTTGTCACGTGAAAGAGGAGGAGTAGGTAACAGTCTGAAGGTTGTATTATACCTGGAAGCTTACTGGTACCATCCCTGATCCTAGCCCCAGGGAGGCAGCAAACTTCACTGTAAAAGAGGGTGTGGTTTGTAGATTGGGAGCCTCCGTTCCCTTCAGGTGGGATTCACCTATGGGTATAGCTCGCTGCCTTTTCTTCACAGTGCTGGTCTTGATGCTGCACTTGCTATGAGCCCTTAGTTGATCTATATTTGAAGGGAAAACTTCAAGGATGCCTGTTCATCCATCTTCTCACATCCATATGACATTGTCTACCATACCCAGAGCCTCATACCTATTCATTAATGGAATCTGAATGGGAAGACAGAGGCTCCTCTTACAGTTCCATGTAGTAATTTGCTGCCATTCCTCAGTGTACCTCAAGTTGCTGCCTTTATTCTGATGCAGATCACATGTCAATCTCCCTCTCAGACTCCTAGATGCTTCTCAGTCTCCCCACTTTTTTTTCCTGAAGCTTGGCCACCAGGCAGAGCAGTTTATCTACCTGGGCACACCTCCCACAGGTGCGTGTGTGTTATCACTCTCAACTTGAGGTAGTAGCCCTAGGCACACACCAAAGCCTGAAAGCTCACCGGTTGCATGAACTCCCTGAGCTTCAACTGAGTGGTTGTGCTGGACCTACCAGGTGCCAGAGGAACGAAAGCAAAGGACATGGCTCTCTGCCAGTTCACCATGTCTGCACCTCCTCACTGCGACACACACAACAGAATATTGTTTAGTGCATTGTTGTTGATTTAGGAGGCTGTCAGGGCTGTAGCTTAAGCCTGTGAGTTAGCTGAGCAGGGGAGTAAAGCAGGCTGCCTACTGCTAGAGTGCACTGCCCTTCTTGCCCAACTGCCACGTGAACTTCCCTGTCCCTGATCAGGGCCCTGGTTGCTAGGCACAACCTAGCTTTCTGTTGTTTGAATTGGCCACAGAGTCAGCCAGCTTCACCCAATTCTTGCTTGGCTCTCTTGTGAAAATGATCAGCTGCTGTCTGGCACCTCCATACACACACACACACGCAGCACATACAGCCTGAGAGCATCAGGACCCAGAAACCTCATCTCAGGCCCCTGGAACCTTGCAAGCCTCATGCTCTTCTCACCACATGGCAGCTGCTGCTGCCCACGCTGCTACCACTACTTAAGACTAAGAAGTCATGCTTCGAAATGATTTACTTTCAGCTAGCAGTGTATACAATGACCTATTTGGATCTTCTACTGCTTTTCTAAGAATTTAGGTCTTCTAGCCTACAGTGAAATGCGCAACTGTTTGACAACATTCCCAGCCCTGAGAAGTTCTGAGGAACTTCTGTGATTCAAAATTGAGATATTGGAACCATGGAATTTGACTTTACTGGATGTTGTCCTTTCCAGTGTCTGCTGAATTCAACATAATGCTAACAGAAGCTCTCAAGCAGCAAGGTCAAGAGGAGATAGGATTCTATAATGCTGAGTAATTCAGGACTCTTCTGAATAGCAGATAAAAGAGTAGCTGAAGAAATTGCTGCTTCTTTTAGTGCAGGGGGTTCAGCTGCTGTTCTTTGTGAAAACAATAGCAATCTAGCATTCAAACTGAAGCAATCTTGAAAAATAATGTAGATATATTTTAAAACCAAGCTTAGTACACAATTTTGAGTTGGCTTTGCAGTTTCAATACTACTACATGGTACCATCAATTTAAAGATAGTTGAAATATATGCAAATATATGGAGGTTTTCCTAGTAAGGAATACTATTTTTGAAGAAGAGTAATAAATAAAAGTGTTATTTTAAGAAATACTGTATTAGACTCCTTAAAGAAAGATTGCTATTGAAATCTAATAGTTGTTCCCCAAAGAGCAGAAGTCCTTTTTAACAATACAGCCTTCAAAATTTGCAATGCCAGAGTTAAAATTTCGCTGGAGAATGAAGTTTTAACAAGCTGAAAGTGCTTTATCCTGCTATCAACTTATTGACAAGAAGCAGCAAAATCATTGTGATTGTAAAAAATTACCTGGTTCCTACGTATTTCATAGACACACACTGCCAAGGTACTGGAGTGTGAAATTAGTGAAGTACTTATGCAATATACAGGCATTGTGAATATGATTATTCCTAACAGATGATCCTAGTAATTATAACTTAAAAGTCAAACTAGAGCAATTACTCATTTACATCAGGTAATAAAATGTAACAATATTAATGTTAAGGGTCTCTAATTTTTATTCTTCCTCGCTAACACCATCTGTATGGATATAGCCAATATAGCCATCCACAAGCAGGGACACAGCTTGTTTTCTGTTTGGGAAGAATGGGTGGGCATAGGTTGCTTGTTTTGTTTTGTTTTGTTTTAGTATAAACCCAGTTTCAATTTTGTGGTGTTACTGCATGGCTAAAGGAGTTTTCAGTATGGAATAGTCAGAACACTAAACCATGGAATATGTTTAAATAATATTTTGGTCATATATTTTATGGGTCTAAAGCCTGTTATTCTGCTGGTATGTTGGCTGCAAATTCAAAAGGCATGTCAATAGATTTTAATATTAGGTTTGTTCTAGAATGACAGTAAAAATTATGAGTTGGGAAAAGCATCTAAGGTTAAGGCTAGGCACTGATCATCGTTTTTAGGATACTTAGTCAAGGCTCATGAATGTAGATCGATTGTGTTCATATTTCAATTCAAGGAAATGTCAATGGTGATTAGTAGCAAATAAAAAACACTATCATTTCTTACAGGAGGAACTTCAGTTAAGTTTCTTTTTCTTCTTTTTTTTTTTTTAAAGGGTTCATTCTGGAAGATGTACAAGCAAAAGCATCTATATGCCAGGTTCTCCTCCCTCTCAGCAAAAGAACAGATGGAATAATTTGATCTTCACAGACTATCCAGTGAAGTAGTCTTCTCATTAGTCTAAGAAAACCAGTCTATCTGTATTTGTCCAAGAAAGCTTGCATCATGGATCAAGCTTTTGGCTTATATTGATCTCCCCTACATTCAGGAAGCAATCACAGTTACCGCCATCCTCTCAGTATGCAGAATTTCCATTCAGAGGGGTTGTCAGCTCAGGCCCCTTCTTGCTTTTTCCCCGCTTGCACATACCCATAATCAGGAAGAATAAGATACATGAACAGGCTGAGGTGTCAGGTTGGTGATGAGTGAGCTCTGAGTAGTTTAGACTGGACAACCTGTTTGTTCCTCCTGAACCAAAGGAGTTCCATTGACCAACAGATAAAAATACCAGTGCCTGTGGAAACATCATCTAATACTGTCATCTATTTTATTGGCCAGTCTGTCAGAAGCTTAAATAAGAAGATGATAAGATCCCAAATCTATCAAATGTAAGAGTTTTTGACTTATTATTTTTTGTTCATTTGTTTGTTTGTTTTTCCTTACTGATATTTGGAATAAGGAAAAGAGGTTTTTTTTTTTTCTTTCTTTTTTCTTCCTGTTTTACCGATGTTATACACAAAGTGCATATAACAATTTGTTGAATAAAACTGATGTGGACAAGAGAATAGGATAACTTAAGACATAGATGAAAGAACAGCAGCCCAGATGTGTAGATATATTTTGAATTGTACAAAAGCCTTTGGACCTTCACTACAAGTTCTAGTACAGCTCTAATCAGCTTATACAAGATAGTGTGTTCAGTGTGAGCTGACAGTTCCCTATGTAGTTGAACACAGCACGAACCATTTCTAGAGTTCCAGCAGATAAAGACTGAGCTTTAAAAGCATCCTATGGTCTTGAAAAAACAAAAATTATGACATAGCACAGGCCTGGTATTTAAAGTTGTTTATATACAGTCCATTGAATTGAAATCATCTCTTATTTTGTCACTGAAGCCAATTTTCACAGAGCTTTCCAAATGCTCGTTTGAAATTAAAAAATAAAAATTAAAAAAAAATTTTTTTGAATGTGGGCCAGAAAATACCTTGTTTTTCAGGCAAATGCAGGCACAGATACATGGAGTTTATTGTCAAAGGAATCTTTAAGTTAATACTGCTTTGTGTTGGTGTCCTCAAGTGAGAATTCTTAATTTCATTTTTGATCATATTACCGACTGAATTATAAATCTAGGAACACTGACAACTAGCCTGGAGTAAATTAATTTCAATATAATCTGAAACTTTGATTTGGATCTTATCTTCCTCTTATGGCAGCATAATCACTAAGATAATTTGCATGATTATGCTGAAAAAACTCTAAATATTAAACATGCATGCATGAAAATCCATGCTGTTTTATTTTCTTATGCACTTCTAAATGAAACTGAACACAGTGCTTTCTTTTTGAACTTAAGATTCAGGAGTGCACAGAATCAGTACATTGTTAAAAATAGTTGAGGGATCAAGTAGCTCATGTATTTCAAGTGAGGCAATAGATTTCATCTTTCCTCAGACTTATATATTAGATGTAGGTGGAATCAATAATAGTCTCATTCCAACAATTTGCTCTATCACAAGTCACAAAATTAATGTCCAAGAGGGTGACCAATTCTTTCACTGCAAGTTGATTACTATCTAATACATTTAGAGCCAATGCTATGTACCTTTTAATCTTCCAGTGTGATGGAGACAATATTCACACTAATATTTTGTGTAAGAAGTTATTGTAGGAACAATACCAGCACCACTTAACTATGCAACTTAATAGGTCAATTTTTGTTTCTTTATAGTGATTTATAAGACCTGTCTGAATGTCCCTGACAACTGCTTACCCATTTCTAAGAATGAGACTGAGATGACTTATTTTCCTTAGACTGAAAAACATGCTGGTGAGTTTTATTTGAATGTCCTTACATCAGGGCATGTCCTTATGTAGCAAGAAATTCAAATTTGTCAGGTATGGTATTTGTTTCAAGAATCTAAAAGTTAAACCAGAAGAGCGATGGGCAATATTTTCAAAATTGGGTAACGGTTTGGTACTCAGCAAATTTTAATGAAAGTCTTTAAAGTTGATCAAGAACAGGGTTACCATGAGGATTACAGTTCAAATAAATAATCACAGTGCTAAGAACTGAACTAACAAAAATTTTAGTTTTAACCATCTGATTAAACCTGCTAGTTAAACTTCTGGGTGAATGTCAGTATCCTTATTAATCTGCCTGAAGAAGTGTCTTGAACATTGGAATACTTCTTCATGCATCTTTTTCTCTAATTTTCTTAGGCTTTCAAAATGCTTCATGTTTCATAGTAATATGTTCTTTACTACAGTAGAAGAAAGGCATTAACCAAAATAAAATGAAAAGCTTAAATATTGAAACATTAACGTTCAGATGGCATATGGAATTTATAAAAATAATCTAGAACCAGCCAAGTTAATTAAAGACTCAAAATTGTCCTTATTTTAGTCACAAATAAGTGTTACACTCAGGCTAGTACATTAAATGCATAAGTGTTTCTTTCTGAGATGATTGCTGACATACTGCACTACCTGGTAACCTGATCCTTCCTAACTCAGTGGGGCACAGCTTGATGCGTTATCAGAAGATGGTGTGTGGGGCGGATAAATCTACTATTACTATCATAGAATCATAGAATATCCTGAGTTGGAAGGGACCCACAATTATCATCAAGTCCAACTCCTGGCTCTGCACAGGACCTCACAAAAATCAGACCATATTCGCAAGAGCATTCTCCAAATGCTTCTTGAATTCCATCAGGCTCAGTGCTGTGACCCTTCCTTGGTGAGCCTGTTCCAGTGCCCGACCACTCTCTCAGTGAAGAATCTTTTCCTAACACTCAGCCTGACCCTCCCCTGTAACAGCTCCATCCCATTCCCTTGGGTCCTCTTGCTGTCACCATAGAGCAGAGATCAGCACCTGCCCATCCACCCCCTTCATGAGGAAGCTGTAGGCCACCAAAAGGTCTCCGCTCAGTCTCCTCTTCTCTAGGCTGAACAATACTTCAGGTACTCCTCATAAGTCTTGCCCTCTAGACCCTTCACCGTCTTTGTAGCCCTCCTTTGGACACTCTCTAATAGTTTAATGTCCTTTTTATACTGTAGCACCCAAAACTGCACACTGTACTCAAGGTGAGGTCACACCAGTGCAGAGCAGAGCAGAACAGGATGATCCCTTCCCTTGACCAGCTAGCAGTGTTGTCCCTGATGCACCCCAGGGTACAGTTGGCCCTCCCGGCTGCCAAGGCATACTGCTGGCTCCTGTTCAGCTTGCTGTAGACCAAAACCCTCAGACCCCTTTCTGCAGGGCTGCTCTCCAGCTTTTTGTCCTCCAGTCTGTACACATAGCCAGGGTTGCCCCTTCCTATCATATTGTTGGTGATTGCCCAGCTCCCTAATTTGTCAAGATCTCTCTGCAAGGCCTCTCCACCCTTGACAGTTCCTCCCAATTTAGTGTCATCCACAAACTTACTCAGTAAACCTTCAAGTCTTACACCAAAATCATTTATGAAAACATTGAAGAGAACATATGCTGTTCTCTGATGGCTGAGAAGCCACGATTACTACTTACTACTGTCGACAATGGGGATATGTGTTGAGGTGCCTATCCGAATAAAGCCAGTACCCAGAAAAATACCCTTGAAATTCTTTCTGCTGAGTGCAAAAGATAAACACTAATGCTATACTCCATCTGTGCCCAAGCAGAACTTCCATTCACAATTGAGATGGAGTGTGATTCTTGAACAATGCACCAAGTCTTACAGCATCAAGGCTTTTGCACTAAAGCAATAAATTAGTCCGAGGGATCCACATGTCTTAGCAGAAAATTCTACTGCATGATAAACTGCTATTTCTACTCTTTTTGAACAAAATAAAATGAAACAAAACAAACAAGCAAAAAGTATGTAATGGTATATAAAAAAATAAATAAATAATAGGTACAAGTTGCTAGCCACGGGAGATATTAAAAAACATCTAGACAGATATCAAGAAAAATGTTCCCCCTTTATGTCAATTTATTACATCATGAAGTAAATGCATACTTTCATCCTTTTTAACAAATATCTTAGATATGATAGCATTTGGATCAAATGATCTATGGATTTATTATTTTTCCTTGAAAGGTAATTTCAAGGCCAATAAGAACACATTATCTGTCTTGTCTTTCTGTTGTATAGTGTGACAGAAATATTCAAGCAATTTTTTATTTTTTTTATTAAGAATCTTCTTAATTAAAACCTGATCATTGAAGCTTACAGTTTACTCAGTATCTGTACAAAATTGAGGCCTATCAATTTTTCCAAAAGAAATACATTTTAAAGGTATGTAGATTAAGAAAAGGAACAGTTAAGCATTTGTTCCAATTGCTCTAACTGTAAGATAGTTGAAGATTTAGGCTCTGTCTCTAATTCTCATTGGTTTTGACCAGTCTAAATAATAAATAAATATATAAAAACAACAACAAAACAACAGCCTGGTTTGGGTATGTTCCCACCAACATTTTCAGTTTTGTTTAATAAGTGTAGTTTGACAAAAATGTGCTTCATTACAAATTCCAACCTCTTCTTTCTCCAGCATTCTCAAATTTTAGTGGTTTAGATAAGACTGGACAAAGATCTAAATAATTTCCATTTCAAAACCTAATCCATATATGTGTTGGCCAAAGCAAAAAAAAAAAAAAAAAAAAAAAAGATACAGATTCTTTAGCACAGCTGTGATCATAATAGGCTTAATTGCAACAAAATGTTGAACTAAGGATTGCACTTCTTCAGTTCTAGAATTGCTGCATCGTCTAGAAACTGAAACTGAAACTTAATTATCCTGCCACACATTCACAGAGATAAGACAGATGAAGCTAATAACAGTTATTGTTGTTTGATAGTCTGTTAAAGAGATTGCATCTGCCATCATGTTTTGACCATTGCCTGAGTGAGAGAATAATAGATTGGTTTTATTTGTTATATGTTCATTTGTGTTATATCCCACTTTAAAATAGAGATGAAATCAAGTTAATTTTATTAAAATATTACATCTGGATGGAAATGCATTTTATATGACTCGGTATCATTTGCTTCATATTCATTTAAGAGGTAAAAAGAAATATAATTCAAATATGCTATGATTTTAAAAAATCACTTAGCAAGCAAAAATCACACAGATAGGAATTTAACTAAATAAACAGTCAGTTCCATATCAGTTATAGCTATCAAGAAACAAACTTCTCCTGGCAGAAAAAAAAAAAAAAAAAAAAAAAAGAATACAGACATGAGCTTCACACACAGAATCATTCAATGGGGAAACTTTAAAAAATGTCCTAAATTCAAGCGATCAGCTGTAGACAATCTGTTTCAAATTCTTCCAACTGATTCCAGATTTATTTATTTATTTATTTATTTATTTAATAGTGGTGTGTGGTAAATGCCTTTAGTATGGAGATTTTGGCAAGTCCTTGTCATTGTAACAAATGTTTCTCTCAATGTAAATCATACTGTGTTTATAGAACAAGATTTCTTCCTTGAATGCTTCACTTTAATGAACTCTCTTTTCACCACATAAGAGAGAAAATTACTGTAATTTTGAAAAATATCTGGTACATATTCTAATATTTTCAAGAATATTTAGAACTAGCTCTCACTGCAATAACTTTTATGTTGGACATTATCTCACTTTAACAATATATGAGAAAAAAATGATATTTTATTGAATACTAATAGCTATTAAAGACTGTAATAGACATATTAACCCTATATTAGAAGTCTGAAAAAGCTCTGAAATGTTTCAAACTCACTGATAATCTGTTTGTTATCCAGTTCTGTAAAAGATTCTAAGATTCTAAGGATGTGTAGTTTTGCTCAAATACTTAAAAAATTATACCAAACTCAAAGTTTCAGAACTCAGGATATGTTTCTGTAATAAAGTGCTTGGAATGAGATAAACCTTGCTCAAATGGTTGATAATGTTCATGTTTATGGTCAAGATTTTGATCAGCACGCTGCACAGAAGAGTTACACAACATGGGGAAATTGTTTATAGATGTAGTGTTGTAGTAGCAGGGAAAGATGGTCTTAACTGCAAAATGTATGAAATAGCAGCATGGTCATTATTAACTTGGTTAATGTAGGGAAAAGTATAGCATTGTTTATAGTTGTACATGGTTCCAGTAACATGGAGTATGCAGATGAAATACTGCAATGGATGTAAACAGAAAGGATGGTGCATTTCATATAATGAAGAATGATTCAGAGGTGAGGGATATTGCCAGCAGGACAATACCAGGCATAAAGAAAAATTAGACTAGACTAGACTAGACCAGACTAGATTAGACTAGACTAGACTAGACTAGAACAGAAAAATAAAATAAAATAAAATAAAATAAAATAAAATAAAATAGTGAGATTATGTAGTGAATTTCTTTCTTTCTGTGATCAGTGCCAGAATGTTTTATTCTAAAGGTTCTGAATGTCCCTTATGAAGCTAACCTACATCTGACTTCACGTATTGTGGAAGAGAAACATAATGGGCTCTTATGTTGGCATTTGCAGCTAAAAATACTTTATAAAATAAGTTACTCTTACAAATATGGATGCATTAGAAACAGTATGGCATTGGTCAGTTTATCTTGATGAAACAGTAATTGTTATAACATCTTGAAATCTTTCTTTCTTGATATGACTGTTCTCAACCTTGTGTTCATGTGGGTTTCCAGTAGATGCTGTACGTAATCTAATGTCAATTCCATGTTTGTTGATGAACCTGTGGTTTAACACTTGACACCCATCCAATTTACCCCCTGGGAATAGCTGAATTAAGTCTACTTCCTATTATAATCAACAAGCTTAACCACACCAGTATTACTCATGTAGTGCTCTTGCAATTGCTTGCTGTTGACCTTACAACTTCAACTGTAATAGGTCAAGATCCTGAACATGATATAAATTTGCATTAAAAATATATCTTTGCTATCTAATATATTAATTATTAATATATTAAATGATTACCATTATGATTTCCTATACCTTACATTTGCAATGCTGTGTAAGATTTCAATTATTATTGAAGAGCATTTATTCATTTGGAATTTCTAATGAAATTATGATCTTTAGGTGTGAAATGTAATACATATCATATACATTCTGTGAATAACTGTAAATGAACAAAATTACTAGCATATAGGTAACATATTTCCTTTTCCTTTTCTTTTCCTTTTTTTTTTTTTTAATTTTCCCCTTGATTAAATTTTGTGCAGGCTGTATTCTAAGCTCTGTGATGAGAAGGTATCAGTTCACATCTAAGTAGTTCATGGAGAGTTATAAAACAGAGTGCTGAGATAATTAAATAAGTATTAAGTGGATTAGTTGGTCACATCCCAAGGCTCTGATAGGGCTTTTCAGTGGGAAAGAATGCAAAATGAATAAAGAACCTGGTAGTATGATTTCATTCATGGATTTAGCTGTCTGTGTGAATGAGCTTTTACTTTCTGCCACATTTTGTTTTTTTCCATCTTACAAAAATTACCAAATGGAAATGAAATATTCCAATTATTCTTTTAAATAATGGTTTAAATATCAGAACAGGTCTAAAATGAAAAATTGGACTCCTTTTAAATATTTATTATATAAGATCTAAATCCATACAAAATACAGAAACTACTAATTTCTTTATTTCTACCATTTGTAGGAAAATTAATGTCATACTTGAGGCATGTCTGCACTGCTCTGTAGGGCATGCCAAAAAAATCTGGAGATAGCTGATTATTAGCTGGCATAGGCAGATATTGTAGATACTGAAATGTAAGTTCAAATCCTGAAAGCCAAATAGATGTTTCTAACAAGTTGTGTACCAGAACACCAATCAACTGTTGCTATTTTCTTCCTTAGAGACATCCCATTCCTGCCAAAAAAAAAAAAAAAAAAAAAAAAGGCAACATTCCAATTGACTTCAATGGGAATGGGATTCCACCCCATGCTTTATTGGCTGCCAAATTTAATTAAAAATGTTGAAGCAATAGAGAATTTACTATAAGCCTTGGAAACTTGATCAAAAAATTGCTGGGTTACAGAGTTTAAAATGTGCAGGTTTTTTGTTGTTGCTGTTGTAGTAGTTTTTTGTTTGTTTGTTTGTTTTTCTGTTTCTTTTTCTTCTGTGATTTTGTGTATATTGTAAATTTTCCCAAAGCTTCCTAGATACATTCATAGAATCATCATGGCTTGGGTTGGAAGAAACCTTAAAGATCATCTATTTCCAATCCCCTCTGCCATGGGCAGACTAGATCAGGTTGCCCAGGGCCCCATCCAACCTGGCCTTGAACACTTACAGAGATGGGGCATCCACAACCCTCTGAGAAAAAATCTTATGGTCAAAAGTTCATAATTCTGTCTTGATACAATATAAAAACATATAAATAGATAAACAAGAAGAGCAAAGTGCAGTATTCCAAATTAATGAATTTTAGGTAAAGGATACATTGAGATAAGATTTTGGTTTAAATGATGTGTTTTTTCTTTTCTTTTCTTTTCTTTTCTTTTCTTTTCTTTTCTTTTCTTTTCTTTTCTTTTCTTTTCTTTTCTTTTCTTTTCTTTTCTTTTCTTTTCTTTTCTTTTTTCTTTTCTTTTCTTTTCTTTTCTTCTTTCTTTTCTTCTTTTCTTTTCTTTTTCTTTTCTTCTTTTTTCTTTTCTTCTTTTCTTTCTTTTCTTCTTTTCTTTTTTTCTTTTCTTTTTTTTTTTTCCTTTTGATTAAAAGAGACTTCCAGATTTTCAAAGACACAAAGACAGAGGTTGCAGAGATCTAGATTTTAAAAAGGTAGTTGGGTCTGCAATTTTATGTGTCGTTCATCAAAAATACTGTATCTAAATGCCTTTAAATTCAAGATATTTGGCATTTGTGGGGATTCAGATAATTGCCATTGTTCAGGGAAAAAAATAAAAATTGTTTATATTTCATGCTAAACTACAGTTTAGTTTTAAACCATTATTTAATTAGAATTAATACTTATATCAGGATCATCTTAAATAATGTCCTAGAACAAAAATAATACATTTCAAAAAGTCAAAATATAGAAGGATCAAAGTATTGGTTAAATGAAGGAATTGTTCTTTTAAAGACAGTGTCCAGGCGTTTTAAAATAATAGTCACAAGGAAAACAGATAGAAAACAACTGAAGTGATTGCTTTTTTTTTTTTCCTTTCACCTTGAAAATTTTAATTATTCATCATCTTGCCTACTGGCAGAGCCCCACTGCTAATCACATGATGCAACCCTGGCATGGCAGCCTGAAGTGAAAACTTGATTTCAAAGTAGAAAGCTGTAAGCAGCCACAAGCAGATCTAAAGTAACACTTTAAAATGGCTTGGCATCCTTTATTTCTATAACTGTGTTCCAATTTTCTCTTTTTTGTATTTGGCCTAGGGAAAGATACTTAAGGAAACACATGGGAACTGTTATGTCATAGATATTTAAATGTGCATTAATTAATCAAATGTCTATATAATAATCATTCATAGTGGATCTGTATAGGAAATGTTTTTCTTCTCTTGGAATTTCCAGTGTTAAATATCTGATAAATTAGTTTTTAATTTCATCTCTGATTCCCTGGAAATATGTCTTTAGCTTATCAGCTTCGTCCTTTTCCGAGTTGTCTCTCAAGAATAACGTTGCTAGATTTTTCTTCTGAGTGTTGTGCATATTTTACAATACTTTTTCATGTCAGGTCCACATCTTCCTAGCCAACCCTCCCATTTTGTTTCAGGTATTAATCTCTGTTGGATTTTTCTTTGAATCTCTGTAGAAGAGTCTTCCTTTGTGACTCAATTTAAATTCTCAGTAACAAAATGTTAAACTTCCCCAAGGTGTTTCACTGGAGATTCTTTTATTCAATAACATCCCAGGCTAATCTTAAGAATTACAGACACATCCTGAATTATGAAAAGATTATGAAATTTACTTTAATAGGCCAAAGGCCTGTGGATAACATATGGATGGATAATTTCCTTAATTGTTTATACTTTTCTTCAAAAAAAAATAAAAGGAGATATTCTGTTCCATAATTACCATACAATTGATAGCAAAGTAAAATTAGCAGGTAATTATACTTAGTTATTTACTTCAATGCTTTCCAGGCCTTAGTCAGCAAAGTAAAGCAAACTTTGTAAAGTCAGTACTGTGGCTGTTGTAACGACAAACTCCCAGCCAACCCTGAACTTGATGTGGGACTTCCTGCTCCAGCTGGATGCATATATGTCTGGAACCTGGTGGGATTCATCCCAGGGTATTCAGAGAGCTGCCTGATGTAATTGTGAGACCTCTCTCAGGGTCTTGGGAATCTGGAAGAGGTCCTAGTTGACTGGAAGCTGGCAAACGTTGGGCAAGAAAGAAGACCCTGGTAATTACAGACCTGGCAGTCTCCCTTTATTGCCTGGCAAAATTATGGAGAAAGTTATTCTGGGATTTACTGAAAAACTCCTGAAGAACCATGCAGTCATTGATCACAGCCAACATAGGTTCATGAGGGGAAGGTCCTGTTTAACAAACTTAATTTCCTTTCATGACAAGGTCACCCATCTAGTTGACCAAGGGAAGCCAGATAATATAATCTTCTTGGATTTCAGTAAAGCTTTTGATACTATTTCTCACAGCATCCTTCTGGACAAAACGTCCAACATACAGTTAGACAAATGTGTAATAAAAGGGGTGAACAATTGACTGATGGGTTGGGCTCAAAGTGTTCTAGTAAACGTGGTTACATCTGGCTGGTGGTCAGTCACTAATGGGGTTCCCCAGGTCTCCATTTGAGGGCCAGTTCTCTTCAGTGTTTTCATAAATGTCTTCATCGTAGGACTTGAAAATATACTGAGTAAATTTGTGGATGACACTAAATTGGGAGGAGCTGTCAAGGGTAGAGAGGCCTTGCAGAGAGACCTTGACAAATTAGGGAGCTGGGCAACCAACAACAATATGATGTTTAACAAGAGCAGTTTCTGGATTCTGCACCTGGGAAGGGGCAAACCTTCAGAGTGGGGGATGAGAGGCTGGAGAGCAGGCTAACAGAAAGGGATCTGAGGGTTTTAGTCAACAGCAAGTTGAAGATGAGTCAACAGCATGCCCTGGCAGGAGAGCCAAGAGTGCCAAATGTATCCTGGAGTGCATCAGGCACAGCATTGCCTTCAAGAAGCATTTGAACAATGCTCTCAGACATGTGGTCTGATTTTTGGGAGGTCTTTTGTGAAGCCAGGAGTTGGACTCTATGATACTTGTGAGCTCCTTCCAAGTCAGGATATTCTAGTCTCGTATAGTCTAGTTATTAGCTACTAACAAACTTACCTTCCATTATCATAGCTCTGTGTTTACAACTATATACCTACTTGACCAATTTTGAAATAATTAGATTTTTTTTTTTTTTCCCTAGGAGAGTCATAGAGAGTAAATGGTTATGTTACCATTCACTGTACAGCTTTTTTCCTACCAGGTCTTTTAGGCACCATCTTTTCACTAGTGTTTTGAACTAAGTCTCTGTGGGCTGTGAAAAATAGTAAACTGAATATAAAGTTCTCCACTGAAGTGACTTTATGCAAATGAGTCACTAATGCAGTCTCCAGGATGTTGTCAGCCCAATCTGTTTCTGTCTAAGCATTAACTTCATAACATATGTTTGCATCTATTTTATGATACTGGTAACACTTCTCTTGTGTGAACCAGGAATTGGCCCCAAAACTTTTGAGTAGTAGCAGCTTGCTATACAATACAGGAAACTGTTGTATAGATCCTTTAAAAATGATTTAAAACATTCCCAAAACATCACTTAAATAAATTGCTCTTTTGAAAGATTATAGAATAAATGGATAAATTCATTCTAACCATTACACATTCTGATGTATTGTTTCATGCTAGGCTATACTGCAATGTGTCATTTCTGGTGACTTTCCCACTTTGTTTCCTTAGCATTTCAGAGATGACATGCTGTTACTGTAACTAATGTAATCTTACAGGACCTAAATAATTTTGCATGCCAGAAGTTATCAATAAAGAGTTCCACTGCTTTGTTTTGCCCACTTTTATTTCTTTAGAACAATGAAAAATGTCATTTTGTTAATAACAGATACAGTAGTTGTTACTTTCTACTGTCTTAAAATAATCACAAGCTACAAAATGTGAACAATCTTTCTAAATATTATACACATGAAAATACTTTTTGATTGCACAGCACTTCTTTTAAAAGTGCATCTCCTTTTCAGACTCATAAAAATTGAGTTGTATATATAAATAGTCAACATGAGGTTGTTATTATATCTCTTGTGCTCTCAATAAAAATGAAAATTTGAACCTGAAAAGCTTTTTTTTTTTTTTTTTTTTGGCATTTTTAAAACACTGATATCTAGCTTCACACTTCACAGTTTGAAACATTGTTTGCATGATTGCAATTTCATTTTTGAGAGTGCCAGGTTTCAGTTGCAAGAATTTACAAATTCTCAGCTGTTATAAATGGCATGAACAGCCCACTGAGCAGGCACTGAAATGCTGGATTTCTCTCTCTTTATTTTTTTCACAAGTTTTTGAATGAAGTGTAATTTTGCTACTGAAAGAATGAAGATCTGGGGCTGCATGAGTTATGCCATAGGAAGGATACAGTGCAGAAGTAAATTTCATAGTCTCCTCGTCATAGGGGGAACAGGAAGAAAAGAAAAAGAAAAAAAAAAAAGACAGAACAGGGGAACAGTGACAGCTTCAGATAGAGGAGTCTTCCTGCTCTGCAGCAGTAACAGTTGTCCCAGCTTCTTCCTTTGGAACTGGCAGAAAATTGAGCCTACCTTTGCACAGCTCTGGTGCAGCAGGGAAAGTAACAGTGCAATGACTGGTTTTCTGACTCCAGCAAGAAGCTGTCTTGGGAAAATTACACAATTAGAAGCTCCTCTTCCTTCTTCCTAACATCGTTTTACATTACAACTTGCAACAACAGTTGCATTACAACTGCATTTGTGCTATGATTTCACTTTGTTCTTTTTTTCCCTGGTCTCATGAATCATATACATAGATTTCTACCATGATGCAACTTTGTCAGATAATTAGCCTACAGCAAGTGGTGGTCATGGTGAGATTGGATCTGAATCCCTCAGGCTGAAATGGATATTTTACTTTTATCTCCAATTTCTTGCATGATTCATAAAACATTAGATAGAATGTTGGCAGGATTTTCTCTTTTTCTGGTTAAGCTTTGAAATAAAATAATGGTCCATGTGCAGTAATAGCCATAGATGCTTAAATACAGAGAAAAATTCAAGTCTCTTCTTTTTAATTTGATGCAAATATCTACCTGCAGGTTAGCCTATGCAATGAAAAACAATGGAATTTCAGATACTGGTTCCATGGTCTTCCTGATAACCCAAATCCTTAATCAAGATAAGTATTTAGAAGTGTCTAACTTTCTGTGTGCTGCATAGGCTTTCTCTCAAACACATTTGACTTTTAATCAAACAAACAAACAAAAAAATAGAGGACCTTACATAGAATTTCTAAAGAAGATGCAGCCCAAAATTTTATGAGGAAAAAACTCCACCTCTAACCCCAGTGCAGGCTAATGAAGCTAATTTCTATCTTCTTTCCGCCTGTGAATTTGAAACTGGCTACTGAATCATTTGATATGCAGGGATAAAAATTTCGTCTTGGATTTTGCTTGGTGAGGAGAGGAGGGAAAGGTGGGGGCGTGGAGTGGAAGGTGCTGATCTCTTCTTTCTGGTGAACAGCAATAGGACCTGAGGGAACAGCATAAAGGTGCAACTGGGTTAAATGTTAGGAAAAGGTTCTTCACTAAGACCCTCTCAGTCGTCAGGCGTTGGAACAGGCTCCCCAGGGAAGTGGTCACAGCACCAAGCCCGCTGGAGTTCAAGAATTGTTTGGACAATGCTGTCAAACGTGGTCTGATTTTTGGGTGATCATGTGTGGAGCCAGGATTTGGACTTGATGATCCTTGTGGGTCCCTTCCAACTTGGCATATTATGTTCTCTTCTATTGACCTGTCTGTAGTGAGTATCATTCTTTTTTTCCTGAACAGGTTTTCAATGATGCTGTCATTACTGTGACTTTCAGTAAATTTTTCACTGCTAACGTATAAACAACCACCACCAATAACAATAACAAAACCACAGATGTTGTTCAAGTATAAACAAAATAATCACCAGGGACATCACTATAAGGAGTAAAACTAGACCCTTGAGAGAATAGCAAAGAAAACCATCTTCCCAGGATATTCTGTTTCCAGAGTTACAAACATGGGAAAACACAAAGAAGATAACAACCAAGTCTTAGTTCAGACTAGCAAAGAAAGAAGAAAGTGAGGTAAAGAGATGCAGTAAAGGTACTCTTTAAGGAACAAGTGGAAGAATACGTAAGAGATCAGAGAAGGAAAGACTTACTCTTGGCTGTATAAACATGGGAAGCCTAAATATACTTTCATTATCTATATTAATATATTTATTCATCTGTGGATAAGCAGACATGCAGGAGGTTATTACAACATTCCCTATTAAAATACTAACTTTTACAGCTGTTTTGTTTGTTTGTTTGTTTGTTTCTAAACTTTAATTTGAAAAAGAGAAATGCATACAAGAAATACATATCAGACTATTTCTGACAGAGATGATTACTTTGTCTTAAAAGATAATTGAAACAGTAGATAAAAATTGTATATGCTTTTATATTTAAAATTGTTCATTTCTTTAAACGAATGTATAAAGTGTGCTCATTTAAGTGTTTTCCATCTTGCATTTGTACAGGCAGGTAAGTTTCCTAGTGCTGTTCAAGCATTTACATGTATGAGAAAGAACGAGATACTTTGAGAGATTTATCAAAGGCAGTACTTGAAAACCTTTCTAGGGTCTCTTCCTGCTTTGTTTATGATGCTCCTCCTCCATCATTAACTATAGGACATATCTAAAATAACAGGTAATGCTAATTCAAATTGATTTCATGAAAGGACATCTTCAATAACACTCCCTCCTTGTGCTTTTTTTCTGTTCTGTCTTCTTTTATATGATTTACGTGTGCGTTCTTCTCTGAAGTAGTTTTTCCTGGTTGAAAATTATATAACAGGGTATGTGGAAGGAGAGTGTCTGCTCCCTTAAAAGTATCAGGTTAAAGGAACCATAAATAAGAACACAGAGAAACAAAGCTGACCAGCAGATGATAGAAGAAGATAAGAACAAGACTGTCAGTCGCACTAATGGGTAAGGATACATGGAGTGTGAGGTTTATTTTTTCAGCTGGGAGGATAAGTAAAGGGGAGTGGGGAGACAACATAAAGACAGAAAAACAGACGAACTATTGTTAACAAAGACAACCAGAAACAAACCTGGTCAGTCATACAAATCAATGGGCTGTCAAGAAACTGCAGACAAGACAGAACATTGTGACTGATGCAAACATTAGGGCCCAGAATGTTGGAAGGGGTTGGTGTGGCTTTGCCAATTGATGAGGCAATGTGCAAGGAAAGGGGGAGCATGAAAAAACAAAGAAGGGGCAGACAGAAAAGAATATAAAAGGTGCTGGTGGCATGTATAATGGTGCTGGCCATTACACTTATCTGATTGAGACAGAATCCTGGGCTGGAGCAGCTAGAGAAGGCAGCCATACATCTCTTAACACAATACATATACTTTAATGCAGAAATTCTTTATTAAGTTTGGAAAGAAATTAAATCCACACTCTTTTCTTTATTTCGACAGCTACAGTTCAAAAAACTAAATGTTGTTGATACGTATTTGTGAAGGATATCAAACTACCAGTTTTTATTAAATAAACTCAGATTAAGAGATAAGAAAGTCTTAACTTTATATACCAAGCTAAAAATGTCATTTTAGCCTGTTCTCTCAAATTGGCTCTCAAACAACTATTAGAAGAGCACAGTATGGATAAGCTGTTTGGATGTCTCATGATGACATATTTTTCCTTAGTAGCAAATTTCTTTTTCCATTATAAAAATATAAAGTGGTAGACCCTTTGGGGATAAAAGGCAATTAACAGCTCCAGTCTTGATATTTAGTCTACAGTAATATATAAGTCCATGTCAACCTGTTAAATATAAACTTTTGAGACTGAGAAGCTAAACAGATGTCCAAACTCAGATCGCTAGTAAATCAAAATGTGCTTTTCCTCTTCAAATATAATTTCTTTCACCATATGTATATGAAAGGCAAATAAAATTAATGTAAAAATGTTTCCACATGTTTAAATAGATACAGCACACAAATAGTCCAGACTATAAGTCCATAACACTTATGTAGCTTAAATTATATCAAGGCTTCATGCCTTCTGTAGAGCATGCAAGAGAACAATTCCAAGATGTTGCAAAGGTAGGGACATTATGTAAGTGCGTATCAGCAAGTCAACATAAAGTTCTCGGACATTAGAAGCTAGAATCTCTGTAACTAAAGTAGAAGCAAGCTAGATATCAGTCCAAGTGCAGTTCACTAGTCAGATCTAGACAACTGGAATGCACATTTCTTATTCTTCTCAATTCCTTCCCGGTACCAAAACAGAAGGTGGGTGTTCTGAAATTTACAAGATCTTTACAGGCTCTTTATTTGAATGAAATACTTGTAGTGCATGTTGCACAAAGGGAGTCACAGGAAAGAAGCAGGACTCCCAGAAACTCTCTGGTTAAGGCATGAATACATAAGCTAATGCTAACTCATGATATGCACTATCTGATGTGGTATCACATTTCAAAATCACCACAGTGAAGAGGGAGCTGAGCCAGTGCACAAAAATGCATTTCAAGGGTAATGCGATCAATAAATTTCAGTGTGTGTCAGGAGTCTGATTACCATACCACAGATGTAGTGAGGAGGACATACGGGGCACCAGTAAAGGGGTCACAATATAGTGCATAGCTATAAAACTACTTAAAAAGAACAGCTACAGGATTGTGCACTGCCTTTAGTGAAAGTGCAGTTTTAAACTCAAGAAAAGTAAAAAGAAAGCATTTTTATGCATTTTTTTTTCTAGAAAAGGAAAAGCAGCAATTTAGATCCTTAACAACAACAATAATAAAGCAAATTCCCAAATAAAATTTTAACTCACAAATAAGACAACTTGGAATAACATATCCCAAAGTGACACCTATCTGATCAGATATCTAGTTATGGGTTTACATCTGAGACCTTGCTCACTCAAGTCTTATTTCTGTGAAGGTCTAATTCCAAGTATCAGCACAGAAGAGGCAAAGAACTACTTTAGATTGGTGTTAACATCTTGCTTTAGTTCTGTAATAGCACAATTGTTTTTAATAAGTTATAAACAGTATAGTTCTCCTTGATCTAAGAATAATATATCCTGGATTTAGATAGCAGTTTATAGGTTCCTTTGTCATTACCACTACTGAAATCAAAATGAAAGCTGCAGTTTAGGAGATAAATTACAGGAAATAGAACAAGATTGGTGATATAAGCATTATCTGGCTTCAGATCAGATGGATTGAGTCTACAAATTTTTTTGTGTTGAAAGGAAGATATTCAGCAAGAGTTTCTGGCTTTTAATGCATCTGAATGTACTTAACATGAGAAATCATTATTATTCTTCCTAATAGCAAATTGAGAACATAGAAAGGAAGAGCTATATGTTTGCATTCATTCAGCATAGCTGGTAGAGTCTCAGTCACCTGTTTCCATACTTGCTGCTCTATAAGCATGCCAATGTAAATATTATTTGCAAAATGTCACCTGAAATGCATAACCACCTGTGAAACTGACATTTTTCTAAACCTACTATAGAATTCAGAAGAAAATGACAGGAATTGGGGGGGGCGGGGAGGTAGACACTTTAATTCTATGTAATATCCGTCAAACTCTTAAGTACCAAGCTATACTGTACAGATATTATACAGGATTGTGCCTTAACAAATCTTTCCGAAAATCTACAATTAGGATGTCTAGTGAATCCATGAATTCCAGGTGCTGGCATATGTTACTGGTTATGAGATTTCTGCTTGCAGTCAAAACATACATTTACGAAATATTTTCCTTTTAAATTGTTAATTCGGTTTTAGGGTATAATGGATCAAGAATGGTATATATGTATTAAATGTCTGCAGTGAAATTTTAAATGAATTCTCATTTGTGTTTAAAGGAAATGTTTTGGTCTATCTCATTATCTCAGGATAATAGAATAATTCAACCTTGAAGGAATCCCAGGAGATCTATAGTCTAACTTTCTGCTTAAAATGGGGTCAACTATAAAGTAAGACCAGGTCCCACAAGGATTTATCCAATCTGCACTTGAAAACCTCCAAGGATGAAATCTGTACAAGCCTCTCTGAGCAACCTTTTCCAGTATTTGCCTGCCCTCCTCATGACCAAGTTTTTCCTTATATCAGGTATTTCATAGGATCATAACATCACAGAATATCCCAAGGGAATATTCTTGAAGGGACCTACAAGGATCATTGAGTCCAACTCCTGGGTCTGCAGAGGACCACTCAAAAATCAGACCCATTTCCTTTCCAGGTATTACTGGATGGTGGCTAATTTTGCATCAGAATATAATGTTTCAAGCTTTTTGAAGCAAATATAACAAAGCAAGATAAAAATCATTAGTTAGTTTTAAGTATGAGCTTAATGATAGATGCAAAAACACTCGTGAGTCAATTTGAAGTTAAACTCTGATGAGATCTGGATGAGCAAATTCAAAAGTACTCCAAAAATGTCTAATAACACAGTTTGTATGTTCTTTTACCTCTCACTGCTAAACTTATCCAGATATCTACAGAATATTCTTAGAACTGCTGACACCCTCACATAGCAAAACATCTTAATGCCTACCTCACTCCTAGGTCTCATCTCCCTTGGTCTATGGTATGACTCTGCAATGAGGTCAGGGACACTTTGAGGGACACTTCAATTTTAATAAATGGTTTCATGACAGGCTCTGTGCTGGATCTTGTGTCTGTTTAACAGACAACACACAGGAATCCCATGGAGCAAGGAGTGGAACCTTGTAGTCCTTTCTCTCCTCTGTCACCACTAGGCTACAAAATCCTGATTTCTTTTATTATTCTTTTATTTGTCCCATGGACTTTACACAGTTCAAGACACCCTCCACAGAGATGGGAAATGAGAGGTTAACTTCAATTGAATCTCCATTGAAGAGCTTGTAAAAACCATATATCCTAGGCAATAAATTATCACACAAAATTTAATGGTATCTCCACTATGTCTGCCAGTTCAACAGGAAGAGCATCCTGTCGAACCTTTGCAGCAGACTAACTGGAATACCTATATGTGAAAATAAATTTTCAGGTGTAAAACCAAGCCTTACATGAACACCTAAAACAGTATTTCAGTTTGGAACTTAAGCACATGAAAGAAAGTGTTTTCATATATATTTTAGCTATAGCCTTCTTTCTCTTCAGTGTTTTCTACTGCCAGACTCTCAAATTCCTTTCATTTGGGACACTGGCTTTTGTTGCTCCCACTTTCATAATTGAATTATTCCAGTGTGTAGTACAGGTAGCAAGATTAATCCAGGTTAGTGAATTTCTAAAATAAAACTTTTGTATATTCAAGGTCTGATCTGTCAGTGCTGGCTTGAAGGTTCCATGTAGCTCCTGTAAATATAGATAATGAATTGATTAATGCAGACAGAGACTTGCTCAACAAAACATGTAGAATTTATAAACTATTGGGCTCTAAATATACAAGTAAATCCAATCCTTATTACTTCAGTAAAGTTGATGAGCCATTCGCCTTCTTCTTAGTGATTCTTCAGGCAAGACATATTCAAGAAGACAACACGGTTTCTTCTCTAGAAAAAAAGGCAGCAGACTTATCCATTCTATCTGGCTATACTTTGATGCTGATAGTAGGATAGTAGCTCACTTGTATGGGAGGCTAGCTACAGTCTCCCATAGGCTGTTCTCTTTCTTCATTGTTTACGTGTAATGTATGTATTTGTAAATTTGCCTACCATGACTCTCAAATCACTCTCTTTTGCTCCCAATTTTCTATGTACTGGGAAGGGAGACTCAGAGACAGGATTGAACATGCAAGTGTGTCTGCAGCCCATAACTCTCTTATGACAGGAGTTATACAGCTATAACTACATTAAAAAGTGAGCTAAAGATTCTAATCATCTTTTGGGATTTTGATAACATATATGAAGACAAAATTTAATTATTTTATTTTATTTTATTTTATTTTATTTATTTTTTGAGTAAGGCAATGTACCCAATCAGTGAATGACAGTCTCTTTCAGGAAGGGTCCAAACAAGCCATAAACATGAGGGACTTGCCCACCCTGTCCTGTCTTCACCAGAGCTTAATTTACATCATCCATTGTATAAAAAAAGTGAGGTTCAATGAGGTTGAAAAGGTGGTTAAATTGTTTGACTTTCTGGCCTAAAATACTTCATACCACATAAATTTTCTTTTATCTTTCAGGGGTTGTCTTTTTTTCTTTTTTTTTTTTCTTTTTTTTTTTTTATACTCATTACTTTGTCATTCTGAATGGTAATGCTGATTTTAAAATATGTATAGACTTAATTTAAAATAAATGATTTTAAAACCCTTGGGGCAAAACCATGTCTGGTGTATCTCACCTAGCTTCAGTGGAGTTACACAAGGTTGAATCCAGGTCTGTGTCCTCTCATTTTTTTTTTATTTTTTTTCACAGAGAGGTTATGGTTGCCCCATCCCTGGACGTGTTCATGGTCAGGCTGGATGGGGCTTTGAACAACCTGGTCTAGTGGGAAGTGTCCCTGCCCAAGGCAGGGGGGTTGGAATTAGATGGTCTTTAAGGTCTCTTCCAACCCAAACCTTTCTATGATTCTATGATTCGTCGTCAGCCTGAAGAAAAACAAAGACACTCCTTTAAAAATTTGGATTATTTTGTATTTTCTCCCTTGTTGTTTAGTTTTGTTTTACAGCCTTAATAAAAACTTATATTAGTGGGATTTTATACATTTATCTTTATGTTTGATAATATTTTGGGGCACTGTGATAAAATCAACGGGAATTAATGTAATTGTTTCCACACAGATTCAATAACTCTAATTACCAGCATTTCTAGTCCAACTGCATAATATGTTTAACAATCCAGTGTACTGAAGGAAATGTAACCACTGATGACTCAATGTTCTTTTATGTTTGTGTAAAGAGAACAATCAGAAAAGTAAATAATGAAAAAAAATGAATTTGCAAATTTATGATCATCATAGAATTATCATTAACCATATTGCAGAGATCCATAGAAATATATAAAAAATCCAATCAGGAATCTTTTGTCATGGTGTATCCACAATTAGAGAAAATTGTATGAACACATTATATGAAATGATGTGTCATCACAGTAATGCGTTTTTAAACTGAAAAACATCTCTGATATCCTAAAATAACTAGTTTTTTCTGATGTGGTATATTCATTACTGTCTTCATACTCTTCCACACCCTTATTGTTATATTCTACTTGACTGAAAATGTCTTCAGTGGCTTCACAGGCTGAAAACAACACAAAGGAAAAGATCTAGAGTCCTTTTTTTTTTTTTTTCTTTTTTTCTTTTCTTTTCTGGATTTGATTAAGGAAAGCAAGGAATAACCATAACCTAGTCATATCCAGAAGAATTTTAATAGCCATAGAAATATTTGTGTTGTTAAATTCCAAAATAAAGAATATGATTAGTAAATCACTGACTTGTAGACATTTTGTTTTGCATAAATATTTCTAGATGTTTTTAATCTAGAAAACACGCTAAAAAAAAAAAAAAAACAAAAAAAAACCCAAATGCACAAAGTTATGAGCATTCTTTATATTACCGCAGCTGTTTTATGGGACTATAAGCAATGTGTTCTACTATTTTTTTAAGTTATTAAGCTATTAGTAGGAATTGCATCTCTGTTACCCTGAGAGGACAGAAAAGAAAGACTGAAATCATTATGTTTGTTTGTGTGATCATTAAGGATGCAGGAAGTCACCATTCTACTAACATATGATAGATAAGCAAAGTATCTAGTTTCTCTCCACTGTAAATATAATTATTTATATGTTCAGAGATATTCAGGATTTAGTCAGGATTACAGATGTAACTTTTTAAAGCTTGTTGGGGATATGGGGATAGGGGAATATAATTAATTATTATCAAGGCTACAAATAAAGTGATTCACAGAGTTTACTACATGTGGTTCGACAAACCAAATATGCCATTCAGATATATAGATCATAATCTATCTAATTTAAAATAAACATTATCATTGTACAGTAAACATGGAAGAAAATTTTTTTTTCTAACATTCCACTCTCATTAGGAAAAAAAAAAAAGTGTATATATATATCTTTTCCTGTTCAGTCTTTAACTTTAGAGAATAAGTTTCCTGCCCAATATCAGAATGACATACTTATTTAGTTTTCTGCTCACATGTTCCACCACTAAATTTCAATGTGCATCTCTGTGATGTTCATGTTTACTTGTCCACAAGCCCAAGCTTGTTCAAAGACACAGAAATCTGCATATCTTATGTAACATGCATGTTACAAGCTCAACTATCACTTGGTCTTTCATCTGAAGTGATTATAAATAGGAAATTCACTGGTAGTCTGATCCAGATCCCTGTCTTTTTTCTTCAATAATAGAAATTCACTTCTCTGCAGAGTAGTACAGTAACACCAATTCACTGCTCAAAGTGCTCTGAATTCCTCAGCTTTATACTGTCCTTTTCAAAGTTATATATATGTTTAGTATTGCAGGAAAAATAAAGAATTAACAATTCCAAGTGGTTCTTGTTTCTAGAATGAGATGCCACATCCTGTCTATGTTCTCAGTTTGCTTTGTCTACTACTGGTGCTTGTGCCAAACTTTTTTTTTCTTTTTTTTTTTTTTTTCCATGCTTGTGGAGTCCTCCACCTTTAGCATAACTGTAAAAATCCCAGTAAAATCCAACACCTCAATAAATTAGAACCCTTGCTCTTCCCAAGAAATGCAATAATCACTACTGTTTAGGGATGTGACCAATATTTTAAACTAGTTGATTTAAAGAACAGTGACCAGATTCACACAGGGGGATGCAGGAAGCCTGAGCAACTCTGAACATCTAAGCTTAGATAAATCCTCAAGTTGCATAGTGACAGAGTGCTCAATGGGCACTCAAAACACTTGGGAAAACAGACTGTCTTCAGGAGAGTTTTTAGATGCTCAGCACACAAAGTCTTCCTTTTCTAATAATACAAATATGCCCTGTACATATCCTCATAAAAATGACATTGGTTATTTCAGTAGAATTTTTCCACAATAAATACTTTAGCACGTGGCCTAATATCATTGGATATTTTTACCTTTATAGATATCTAGCATTTAGTACCAGCTTTTCTGAACTATGTTTGACCCCGGTCTTGATTTTTTTATTCTTTATTAGAGTTTCTATTCCTCCTCTGAACTGTCTCAGACAACACTGAATTTCAAGTACCACACAAAATGGACACAGCATTAGGTGATGCTCTACAAAGCAGTTAACACACTTTGGATTTCTGAATATACAGTGTAACGACCACTAATAATAATGCACAATAATAACCCAAATTCACAATGTATACAGATCAACACATCAGCATATAGATCTGAAGAAAATAACATTGTTTCCTTTACCTTTTGAACTCTGACCTTTTTTTGCACCCAAGAGAAAAGATGAGGAAATGAAAATATATGAGAGAAATTGCTTCATGAGGAAAAGTAGATGTTACTGATGGGCCTACTGAATACAAATTTGCTAACAGATCTAGAAACTAATACAATCAGGAGGTTTGGGGGATTATTATTATTTTTTTTTTCTTTTAAGCAAACAAATTATTAACAACTCATCCATATGTTAAATTCTCGGAGCCCTTGCACATTTATTAGAATATCTGAACATTTTCACTCAGGTGTTGAAGAAAAGTACTTTAAAGTAACACAAGTATTATCTAGATTATTAATTTTCTTCGGGGAGCAAGAAGGAGGGCTGGGTCTTGCTGATAATCAAGAAGATCTAATGATTTGCCTTCCCTGAAGGAAAAAAGTTCCAAAGTAGCACAGGCCCAGTATAGCTTTTTTTTTACATTCTTCTAAGACCGTGACATATTTCCCTGTGCTCCTCTAGCCTCAACCCTAAGGGCAGCCAAAGGCAGAAGTATTTTCAACAGACTAAGAAACATTGTAAACTTCAGGGATTTCAAGATGACAGATTTTAAGCTGTAACCTAAGTAGAGCTGTGATTAAAAATAAAAAGAGCTAAAAGATGTCTCTGAGTTGTAAAGGCAAATGTACAAAATTAGCTTTCCTCGACAACATCACTGAAGACTGAGTCATTTTGAATTTCTTCACAAAAGTTAAAAACAGGATCAATCTATTATGTCATTTGTTCTGTGTCCTTAGGAATACAGCAGAACTCTCTACAGTACACTTTGCTAGCATTGTTTACAGTCCAGATTCAGATGCTTTAAAACTGTCTTTGCTGTGTAAAACCTGCTGATGTCAAATGGTGTGGACCTTTTAACTGTTAAGAATTTTCGTTTCTTAAATTCTGAAGAAAGTTTGATCTTTTTGTCATTCCTAAAGAGGAGTCTGTAATCACAACAGTAAAAATATCAGCTGCTTCTGTAACTAGTTGAGTCTAATTTACAAAGCTGTGTTCAGCCAGATTATTTAATTAAACTCATGTATGGTGGCAAATAGTCTCAGCAGAATTTATGGAAATATTTGTGGAATTAGGAACTAATTCAGTATAAAGGACTAGTCATACCTACAAAATTGGAATCCATACTGCACAAAGACCTAAGTTCATCTGAGTAGTGGTACATGTGTTGACAATTCTGACTCATATCTTGACAATAAGTGTTGTAGCTGACCAAGTTTATAAAAAATTTGCATATTTTGTGCAAAATCACCTACTTTTTTTTTTTCTTTTTTTTTTTTTTTTTTAAAGGGGGGAGAGGGAGAGACAGAGGGACAGGGAGAGAACCTTACTGTGAATATAAAACAAAACCTGCATGCATTATTCAAAGTAATCTATTTCTTATCTTTGCATGAGAAACTTAACATTCTTCAGAAAGTGGTGTTCACAAGATTAGACCTGGAGAGTCCTTGCTTTTCTTGAGTCAAAATGCTTTGCCACACCAACTCATGAAATGGCTTTCACATCTCACTCCACCTCCAAATTCATCTCTAGTTAAGATTAAGATGTTTTTCCAAATACTTCTTGATCAAGCTAATGTGGCACATCTCTTGGACAGTATAAGAACTTCCTGTTACCAATTTGTTGTATCTAAGTTACATAGACTAGGTTACTTGAATTCCTGACTCCACACAAAACCACTCAAAAATCAGACCCTATGTCTGAGAGCATTGTCCAAATGCTTCTTGAACTCCAGCAGGCTTGGTGTGTGGCCCCTTCCTTGAGGAACCCATTCCAGTGCCCTACCACCCTCTTGGTGAAGAACCTTTTCCTAATATCCACCCTGAACCACCCCTGTTCCAGCTCCACACCGTTCTCTCAGATCCTGTCACTGTCCCCAGAGGGCAGAGCTCAGCACCTGCTCCTCTGCTGCACTTGTGAGGAAGCTGTGGGCCACCATGAGGCCTCCCCTCAGTCTCCGCTTCTCTAAGCTGAATAATGCAAGTGACTTCAGGTGCTCCTCTTATGTCTTGCCCCATAGATCTTTCATCATCTTTGTAGCCCTCCTTTGGACCCTCTTTAATAGTTTATGTCCTTTTTATACTGTGGTGCCCAAAAGTGCACACAGCACTTGAGGTGAGGCCACCCTGGCACAGAGCAGAGTAGGACAATCCCTTCTCTCAACCGGATAGCAATGCTGTGCTTGATGCACCCCAGAATACGGTTGGCCCTCCTGGTTGCAAAGGCACACTGCTGATTCATCTTCAACTTGCTGTCAACTAAAACCCCCCAGATCCCTTTCTGCAGGGCTGCTCTCCAGCCTCTTGTCCTCCAGTCTATACATACAGCCAGGGTTGCCCTGTTCCAGGTGCAGAACCCGGTGCTTGCTCTTGTTAAACATCATATTGTTGGTGATTGCCCAGCTCTCTAATCTGTCAAGGTCTCTTAGTGCAAGGCCTCTCTACCTTTGATGGAGTCAACATCTCCTCCCAGTTTAGTGTCATCCACAAACTTATTCAGTATACCTTCAAGTCCTACATTGAAGTCGTTTATGAAAACATTGAAGAGAACTGGCTCTAAAATGGAGACCTGGGGAACCCCAATAGCAACTGGCCACCAGCCAGATGTAAACACAGACACACAGACACAGACACAGATTTCTAGGTTGGAAGAGACCTCAAGATCATCGAGTCCAACCTCCGACCTAACACTAAGTACTCCACTAAACCATATCGCTAAGCTCTACATCTAAACGTCTTTTAAAGACCTCCAGGGATGGTGACTCCACCACCTCCCTGGGCAGCCCGTTCCAATGCTTAATAACCCTTTCGGTAAAGAAGTACTTCCTAACATCCAACCTAAAACTCCCCTGTCGCAACTTTCGCCCATTCCCCCTCGTCCTGTCACCAGGCACGTGGGAGAACAGACCAACCCCCACCTCACTACAGCCTCCTTTAAGGTAACTGTAGAGAGCGATAAGGTCGCCCCTGAGCCTCCTCTTCTCCAGGCTGAACAAGCCCAGCTCCCTCAGTTGCTCCTCGTAAGACTTGTTCTCCAGACCCCTCACCAGCTTGGTCGCCCTTTTCTGGACTCGCTCAAGCACGTCCATGTCCTTCCTGTAGCGAGGGGCCCAAAACTGAACACAGTACTCGAGGTGCGGCCTCACCAGAGCCGAGTACAGGGGGACAATCACTTCCCTAGACCTGCTGGCCACACTGCTTCTTATACAAGCCAGGATGCTGTTGGCCTTCTTGGCCACCTGAGCACACTGCTGGCTCATATTCAGCCGACTATCAACCAATACTCCCAGGTCCTTCTCGGCCAGGCAGCTTTCCAACCACTCATCTCCCAGCCTGTAGCTCTGCTTGGGGTTGTTGCGCCCCAGGTGCAGGACCCGGCACTTGGCCTTGTTGAACTTCATACAGTTGACCTCAGCCCATCGCTCCAGCCTATCCAGATCCTCCTGCAGAGCCTTCCTGCCCTCGAGCAGATCGACACACGCACTTAGCTTTGTGTCATCTGCAAACTTACTGAGGGTGCACTGGACGCCCTCATCCAGATCATCGATAAAGATATTAAAGAGGACCAGCCCCAGTACCGAGCCCTGGGGGACACCACTTGTGACTAGCCTCCAACCAGATTTGACTCCATTCACCACAACTCTCTGGGCCCGGCTATCCAGCCAGTTTCTAACCCAGCGAAGCGTACGCCAGTCCAAGCCACGAGCAGCCAGTTTCTTGAGGAGAATGTTGTGGGGAACGGTGTCAAAAGCCTTACTGAGGTCAAGGTAAACCACATCCACAGCCCTTCCCTCATCCACCAAGCGCGTCACTTTGTCATAGAAGGAGATCAGGTTCGTCAAGCAGGACCTGCCTTTCATAAATCCATGCTGACTGGGCCTGATCGCCTGCTTGCCCTGCAAGTGCCGCGTGATGACCCTCAAGATAATACATAGAACACTAGAACCGTTTGAGCCTGACCCATCAGCCAATTGTTCACCAATTGTATTATGTTTTTATCTACTCTATGCTGGATATTTTGTGATGAAATCACCATATACATGGGTCAGAATCAGCTATAGCACATTTCGCCTTTTACTTAGCTGTTAATTTTTTGTCACAGAAAGGAAATGAAGTTGCAGCACAGGAGTTAAGGATGCTAAGAAGGAAGTGCAGAACAGGTGAATAGAGAGGAAGTGAACACATCACATGGAGAAGAGCCTGGGACTGTGGGGAGGTGCTTCAGGAAATGTATTATGGATACTACAGTGGAATGACACAGACAAATGCAATAAAAATATTGAATAGCAGGCCTTACTGGTTCTGTTACTATTTAAACGTTTGTTGTCATTTATTTTAAGACAATGTTGAGTGGGAACTTCTTTTTTCTGTCTGTTGCTTCTGGAATTCCTCGTTACTCTGACAGCGTTTAATATAATGATACAATTTGCCTTGCATTTATCAGAAGGATGACTTTGGTCCCTGCCTTTTTCCCCTAACATCTCTGAAGGATGTTTTATTCTTACATCTATTCTTGCTGTTACTCTGGAATTAGACCTTTTCCACCAAAATTAGTCTTGTCCCTCAGAACACCATTCCTTTTCCTTTCATCAGTTAAGCTATCTGTTGCTCACATTTTTCCCAGTTTTTCTACCTAGCTCACAGATTCCACTTTCATATGTAGGTCCTTACATCAAACACTTTTACGTCAGGTGGGTAGTGACATATACACTTCTATTCCCCATCGAGTTTTCCATCTTATCTCCTAGAATCAGGGGCAGAAGGACTGATCATATACAGCAGGATCTTCATTTCTAAGCCAGGGAGGCTTCTGAAGGGGAGGGAAACAATTTCAAAGTATTTTGATCACCTTTTCCTCTCCCTAATTTGTAAGTATGGAGAAGGAACAAACAGAAGGAGGATATATGCTTGCATTAAAAAGAAAAACTTTTTTTTTTCTTTTTTCTTTTTCTTTTTCTTTTTTTTTTTTTTCTGATAATCTTGTTCTTTCCATGTCTTCTCTCTTGTCTAATCTAGGAAACAAAAACATCAATGTTTGTACCACCCATTTGACAAACCCATGGAGAAGGTGTTTTTCTGCCTAAGAAAAGTTACTGGACTGCAGGAACTTCTTATGTCACTGAAAAATAGTTTCCAGTCCCTGCCAAAATCCTATTATCAAAATTTTCAGACTGTTGATTGGAAATATTGTCATGATTAGGCACAAATAATATTATAAGTAGATTTCTTACACATTTCTTTTTATGCAGTAAGTGGCAATAACTTTTAGATTCAGTTGATCTTTTCATATTTCTTCTAAACCTCCAATCTCATTCATATATATATATATATATATATATATATATATAAATATCCTTTTACCTTTGAAGATACTAAGGACTTTCTGACACAAATAACCATAGCAGTTGTAATTCACACATTCTGGTCTTTTTTTTTTTTTTTTTTTTTTTTTTTTTCACCATGGAAACCACAGGGTTATAAACAGAAATACTGGAAAAGAGAAGAAAATGAAAATAAGAGGCAATTAAATAATGAGTAAAATCAGGAGAGGGAAACTATGCAATCTGAGTACACGGAAATAAAGAAATAATAACAAAAATACTCACTGTGAATCAGCCAGAGAGGTGGAATGATCAATGTCAGGGCTTGTGCACGTTTTGAGCAACCCCATCCTTGGAAGTCTGTTCTGAGTTAAAATCAACGGTTTCATTCAGAAAACAATGTTTTGTTTTTCCCAACATTCAACTATCTTCCATTTAATACATAATAGAATTTATCTGAATTCTCGTGTATGGAAATTCATCATTCTGACATACCAATGAATAATGTTACTGCAGGTCTGTGGTCAGCCCAAACTGGCAGCCAAGTTGCCATATCAGTCTACAGGTCAGCCCAATGGAATTTCTCACACATATCCCATGGGAATTCCTGTAGCATTGTACTTCAGGCACAACATATGGGCTTTGTCTCACTTAAATGAAGTTGTCTACAATGTAGACCTCCATATCTGAGCTGATTGGCTTAGGATTTTTTTTGTACGTGATGTAATAGATGCTTTTAGGATGTCATTCAGCTGATTAGAGGAAGAATACCCAACATATGCCATTTTCTTTCCACAGGAATGGGGGTGTGGGGGGTGTGGGGGGGTAACTAGCCTAGATATCTCTGTATTTAGGAAGACAACTTAAACTCATTCAGTAAAATAATAGAAAGTCCAACTGAAAGAATGTAGTATGAATCTATACCTATTTATCTGTGTAGCTGACTAATAGGATTCTAACATCTCCGTGTTTAACTTGCAAAATGTAACAAAACCACAGGTAGTAAATGGCTGAAAATCTAGCCCCATTAAAACCAGTAGGACATTGGCTTTGGCACTAATTCCAGTCCTGCATTCCTTGTCTTCAGAACCACATGGAAAAACAAAACAAAACTAATAAACAAAACAAAACAAACAACAAGAATTAAAGAAAAAAAAATCAGATCAGGTTGGTGTGACCTGTAAGCTACTTTACTTAACTTGTCATTTAGAAATAGATGTTACTAAATTAACACCACTCTATGTCTATTTAAAGTTTAACCTCCATCCTAAAGTTATCTCTAATTTGGCCTTTCCTATGAAAAATTATCTGTGCTTAATAGTGTGGGAGTATATATTTCTTTTAAAATGCAGTCTTTGTGTATTTCCTAAATGCTGCTTGGAAAGACTGCCGTTAATTTCAGAAGATTTGGTTTAGGTCCTTTGTTAAGGAAAACCATTCTACTTTAAGAATTCTGTGTTGCCAGTTATAATATTTCCATATAGAAAATAATATTAAATTTATTTTTGAATTCAACATATCACATGAAGGTACTGCAAACATAACAAATACAGAGATTTATACAAATTGGAAACCCTTTTTAAGTCAATATGCCAAGAATAAGTAATAGGAGATGGTTATATAAATTACATCAATATGAAAGTTGATGTGATTTAAAGTGAGAAGTAAAAATAGATGTCTGAGATAAGAATGATTGAAAAGTTGATGTAAAACTGATGTGATTTAAGCCCAGAAATTGAAGCAGACAGGGAAAATAAAGTAATTCAAAAAACTGATGCAGTTCTAAATGAACAATGGAAACGGTGAGCTCAAATAAGACCAATGTAAAACTTGAAGAGATTTAAAATGTGAAGAAGAGAGCTAGAACAGGTGCAACTGTAAACCCTATGCGATTTAAAGAAAAGACTGGAAGTGGTGACCTGAAGCAGAATTAACCAAAAAACTCATACAGTTTGAAGAAAAAAAATGAAATAGATGGTTGAATTATGACTGATAAATTTCAAGAAGTAGGAAGACAGGATTAGGTCACTTGTAATGTCCTTACCAATGTCAAGGATTAACCCTGCCTTAGACCGATGCCAAATCCCAAATGCAAAATGCTTCTATGAGAATTTTCTTGGATTTCATTATGTTTTTTGATGGAACTATTTATTTATTTTTTTTGGATCAGAACTTTTCTGTAAAGCCTTATACTGTTTATGTTTCTACAGTTTGGAAAGCTAAGATTTTGACCTGAGAATCTATCCTGTTTTATGACTTAAACATGGTTTTCATACCTACCTTCTGGTACATATTCATCTGTGTTTCACATATCCAAAGATTGTAGAATATTATGAGAAATTGCCAAAACTTTTATTATTTTTTTTTCCTGTCAGGGTTTTTCACAGACCTTGGACAATACCTTCTTGTGTTCTGTAAACGGGGATATGAATCATGGGTTAATCCTACTTTAGCACTATCACTGACAGCTCCATGATGTTGGACAAGACACTCTGTGTTTCTTCATCAATTCTTTCTTTTTGTAAAACTGTCAAACAACCACTTCTTTGTCTCTCTGTGGGCTGTTTCAGTGAATAATTGAATTAATGGGTGTTCAGGACACTATTCTTGTCAGCATTTTGGCACAGAGAAAGTCAAGAATGTTGCTACTGCTGTGAGGAGAGCATGAACTCAGGGAGGACCTGGGACTGACTATGCTGAGGCTGGAAAATAAGGAACTTTAAATACAAGGTATGACTCCAGTTATTGAATTAAGCCCTAAAATATCCAAGTAAGGACACTGAGTGGGATGTGATGTAAACCTGAAGTAGTCCTATTATTGTTAGAATTGTGCTTATTGGCATTCTATTTGTTCTGCACTAATATTGGGGTTTGGAGTTTGAAATATTGGTATATAGCTATATCTCTCAAAATGCTGTATATTGTATATATTGGCTGATGGAAAACTTAACCTCTGTCATTTTGTGCCCCATCTGAACATTTAGTGTTTTGTGGAGCTGCCAATATAGGTTTAAGAAAATTTGAAAGGAGAACTTTGAAATTTGAAATATTTCTGATTAAAAAATAACTCTGAATTCCTAAATAAGCTATATTTTCATTAAAAGGGTATAAATGATTAAAGGACACCAAAGCAGTAAGTGTGGAACAAGTTCATTATTAACCACAACTCTTTTTTTTTTTTTTCTCCTCTGCTATCAGGTGATGATGTAGTGAACCTTCCACTTAAGCTTGTCCCAGTCCCAGCTGCATTTCCCAGAACAGGTAAATTTCTATGATTTGCAATCAAGAGAGAATGTAGTTGTGAAGGAAATCAGGTATGACACAAGAGAGAAAAAAAATATTCACACATCAGTTAAATATCAGATATTTAACTGAAAAGGCTAGGAATAAAGTTTCATAATTCTTTTTCATTAGCCATGAAGCTGACCTAAGTTCCTGAGCCATTTTAACAAAGAGAATTTTGATGATGATGTGTCTGGCACAGCCCAACAGACAACTGTAGAGAGATAGCAAGCAGAAATGTTGGGAAATAAATGATCAACTAAAGATGGAGTGATTTAATATCTGGAGCCAGAGATATCTCCAAGAAAGTGGACTGACTAATTACATTCTAAACTAGAAAACTAGTTTTTGCTTGTTTCTGCATTAAGTTAGCGGAGAAAGGCTCCTCCCAGTGGACAGTTTACTATAATCGGAATTAGACTAAAGGACTCCAGCAATCAAAGTAACAAACCTGAAAATGTTTTGCTAAATACTGAAGCTAGGGGAGTAATTTTAATGTCAATTTATGGGCATTTTATTTGAAAAACAAAACAAAACAAAACAAAAAAACACAGCAGTTATCCATTTATTTGCTCTGTCCTATGAAACAGATTATGAAAACAAAGCTGTTGCAGAATTTAGATGAATTCTGTAAATTGGAGTTGTCAAATGAGTAATATACTAGTGTAGCTGACAGTCCAACTAATAACTTCTAGTTCTTTTCATACAGGCACAGTTGTATACTCCCAAGTGTATAAATAATCCCATTAATTTAGTGGGACTGCAACCATGTTTTAAATTCAAGAATATATAGCGTATATTCAGTACTTAACAGGGGCTTATAAAAAGATGGAGAACAACTTTTTGCTCAATCAGATAATGACAGGAGAAGGAGGTATGGTTTTAAACTAAAAGAGAGATTTAGATTGCAGGTTAGGAGGAAATTCTTCACTTAGAGGGTGGTGAAGCACTGGAATGGGTTGCCCAGAGAAGTTGTGGATGTCCCATCCCTGGAGGTGTTCAATACCAGGCTGGATGAGGATCTGGACAACCTGGTCTAGTGGGTGGCATCCCTGCCCACGGCAGGGAGTGTTGGAACTAGGTGGTCTTTAAGGTTCCTTCGAACCAGAGCCCTTCTGTGAATATATAGAACTGTTTGCAGCAACAGGGTTAAATAAGCAGAAAGTATACTAAAGCTGAAAATAATATAGTAATAATATTTCACAATTTCCACTCTGACAGTGTGAAAGGTCTCATGAATACAGACACATTATTACTAAATCAAAATTTAAACTTCATCTATCCTTGGTTAATTTTTGATACTCCTTTGAAGAAGGTGTTGAAGTTGTAAAGAGATTATTAGTCTTTGATATTCATTCAAGCATAAGTTAAGATTCATGATTAAGGCAGAGGTGAAAAGATTTAATCAGAATCCAACTTGTTCACTTGGAGATATTTTATAGTTGCTAGTAGTTTTTGATGGTACTTTCTGCTTCTCACTGTTTTTACTTAAAACCCAGACCTTCAAGACTGACTAGTTAAAATAAATAAATAAAATAATAAATAAAAATAGACCTTACTACAGAGCTGTACTGTTTGAGTTCGTTTCAACTATTTGATAACTATATATATATATATTGATGTATGTGTGTGCAAAGTCATAGTTTTCTCTTTGACAGACAATAGATCGCCCAAGCCTGCTCTTCCTAGATTGCTGTTTCCAGATAGATCAAGTAAAGAAATTTGGATGTATTTGGCATTAGACTGCATTCCTTCTTCCTCTTCAAGGTAGATGGGAACTGGATTGAAAGACCTACATCCTAACCCCATCTGTATTACTGGGCTGCTCCTCCCATGTCATTAAAATATACTAAAACTTTAAAGGAAAACAGCGCAAGTATATAAGCCTTCCCAAAGAATTAGTTCCTTTCTGCTGTACACTCAGTTCATAAAAGCAAATGGGATTTTTCTCAGTCTGAGTGCATGGTACGATCTCTTGATTCTTCTTACTACAGGCCACCCAGTAAAGAGGAGTCTGTTGATGAGGTCTCCTTGCTCCAACTACAGGAAGCATTGTGCTCACAGACTCTCATCCTCCTGGGGGATTTCAACCACACGGATGTCTGCTGGGAAAACCATGTGGTGGGAAGTAAGCAATCCAGGAGACTCCTGGAGTCCATTGAGGACAACTTCCTCATCCAGGTATTACACAGAACAATCAGAGAAGAAGTGTTACTGGACCTGGTGCTGACCAATGCAGAAGAGCTCATTAAACAGGTTAAGACTGGAGGAAGCCTAGGCTGCAGTGACCATGCCCTGGTTGAGTTTGTGATCTCAAGGGATACAGGCCCCGCTAAGAGCAAAGTCAGGACCCTGAACTTCAGAATAGCCAAATTCCAGCTGTTCAAAGAATTAGTGGATGAGATCCTGTGAAACACGGTCCTTAGGGACAGCGGATTTGATCAGAGCTGGCAACTCTTTAAGGAGATTTTCCTTGGAGTACAAGAGCTCTCTATTCCCATACATAATAAATCAAGCAGGGAAGGTAGGAAACCGGCATGGATGAATAAGGATCTGCAGGTCAAACTTAAGCAAAAGAAGAAAATGCACAGACAGTGGAAACAGGGCCATGTGCCCTGGGAAGAGTACAGAAATGCCATCAGAAAGCCAAGGCACTGTCAGAACTAAACTTGATGAGGGAGGCAAAGAATAACAAGAAGGGGTTCTACAGGTACATTGGCCACAAAAGAAAGACTAGGGAGAGTGTAGCGCCTCTGACAAATGAAGACAGAGAACAGGTAATGACAGATAAGGAGAAAGCACCACCACACCGCTTTCTCACTTCCCCTCCTCATAAAGGCAGGGAGAGAAATAATGAAAAATGAAAAGAGCTCATGGATTTAGCTAAGAAAAGGAAATCTCTCACCACTTATTGTTACAGGCAAAACAGACTTGGGATAAGGGAGTTATTCCTCATCCCTTGAGATGTTCAAGGCCAGGCTGGATGGGGCCTTAACCAACCTGATCTAATGGGTGGCATTCCTGCCCATGGCAGGGGGGTTCTAACTAGATGATCCCTTCCAACCTGAGCCAATCTATGATTCTCTGATTCTTTTGGAAAGGCTGTTTTTCACTGTTGCAGAGAAGACTGGAGTCTAGACATTAAAATTCAAGTAGTGTACAGAGGTCTAAACAGATTCACTAAGCAGCAAAAGCAGTACTGATGCCAGTTGTATTAGCATGTTAGTGTCCCTGTTATTCATACTCTGTATCTCTGTGGTCCTGTAAGCCTATCTTTGTCTTTGGGATGGCACAGTAAAGTCAGCAAGGCAGTGAGGGATCTTGCAGCACGGGTTCCACTTGCTCTCTTTGATTGCTGGAACTTCTCCCCATCCCATCCCCCCCTAAAAAAAATAAAAATAAAAATAAAAAAATAAGCAGAGGACCTCTAGATCTGATACAGTAAATCTTCTACATATTGGAGATGAAAGAAGGATTTTACCTCAGACCAGCACCAACTACTCACAATGGTGGACTACTGGACTACTCGAAGGTGAAGTTACTGTCATCAAACAGCTTTCAGCAATCACTTAAAGATTTAATAATAGCCTAGGTCCTTTCAAAGCTCACTAAACTCAAGGAAAATATTCCTTTTGCCTTTACCAGAAAGGGGGAAAGGGGTGAGAATTAAACAGCAGGGAAGTGACATGACAGAAGACTATAAAGACAAATGCAAGATAAAGCTGAATGAAAGGAAAGCAGCTAATTAAATTAATAAGGAGAATAGCTCAATGAACAAGAAGATAATGAAAGGAAAGAGAACTGAAGTATGTGAGACACATAACCGATAGAAGGTACAACATAAAAATTAGCTAGAAGCAGTAACAGGGAAATTGCTTTTTAAGCAGAAATTTCAAAAGTGCAACAGAAGTAGAAAGGATGAAGGAAAGAATGACTAAACACTTCTTAAAAATCTTCCAAGTTTTCATTACTGATCCTGGATTTGTCCCCTCATTTTTCTGTTTCTTTCACTAAGCTTGTGCTTAAGTTTTTCCTGCAATCACTGGCAATTAATGCTTAAGAATACCTTAAAAGAACCATTTATGGTTTGTTTCAAAGGCAACTCAGAACTCTGTGGGTCTATTTGTCACAACTTGTAGCTAGCAAAATTTACAGATACAATATTTACTATTACAATGACCATATTTCCCCAATTTTTGCAGTCAGAAACAAGGACATAGACATTACACACATTTGGTCTAAAAATAAAGCAATCCATTACTCACTACTTACCAGTAAGGGACTGCAGTCACATAGCATGCATAGCCATTAGACAAGAAAACACACATTTGGAGAGGTAATATCTTCTGAATAAGTCAGTTGAAAGACGTAGGAAAGGAGCCCTATAAGTGTTCTGTACTGAGACATAGGCAAGCAGGAGGGGAGAAAATGTCACTGACTAGCAACTGTTATAAAAGAGAATAACTTTCTCTAATGTGTGTTCATTTGCACTTTCAGAGGTAGCACAAATGCTTTTGAGGGGAAAAAAACATGGCATTTATTTTTATCCTAATTATGTCTGATATAGTGCCTCTGAGTTCCATTCATGGCCAAGGGCCTGACTGTGATAAATGCATTAGATGGATAACGATGTTCAATGCTTCTCTATGGGTGTTTCATATTGCTGGTAAATCTAAATAATAAATGCATAAAATACTTCAGACTGCTGACCTTGGGCAGATGGCATTCTATGTTTCAGTGGCACATCTGCAAAGTAAGGGTAATAATATGCTTTTTCATCAAGTTTATGTAATTTGTAAGTACTTATAAACACAGCTTGTCTCACTAATACACTGATATCCCACTCTTGGTCAGAGCTTGAAGATGTTTTTGTAATTAAAAAAAAAGGGGGGGTGGGGAGGGGGCTGTGTTTTATTTATTTTTTGCCAAAAGCAAAATAAAACCTATGAGAGAAAAACAGAATAAAAAAACAGAATAAAGCTTATTTTGCAGAGATCATGTAAAGTAACAACTCCTAATATATTGTACAGTATATGTGTCTGAGGGCATGTTATATCAGCTGTTCCATAAGGATTCCTAAGACTTCTTCAGACAACCAAACTTCCTATAATTTCAAAGATACTTAACCACCCTGCCACTTTTTGGGGTGCATCTATCGGTACCTCTGGCCTACAGTGTCTATTTATAAATGGTACGAGAGCTCGCTAGAGACCTGATATACTATCACACTAATGATAATCTGAAAGCAAATTAATTAATCCCAAACTTTATCTTGTTACTTAGTGAAAGAAGAACAGTTAAGTCGTGTGAGCCCTTTCCCAACAGGTATCTGCAAGGAAAAACTTATCATTTCTGTAACAAGCTTATGGAAGCACTTGCATTTTCTTTTAAATGAGTTTTCCTGTACTGAATGTTCATTGGTACTGGAAGTTAACTGTCATCACTTAAAAGAGCCTTTTTACTCAGCAAGACAAAATAGCACTTTACGTGGAAAAACAAACAAACAAAAAATAAAAAACAACACTGAGAGTCAGAGAGTCAATTTAAAGAACTGGTTCTGATGAAGCCAGTGGAGCTATACAGATTTACACTAACTTAAGAACTTTTTAGCCCCACTGCCCCTGCATCTCTAGGCTTTGTCTCTTTCCGAAAATGAACCTCAAACCTAATAGTAGACGTGGGTGGAGCCTGAATTTACAGGAGACATTGCTTATCCAGAGGAGAAAGCTGTGAGGGGGGGAATCTTAGTAGGGCCCTGTGGTTATTTTTCAGCCCCACTACTCCTGCAGCTCTAGACTTTTTGATTTGACATTGTTTTTATTCATAACAGACTATGTTGTTTCAGTGTGAGGGGGTGGTATCCCTGCAGGATATTCAATCATTGAACAAAAGTCACATGGAAGCAGAGATTCAAACAATTTTTTTGATCTATGACAAAAGTTTCCAGGAAACAGACAAGAGATTGTTTAATTCAAGATATGACTCATCTTTAAACTGGATTGCTTGTGTTTTTTTTTCTTTTTTCTTTTTTTTTTCTTTTTCAGAATATTTTTGTCTCATTCTCTGTCCACATCTTATAATATACTGCATACTTGTATTCACCCCCTTTCTTAGAAGTAATAAATAAAATAAAATAAAATAAAAGCAAGAAAACAAAAACTAAATAGACTTCTAAAGCATAAGTATAAACAAACCCTTAGGAGTCAGTTTAAAATTGGTGAATAATTTTTAAATCCAAATTGATTTACCTGGACTTTTTAAGTCACTGTTGATGGACTGATAGCTTATGAACAGTTAAAGCAGTGGCCAAAAGTCTGAAGTCACATTTTCTACAAGTGCAATTACACCATGTACCTCAGCACAGATAGGGCCAAAGCCTGTTTAAATCATGTTATCTTGTTTCTCTGACTCTTAGTTAAGAACTTATATTTTTCTGAAATTGAATACTAAGATACAGACAGGTTGCACACTTGGTGATATTCAACTGGCTTTTTACCAAGGTCTTTCAAGAGATATTTATTGTTATAAAATACCTTTTTATTTTATTCACCCCTTCTTGGTGAACAGCTAATTTCCTTATTGTGAAAGATTGGTTAATAATACATCTACAGCATTATGCTATTATGCATCTGTCTTTCTTTCTTGATTTAGAAGCAAGAGGGTGACCTCCCAATATAGCTAATTTAATCTGCAAAAATAACCTTGCAAATTGACTTGCCAGAAACTAATATTAGATGAAATCTTTGTTCTATTGAACCTGACTGTCATTAGTGATTCCCTATGAAAGGCTTAATCTACAATTGTAAAAAATCTCTACTAATGTTGTCAGGTTTCATAAAATATCTATTTTATTAAAGAATTAGTGATGCTGATTCTGGTGGATTAGCAATATTTGGGTAGAAAGCCTGGATCTCATTCAAATTCAGATCACCTTTTGTATTAAAGTTTAGTAGTGCTGAAAAAGCCCTGCAGTAGCTAGAATGGGTAAAACTCAACCATAGATAGCATTAGTAAAATGTTAATTTTTCAAGCAATGCAAAACATTTTGTTTTTTAAGGAAAAAAAAAGAGTTTATTGAAATCTTTTTCAGCAGTCACCATTAATGTGACCACAATTTTCTTTTTACCTAAATAACTATATATAATAGTTACTTCAGATGTCCTATATTACAGTATAGCAAATTCAAATCTTTATAGCAAAATGTGAGTGTGATGGCAGATTTGGAGGAGGGCAGATTTAAGAAAGGGGAAAACAAACAAACAAAATAAGAACAACAAAGCAAACAAACATAAAAACAAAAACAAAAAAAATCTGCACCACAGCAGCTGGGAGAGAGAGGAGTGAGAAACAGGCCTGCAGACATCCAGGTCAGTGCAGAAGGAGGGCAGGAGGTGCTCCAGGCATGGAGCAGCAGTTCCCCTGCGGCCTCTGGAGAGGCCCCTGGTGGAGCAGGCTGTCCCCCTGCAGCCCATGGGTCCCACAGCGGAGCAGATCTCCACGCTGCAGCCCGTGGAGAAGCCCCCGGTGGAGCAGGTGGATGTGGCCTGGAGGAGGCTGCAGCCCATGGAGAGCCCCCGCAGGAGCAGGCCCCGGGCCAGAGCTGCAGCCCGTGGAGAGGAGCCCACGCAGGAGCAGGCCCTGGGCCGGAGCTGCAGCCCGTGGAGAGGAGCCCACGCAGGAGCAGGGGGTCTGGGGGGAGCTGCTGCCCATGGGGGACCTGTGCTGAAACAGTTTTCTCAAGATGGATGGACCCTCTGATATGGACCCATATTGGAGCAGTTCTTGAAGAGCTGCTGCCTGTGGGAAGCCCACGCAGAATCAGTTTGGGAAGGATGGCATCCCGTGGGAGGGACCCCACGCTGGAGCAGGAGAAGAGAGTGGCCATGAAGGAGCTATGGAAACAAAGTGGTACAGACTTACTACAGTCCCAATTCCCCATTCCCCTGTTCCTCCTGCAGGAGGAAGAAGAAGAAAATGGACGGGGTTGAAGTTGTTTTTAATTTGTTTTTAGTTCTTACTGCTCTTGTGTGTTATCAATAAGCAATAAATTGTTTTAATCTCCCTTTTCATAAAATCATAGAAGGGCTTGGGTTGGAAGGGACCTTAAAGATCACCTAATTCCAACCCCCCTGCCATAGGCAGGGATGCCACCCACTAGATCAGGTTGGTTAAGGCCCCATCCAGCCTGCCTTGAACACCTCAAGGGATGGGCAGTAACTCCCTTATCCCAAGTCTGTTTTCCTGTAACAGTAAGTGGTGAGAGATTTCCTCGTTCTTAGCTAAATCCATGAGCTCTTTTCATTTTTCATTATTTCTCCCCTGCCTTTATGAGTAGGGGAAGTGAGAAAGCGGTCTGGTGGTGCTTAGTTACCCATCAGAGTTAAACCACCACACTGGGGAAGAATACGAAGGAGATTCTTTAATGACTAAGCTGCACAATGATTGAAGTGGTCTCCCACCAGAAAGAGGGAAATGCTAACACCTGATCATTTAAGATTAGAATGTATAGAGCAAGGTAGTAGAGAAAAATCAAACTTTGGCTCAGTGCAGAGTGATTGGGTTTAGCTACTTTCTACTCTAACTTCTCTATGAACCTTTTCACTTACAGATAATGTTAGTATGTGGATGAGGAAGAAGAAGAACACTTTTTAAAAAGTCAAATACAGTAGCCTATTACGATAATGAGCAAACAATTCTTCTGAACTAACCGAAGAACAGCAGTCATTCAATTCGTATGCTCAGTGAACGCACACACATTTTCCACTACATCAAGATTAGAGCTGAATGACAGGTTGACAGGTTTAGAAAATAAAGTTCCTTTGAAAATCACTTCACAAACTCGTGAATACCAGTTCATTTTAAAATATGGAACAAGGGGCAAAGACTCTTCATTTTAATGGTCCATTGTATGACACTGTTAAATACTAAAACCTTTCATCTGAGGCCATAGACTTGGTCTATATCTGGGTAGAAGGGAGGAATATGTATCTAGTTAACTGTCTTTACAGAATGTACCCAGCTTAAATTGTGAAACTGTTCAAGCAATGGACAACTCCTTGAATACTATTTTCAGTGTATACTTGAAACTTTTACTGGACTTTGGACTTTTGCATTAAGACATAGAAGAATAAATAAAGAAAACAAAGATTTATATTTACCTGAAATAGATTTATGTAAATATATTGCTTTATAGCATGCATATGCTTGTAATGGTGTCGATATATGAATATACAGAAATATGTAGTACACAAAATACATGTTCTTGGTTACCTGTTTATACCAATTAATCGCATGCATGCAATTATTCAAATCTTTTTAAGAGATATGATCAGGTCCTGCCTGTGATATAGTTGGTTAGAATTATAACGTTTTAAGCTTTAAATCTTTTAATCCTTTAAACATATTCAGAAAAGCCTGATAACAATGGATCACATCATGTTATCATTTTTTTTTCCAACTTAAGTGAAGTAGGCCATAATAATTACCCATTTGAATTGCAATGTTTGCTTTGCATCATATTAAATAAATAACCATGTTAACTGTCAGAATAAACTATGTCAATAACAAATAAGTAGACTGTCACAGTGTGTACTAGCACTTCCTATTGCTTCATATATGCTTGTCTTGAGTTCAAGTTATAGCAATGTAAAACATCAGGACTGTATTTGATCAGCTTTTAGAAAACTCATGTTTTCCTAGTCAAAAAAAGCCACCACAGGCACATCAAACTTCCTCTTGACAGTGCCTTTTCACAAAATACAAAGGAAAGCAATTTGTGTCCTTACAGCATGTCTCTGTCAGGATTGTCAATACATTTCTCAGGTATAATGAAAATTTCTACCCTACAGTTAAAAATTATTGGTTAAGAGAGCAAGCTTTCTCAGGGAATTATGAGAGTCTGAATATGCAACAAACTACTAAAAGATCCTGGATCCCCATCATTTTGCTATTGCTGTTTTTATGGGCTGTGTTTCAGTTATTGCACTCTGAGTCACCTGAGCGCTCCAGAAGGTGGAGGTGAGAGGGGAGTTTTCCACTTGTGAAAAAGACAGGGTTGGGCAAATCAGAAAATAAATAAATAAATAAATAAAAGAGTAGCACTGGAACTTGGGGTACCCAGAGAAAGATGTAGCTTTCTGAGTTGAACTGGAAGGCAGACTCAGCAGTCAGGGGCTAGGTAGCGGTTATGTAGAGTTTGTTTCAAGGCAGACACAGCTGGAAGTTGCTGGATCAAAGCGAGTCACAAAGAAAGGACTTAGAAATGTTACATTCAAGATCTTCTTATGGGCAAATGGAAACACAACAGAGATACGGGGCTACCATATTGTCAGTTGAATCCATGTTTTAACAGCCTAAATATCCCAATTATTGAATTAGAACATGAAAAATACAATTAGAGTTGTTGTATGTAACCTACCTAATATCTACTTCTGTTCCTCACTTATATTCACCTTTTCATTCTCCCTCTGTATTTTAATATTAACAGTTTCCGTTTTAAACAACACCAAGTGTATGCAAGCGAACAATAGACAATTAGTTATTAAGATCTTAAGGACTTCACTGGGAAGGATATGATGTTCATGGGTGTGGTCCCATCCACTGAGCCTTAGGTGTCCTCCTTAGGCAATTTTTATGTGTTTCCTCACCCCTGGCTGCTGCTCCCAGCAGGGTGAGCGTGACCCCACAGCCTCCCACAGACTCAGCCCCCCATTTTGCTGGGCAGCAACTCCCTGGATTTGCCAGACCCTTCCCACAGAGGCACCAGCAGAGCCCAGCTCAGGCAGGAGAGACAGCAGACACGACTTGGACTCAGGCATTGGAACCATCTCAGCCCAGCTGCGGCCAAGGGGAGTCCAAGCCAGCCCTGAGACCTCTGCTCACACCTAAGGGCATAGTCCCTAGACCTTTATTAGGAGCAGCAAAACCATATTGGCTTTGCTATACAACGTTCATTTTTCAAGATTCAGTTTCAGATTGTAGAAGTGTAAAAGGATTTCAGTCTCTATCTACAATCAAATGCACATATGCACTTTTATCTTTCTGTGTAGACACTGAATTGGAATTAGGAAGAAAAACAAAACAAACAAACAAACAAAACCACTTATATTAAGTTACAGAAATGGACAGAAACGAAAACCCAGCATGGATATGGTCTTAGTAATGTACGTTCTTGAGTAAAGAAGTCCTTCGCTTTCACTTGTACATACATACACACATATGCAACAAGGAGAGGAATGTAGGACCTACCAACATCATGTTCTACATGAAGCTGTGAAAGTAGAGTTGAGACATGATTATTATGATAATCTGTTGCTCTGATCTGAAAATAATAGGTCAGAGTTGTAGATGCCTGATGATTTGGCTGGCTATATAATCACCTAGAGACAAGTATTAAGGAAGTATGCTTGAAAATGTCTTGCATCCACAAGAGGGAAGAAGAAAGTTTTTCTCAACTTCCAAACTCAGCTTAACTTGGAGAAGAACTATGCCTTTCAAAGTTATTGACTTTCAAATGTATAGATCGGTTTACAGAATGATTTTAAGACAAGAAAAAGTAATTTCCGTAACAACATACTGTCTAATATACAACATACTGGCTTTGCAGCAAGAGCTGTTGAACTTAAATTACAAAGATCAAATTTCCATTCATCCTACAGTTGTAATTACAGGATAGCTGGGAATCACGGCTGTTCCAGTGTTCATACCCAGTGCACTCTAATCATTAATTCTCTGGATGGTCCAGCAACCCCTTAGCTAGTCTTTTTCTATAGATGGGCTGATGTGATATGGTGGACTGATTTGAAAGAATGGGCTGATCTGAGACAACATAATTGACTGAGCCCCTCACCACCTTCACAGTTAAGTAACTGACTAATTCAAGCAGAAGCTCTCCAAGTGGGAATTTTGGACTATCATGAACATTTTATCAGGTGGCTCATACAGTGTGTAGGGTAATTTAAATATTCCAATGTGTAGATTAAAATCCTGGTGAGAACTTGGCCCTACTTTTAACTAGGCAGTAGACACATTCCTTAGTCAGGTGGGACAGTCTTTTGTACACAGTTAAGATAGGAGATGTTTTATAAGTAATTTAAAATAATCTGCAGCAGCGGATCATGAACTTGCTGGAATAGCCAAATGGGACCCCATGGACCAACTGGATTATAAGAATTGTGCAGAACAGCAGTGTGTGGAGTCCTACCAGAACCAGCCAAGATTGCTGCTGCAAGGACCCTTGCAACAGAAATTACTGTCACTGGACAGATGTCACCAACCATCCTACTTGAGAGATTTCATTCCTCACACAAAGCATTATGCCAAGATTTCAATCTTTTGATGTTGTTGATATTGTATTTAAGAAACACTTGTGAGTTCGTGAATGTCTTTGCCACAGCATGTTAAAAGCATATTCAAATGAAAGACAGGACCACAGTTTGTAAATAAACACATATACACTAATCATTTGAATGAGGGTCATAGAATAAATACAACATTTTTTATGTTAGATGTCTGTTTCTTAGTACTTCAACACTGAAGTATTTCAATATTTGAATATTGAAAATCATTAGCATGTAACCATTCTTTCCTGATAGTTTTAGATTATTGCTTTATTTTCACATCTTTAAAATTCTGAAGTTTTTGTAAATACTTTTATACTGCATTCTTCTGCTTATATTTCAGCCACAACTGGGCAACCCACCTTGCCAACATATGTATATTTAGCATTCCCTTGTAAAATACTTTATACAAACAAGAAGTTCTGCTGTGTACAGAAGACCTCTCTAGATTTACAAAGTCACTGACGTACTTATTTGCAGACTTAATAAAATGCATATATATGTATATATATATATGTAAAAGACAGCAGTATATCAGGAAATATATTTATTATAGTAAGGAACTTGGGGTGAAAATTTTGAGGACAGGTTACCCTCAAAGCAAGAAGATTTCAATTGGCTTTCAGGTCGATGGAATCCTGTTAAATTGGATAGTTCTCTTTCTGATAATTTGGCTGAAAAAAATAATGGTGGCTTGTTCTAAAGCTTTGAAGCTCTCTTACATTCTGTATGGATTACATAGATCAGGAACAAAGTAGATAAAAGTTGTTCTTTAGAGATCAAGTACTGCCCACACATACTCCTCTCTCTGCCTGAAGTTGCTTGTATGCAAAGTGCAAGGTTAATTAAGGTAGCAATTTTTAGGGGAATTTACCCACACACTTGGTGAGAAATGTAGGTACAAAATATATCCCACCTATTGCAACATGGTTGATTCTGCAAGAAAAGTGCATAATGATAATAATAATCATGCTGTATGGGCCTGAGCTCCAAAATATACCTAATCATTCTCTTTGAGAGCTTAGTAAGATAATATAACTACATATCAACATAAATATAATCCTACTAACATCTCATTAAACTCAGAAGAAATGTGCACAAAAGAAAAAATAAAAGGAGAATTGGGGAAGATAATAAAGGAGGAAGTAGTTTGAGCATGATTATCAAGACATCTTTAAGAAGTGTGAAGAGACAAAGTTTTTTTCAGAAAACAACATGCAATGTAATAGTTGCAAGTCCTTTGAATTATCAGGAAATGAACAAAGTAATCAAAGTGAGTAAAAAATTAAAAATAGCTTTCCACACCCATATTTACTAGGAAGGGCAATGAGGAAATTCCTGACCCAAAGATAATTTTTGTAACAAATTAATGTGTGTGCTTAACAAAGGCTGATGCCTCTAAGAAAGATGTTATTGAGCAACTCAAAAAAATTCAAGGGCAGTAAATCACTGGGACCAGATGGTGCTGATGCAAGAATTCTGAAGGAACTGAAGTGTGAAATAGCAGAGGTAGCAATGAGGATATGCAATATATCCTTAATAAACCACACACTGTTCCCAAAGATTGGAAAGTTGTTATCTTAGGTTAAAAATAAAATAAAAGAAGCCATAGATGATCTTTGGCATTACAGACCAGTGAGTCTTATTTCTGCTCGAGGGAAGCTGGTTTGGAATTTAATTAAAGACAGAGCGATACAGCATTTATGCAATTATAGCCCAACAGGGTATGGCTTCTTTAAGGGCAAACCTTTCAAACCACCTAGAAGTTTTAAATGACAGTGGGAAAAAGAATGGTGCTCCTTTACTGACCAGACTAATAATATTTTATAGGTTCTGCACATTACCAAACACATGGGGATCACAGAATACAATCTGATAGATACAAGAGCAGAAAAGGTACTTCATTTTACCCTTCCCAGAGTCATGGTGTCACGAGAGGCAACCAAGTGCTCCTGCAGTGCTGAAAATGTAATTACCATCTGAAATGAAGATAATCTCACTCCCTTGCTCCTGAACGCCCTAATCTCAAGAGAAAGTATTCTCTGATGACCTTTCCAAACAGAGTCATAAAAGTGAATTCTATTGACTTCCTACTGATACACTTTTGTGCTTGCTTTTACAGAAACTGTAAGGGAGGAGTCATGAAAATATAACTTTGAATAAGCAGACACCTACTTTGAAAGGCTGAGAAACGTTGCATTAGAGAAACTGCTATGATATTTTCTTATGGTCTCTTTTCTATTGCTAGAATACTCATTCTCTAACTCACAGCTTGAAAGAAAAGGTAACTGCTAGGGGCCCTGAGGAAGCAAGCATTCATCATTAATCTTCCCATCACTTCATCCTTCTTCCCATCCTTCATACCTAATTAGAACTGTGCAGAGAGGAGTAATTCCATTTTATGATTATATATTTTGAAATTTGAGTTTAATCCAGAACTGAAACAAAATACAAAACCAAAAATACCATTTCTTCTTGGTGAAAGAAAACAGCCCTATCTCAATTGCTGGAAGATCTGGCACCCCTAAAATTGTTTATCCTCCAAAGCCCAGAATCCATGGTTCTGGATTGAATTAATATGGCTCAAGATTAGCCAACACGGATAACTGTCTCAGTCCTGTAAATTCTGGCAATCAGCTTGAAAAATTGCTTGGTGTTACAGTACTGGGGAGCTGTGAGCTCCTTAGCCCAGAGACAATCAGAGTGGCTGGCAGCTGTATCAGCTAAGCTATCTCACTCAGCCAACCTATTTCTAAGTAAAACGTCAACAGGGCACACAAGTGCAACACCATGCAGATACATTAGCACGGATCCCAGAGCAATATATTCAAAGCTATATTGAATTCATTTCAGGGTATTGCTTGCTCAGCACCATATCATGACTCGCAGCACCATGCAGACTCTTGCTTGCAAACTAGCATGCTTCAGAAGCCAAAGCTGCTGATGGATTGTGTAGGTGATTTACCTGAGCAAGCCTCTCCCCAAAAAAGCACATCATACATTTTCAGGCTAATTTACAAAACTTACAAAGCTTCCATCAGGTTATTTTTACAAAGTTCCTAAATTTCAACAAAACACTATGCTCAGGCTAATATAACACCCAGTTAATATGTATCACGGTGATTACCTGACAATTCAAATCAGTCTATTTCTCTACTGCAGAGCCCACGTTAAGCTTTGTCCTTCCTCTTCCTTCCTCTATCACACTGCTTTCCAAATACATACTGTAGAATAAACCATGGAGTTTTATTCTATACACTATAGTGCAATTGGTTGTTCTTCAGGCAATACTTCAATACAAATGTTAAATAAGAGCTACAATAATTTCATGTAAAATACAATTATATCAGAAGAGGCTTGAGTTGTTATTTGAAAGAGGATAATATATTTGCCAATTGTATGACAGCCCCATTTTTTTAATCTCATAGTAATCTGGTACAAATGGTCAATATGTATTCACATTCTTATTAGCCTCTTTGGTAAATCAGTAATATATATACAAATGTTTGTTCTTGACATACTGAATGTTGTATCTTCAAAACAAATTATTTTTCAGCATGGCATGAACAGAACAGAGAACTTACTTATGAAGGCTGTTAAGTTTCACAATAATAACACATCTGTTTTCATATCACTTTTCTCACTGTACAATACTCTTTTGTAATGCAAATATCACAAAGTAATGCAAACATAATGCTCAGCTTAATTGCCTTATGAAATCTTTATTCATTTTTCAGCATGCATTATACTCACTCAACTATTCATTAACAGATAGTTTGCTATGTGGAGATAATATTTTTAATATGTAATGCAATTTATAGACTATAAAAGTGCTTACAGTACAGAGCTATTATATAGGTCATTGACCTGTATGGAAATTAATGAAGAAAGCTTCTTAACTTATGAGCGCCAGAGAAAAAATGAGACATGCCAACAATGCAAATAGATCATGTTTATCTATGTACATCTTCTGTATATAAATCAAATCTCAGAGAAAAATCAATACAACTTTTTTTTTTTTTTTTTGTAAGCACTCTATTATAGGTATCAAAAACAGGCAAACAAAAAAATAATCTTTATGTATTACTCACTATCTATCACTTGGAGTGACATTCAAAAATTAAGATCTACCAATCACCAGTCTTCTAAAACAACTAGCATTCATTAGTGATGTTCCCTAGGCCTCAGTTCAAGGGACAGTTCATTTCAACGTTTTTTTATCGGTGATCTGGATGCAGCAAGTGGAATGCATCCTTACAAAGATGATAGGAAACTGGGACATGCTGTTGACTCTGGAGGGACAAGAGGCCTTGAAGAGGGTTCTAGATAGATTGGAGCTTTGGACAATCATCAGCAGCATGAAGTTCAACAAAGGAAAATGACAGGTTCTGTACCTGCAACAAAGTAATGGCAGACACAGGTACAGACTGGGAGCAGAGAGGCTGAAGAGCAGCTCAGCAGAAGGGGATCTGGGGGTGCTAGTCGACAGTAGGCTCAACATGTGTCAGCAAGATGCCCTAGCAGCCAAGAGGACAAACTGCATTTTGTGATACATTCAAGGCAGCATCACACAGACGGTCAAAAAAAAAAAGAAATAAAAAAAAAATTCTCCTGCTATGTTTAATGTTGGTGCAGCCTCACTTTGAATATTATGTGCAGTTCTGAGCTCCGAAATATATATATACATATAAAAAAAGATGTTAAGATACTCAAACATGTCCAGAGAAAAGCAACAAAGGTGGTAAAATGACATGTCCTGTGAAGGGAATCTGAGGACACTTGGGTTGTCTAGTCTGGTGAAAAGAAGGCTGAGAGCTGACCTCATTGCTGTCTGCAACTTCCTGAGGAGGGGAAACGGAGAGGAAGGTGCCAGTCTCTGCTCCCTGGTAAACAATGATAGAACACACAGGAGTGGCACTAAGTAGAACCAGGGAAGATTCAAACTGGATATTAGAAAAAAATTCTTTCCTGTGATGGTGGTCAAACACTGGAACAGGCTTCCTAGAGAGGTGGTTGATGCCCCGTGCTGTCAGTGTTCAAGAAACATTTGGATAATGCCCTCATTAATATGCTTTAACTTTTGGTTAGCCCTGAAAAGGTCAGGCAGTTGGACTTGGTTATCTTTGAAGATCCTTACAACCGAACTATTCCCTTCCCTTCCCTTCCCTTCCCTTCCCTTCCCTTCCCTTCCCTTCCCTTCCCTTCCCTTCCCTTCCCTTCCCTTCCCTTCCCTTCCCTTCCCTTCCCTTCCCTTCCCTTCCCTTCCCTTCCCTTCCCTTCCCTTCCCTTCCCTTCCCTTCCCTTCCCTTCCCTTCCCTTCCCTTCCCTTCCCTTCCCTTCCCTTCCCTTCCCTTCCCTTCCCTTCCCTTCCCTTCCCTTTCTTTCTACAACAGTTTACATGTAACTTTACATTTAATACCAGCATCAGTTCTTAGCTCTGAGGCCAACTTAATTATGTCTTAATACTGAGACATGCTAAGACAATTTTCTCTATCTTGATATAAATGCAGAAAAAGTGGAAATGGGTGATAAATATTCTCTAAAATTTCTGAAATATAAATTAGCATCATTTTCAAGCTATGGAAACAAGTTAAATATACAAATAAATACCACTAGTGTTCCATTAAGTACTTTTTGGGATACGTATTATGGAAAGTAATACCCACCTTTTCACAAACATACTTCAGTTTTAAACTGTTAAAGAGTCCATCAGCATCCAACATCTATTCCAGTGCTTAATACTGTTTGCTGTTTCTTGAGCCTAAATTAATCTCTCTTCTGGTTCTAGGTATTGACTGTTTTTATGAATTTGAAATAAGTAATCAGATTCTATGATAAATCACTATGATAGTGTCCTGGATTTATTTATATTTTTTTTTTTCAGATTTCTCTAGTGCTTTAAATGCTTATAATTTTGTGATCTTGTCATTTCTTAAACTACCTTATGAAGTAAGCTAAATAAGCCCTTCTCTCCACAGCCCTGAAATTGGGTTTCCAAAGACTTGGGTCATTCTTATAACTCTTTTCCAAATCCTGTCTTTTTTTCTATATTCTTTAGAAAATGGAAGGAGCAGACCAGTGATACATATCAGTGATACAGTTAATATATTGCACCCTGAAAATCTAAATCTACAGCTATATAAAGTATCGTTTAACATTTCTAAACTTTCATACAAAGTCATTTTTACCTCTGTATTCACACTCATCATCATCATAGAGTTGCATCACATCACTCTCAAAATATATGTTTACTTTAGCTGTTTGTCATGGCCACTTCTGCAGCATCATTTGCTTGAAGGTAATCATCTCCTTCAAGTGTAATGCAAATGTAAAGTTTCTGCCTTCATGATTCAAGCTATTTAGCATACTCTGTAGAACTGACTTGTAAATATTATGTACTATTCCAGTGATGCTAGTGTGATTTTCAGATTGCCAGACTATTCACAATGACCTACTTTGTTCAAAACAAACAAACAACCGAAAACAACAACAACAACAACAACAAAACATTTTGAAGATCTTATTTTATTTAAGAAATGTTAGGAATAAGTTATTTAATCCCATGAATATAAAAATCAATAAATATTTTCTATTTAGCAGTTTTCCTAATCAGTGCAGAAATAGAGAATATGATTTTTTCATTGAAACTATGAATTTGTCATCAAATTCTCCTGCAGGTGAAGAAGGAAAATATTTATTGAACACCTTATATTGTCTATGTCATTATTGATCCTCTACATCTTTTATTTAGAGAAAACTAAATTGGAAAAAAAAATCTGCAACACCACAGCATTATGCTTTCCCATGTTCAAAAATATCGTTACTTTTTCTATATTCACTTATGCACTGTCTTCTGCATCCTTGGTTAAAATCCTAAGTGCATTTCTTTCATTGGCACAGCCACCTCTGTGTGGGGTCAATATAAATATTTCCAAAGTCAGAGGAAAGATGGGTAACACCTGCATAATATAACCCGCTAGTCTACTGTTGTCTCTGTCAGCACAACTCATGAAAATTCATTGTTATGATAAGAACTCAACTATTTAAAAATACAGGGCTGTAACAAAGAGTTCAAAAGAAGAATGATGTGATTCATGTCAGGTACCTTTTTGGTATAAGAGGGGTACAAAATGAAGTAAAATATTTGAATCATTTCTGTTGGTAGTGTTACATAAGAAGGTAGCACTGAAGCTCTACCAGTGCTTGGATCCAAAAACAGGCAAGAAAATCAGGAGAGTGTGACTTCACCAGTATCCAGTTATCTTACTTTTTTAACCACAGAATGAACATGAGATGCTACACTTGTAAATCAATATTGATTTGAGTCTGCTTGTTTTGTATTCATCACTTCCTGTCACATAAAAATGTGAGTTTATATATATGCATGTGCATTAAAAAAAAAAAAAAAAAAAAAACTTCAGTAGGACAGTTTATTGTGTACTTGACTCCAGGAACTTTAATCCCAATCATTAGGATTACATTGTTATCCTCTGGTCTCCTTGTTATACTGAGTATTCGTTCTTTACTTATGTTAAATTCAAAATGTTAGGAGACAGTTGAAAGCAAGCAGATTATCACCCAGTGTTTCCAGAAGGCGTAACTACATAAAATCTTCTGGCAGCTTGGTAAGCAAGAAGGAACCGATCACAATTGGCCATTTCAGCACTGAATTCATGCATATTTCCCTCAATATTCGCAGTTCTCATTCCTAATGGGAGCTGACAGAATGTAAATGAGTTTCTAAAGGAACCAGCAAAAGTGGCAATTTTTCTCATTTAATCTTCAGATGAGCTGCCTGTCTCCCAGCTGCTGAGCTTCATTAGAATTCTGAAACTAATTTCACCTATCAACACATGATTATTGGTTTGCGTGAGGTTTTTGGGATCCTCTGAGTAAAAATCACTCTACAAAGCAGAGTTGGCTCAATAAAATAAATAAATAAATAAATAAAAATTGAAAAGGAATAGAATAGAATAGAATAGAATAGAATAGAATAGAATAGAATAGAATAGAATAGAATAGAATAAAATTGGCAGGCTTCAGAACAGTCAGTTATTACTCTGAAGAAAACTTACATCTTTGGAGTCTGGTATAAGTCTATCCTATACAGATCATTGAAGTAAAAAAAGTGTGCCATGTAGTAGAGCTAAAGAGAGAAAGAGATCAGCCTTTATTTCTTAGCATAAAACAAGTTACAAAGTTTAATACCAAAAGTCAGTATCCTAGCAGTGGCTGTTGTGAATTCCCATACCAAAGAGCACTTATGAAATTTAAATTATAAAACATAGAATATACTGCAAGTGAATAGAATCACTAATTGATTCTGCTATGTGAAGTGAGCTAGTTGTAAATATTAAAATTAGATAAATATAGTCTTTTCCATGTTCTCCCTGCAGTCATGCTATAGTCACCTCCAATATTTATTCTTCTGTCACTTGTTCTTAATAAGCAATTAGTTATGTCTGATTTGAGATCCACAAACACTACTGAAGTCATCACAGCTTTGTCATCCACTGTAGGTACACAAAGCAAAAACAAAATTTACTTTTGTACTTTAGAGTTTGTCCAGGAAATGACATACATCTGCAGGAGAGGGCTTTAACTGTTACCATAAAAATATGTCCCTGGCACTGGACAATTGTATTGTGCTGTGAATTCTTCACATTTATAACCAACAAATCTGTTCTCTGTCATTCATTTACTCCTGTAGTTTGCTTTATGAATCAGTGCATGTTCATAACAAGATGTGCTTCATTTCTCTCACTGCTTTGATTTTGGAAGTCAAGTTTTCACTAATCTTGGAAACTATCCCCTGCTCTCTTAAAGTACAGTTCATTTCTCACAATAATTCAGCTTTGACCTTGTTATCAGCTACATCACAAATAATTTGTCTCTGTTGGTCCATCTGTTATCAGTTCAGCTTACATGATTTAGATATATTATGTAGGGCTAACAGAATGGCTAATAGTCTCAACTGGCAGCCTGTTTCTTATAAAGAAAATGTCCCTGTCCCCTGTGGTATTATTGAATGTATCACAGAAGTCTTGAAATTTCTAAGTGACTTTGCCTAACATTTTATATTCCCCTTCTTTCTCCCAGAAGAGCATTGCTTTCAGCTCACATAAAATTTTGATTTCTCTACACTACTCTGATTTCTCTACACTACTACCGACTTTAACTTAGTGCAGCCTCTGACATGGGCGTTAAGGGGACACAGAGGCACTGAGCAGAGAAAATCATGTTTACTTCCTATCCCTGTCTTATGGTATGTAGCAGTTTGCAAAAAGGTAAGTGTACCACAATGGAGGTTAGCATAACCTGATTTCATTGGCTGTTGAACATATGGAATGAAGCTAATGATAAAAAAATCTACTGTTCAAAGGCAGAAGGTTTGTTTTCTTTCTTCAAATGAAGATTTCGCAGGAAATAAACAGAAAGTCTGGAATAGAGGAGGACTTGGCAACAAAATAGCATTGTAATGCATTTTCAATTCTATGGTCAATGGAGCACAGGGATTTCTGAAAAAAAATAATAAAAATTAAAGAATAAGGAATAATCACAGATTCATACAACTGTCACTTGTGTTTACAGTTTTAATCTCAACAGACACACTGTAATCAAGTTCTTATAAGGACTGAAATGTAAACGTCCAGCTATTTTATATGTATTACAGAATGAACTGTAGCATAGTCTATGCCATATCATATGTGTAGGCTCACATCATAGGCTTAAAGAGGACATTCATATTATACAGCTGATAAATGGTCTGCAAAATATACAGGAAATATAAATGCAATAGCCTACAGTTTGAAAAACTTGTAACTCCATCAAAGATCCCTAACATTTTTCCAAACTACCATAATTAAGAACAGTTTATTACATTACTGTACTTTATGAATGTGTTACTACTTTACAAGACATTCTGTTGGGTTACCACAGAAAGACATTATTATTCAGTACATAGCAAGTGACTTTAACAGGACTGTTTTTCATTTCCCATATTCATGCATTCAGTGTAGCTAATAACCCATAAAACACCTTTACAGTCAATTTAACCTGCTTTAAAATTGTATTTGTCAACCATACAACAAACTCTACTTGCTGCCATTGTTTCCACAGGTTACCACCCTACTAATATTTTACAGTAAAGTCAATGGTAAAAGTTTTGACATATCATAAAAGTGAATCTTAACATTGTATTATCCATGCAACCAAAGACTCTTTCCTGAAGAATGAACTAATCTTTGCCCTCTTTTTGTTATTGTTTGTTGTAATTAATTTTTGCAGTTTCTAAGCCCTGTTTTCTTACTTCTCCTGGGTTCTTACTTCATGATGTTTGGTGTTTCCCCTAAAGCAGTGCTACATGGATATGTGTGTGGGTAGGAAAAGCATAACACAGTTCTGAGGCAGATGACAAGGAGGGACAATATATGGAGAGTGGAAAAGTTAAGTAAGGATAATGGAAATAACCTCGATAAAGTAACTATGCACCAAAAATCCAAAACAGCATATGGAAGGGTAATTTAATGTGTCAAAGCTGTGGTAACTGGGAGGAATTACCTTTTATTAGCTACAGTACTGTAGTGTTATATTGTATTTGTACTATTATGACACCCAGTTATGGTAAGCCTTCTGCTTGAATGTAGCACAAAAAACAGCAGCCTTTTCCTTTCAAACTAGGTTTATCAATGATTCCTCACAAGCTCAGACAAATCAGTTCCTACCTTCAGGAGCACTCATTTTGATCACATGCTGTAGAAACAACCATGGTTAGAACACTTTTCACGGTATTTGCCTGCACACTGTAGGAGGGTCTTGGTATCTCAGTGCACATTTACCAGAATAAACACATTCTTAGAGTGAATGTACAATGAACAAAACTGTTCTTTGCAAAAGATTTCATAGCTAGCTAGAAATGTGAATAATTTTTGACTTTTTTTCTTGTTCTCTTTTTAGGTCAGTATTCTATTTGATTGTAATTTCTTAACAAGTTCATTTCAGAGGCTGTCACTAACTAGATTTTCTGCTCTTGGTTGATAAATCACTGATGACTCTTACTCTCATCATAAAAAAAAAAAAAAGAGAGAGAGAGAGAGAGAGAGAGTAAAGAAAAAAATCTGGTCCTGGGAGCAGAGGAGCAGATACAGTCACACAGCTTATTAATATGGATACTGTGTCTTAAAGAAAAGAAAAGAAAAAAAATCAGTGCAAGGTAAGAGTTAAAATAGGAAATAGGAAAAGAAAAAACTCACTAAGTAACACTGAAATGAAAATCACCTTGAATTACATAAGAATCTGAAAATTATGAAAATTATACAGTCCTGACCAGAATATAATATTTATTTCACAATGATACAAATTCCGTTTTTCAGTTTTAATCACAGACTCTTGCTTCTTCATATGATTTCAGTTATCCAATTAATGATTCTTGTCTAATATATACAATATTTCTATATGTTCATTAATATCTTCTGCTCTGAGAATTTTTCTTTTCCTGACTGTGACTCATTAACATAATTTCCATTTTTTTTCAAAGTGACTATGTTTTATCTTTTGTTAAAACATTAACCACTACCTTGCATTGAACATAACATCCAAACACAATTTTAAAGAAACCCACCAACTCAAGGGCTCTGTACGGGCGAGGCAGCACATTGACAAACAACCACACAGCCTCAGGGAGACCACTGTTATTTCCCTGAAATCAGTGAGATGACTTTCGTTGTTTCCAAAGCTGTCAGATCATTCCTAGAAATGTCTATTCAGATGAATGAGAAAAATTACAGCTGAGATTATAAAGCCACGTTTAACTGAGTCTGAGTTCTTTTTCTCTTTATCTTAATCTTTTCTGTGTCATGCAAGCTTTTGTGCCAGACAGATTAAACACAGATTTGGGATATTCAAGGGAAGATGAGGATACAGGTATTGTGGCATTCCACCCGCTTTAACAACAGGACTGTCAGAGAGAGCATGAGTCACTGCTATATTCTGCAGTCTGTGAAATGGCTGATATTAAGAAAACCTCAGAGTGGAATAACCCTATTTCAGTCTTCTTTCTCTCTTGTCATCTTTATACACACACAGCATACATTATACTGGACCACTAGCCATGGTAAAACTCCATTTACATAAATGTGTTTCATGAATTGAACTTGCATTTTTTCTGTCCTATTCTCTGGGTTTCCAGAATTGTTAATATGAAGCTGAAGCTTTTTCATAGTTATAAATGTCATTCACAGTGGTAGGTTATACTTATTCATTTGCTTAATTAGTTCATTTATCAAATGGATGTGTTCCATTGTAAAGAAGCCTGATTAAAAGACTGTCTTTTCTGTTGGTTGGTTGGACTCCAGCCCGGCTGTGAGTTGATTTCATGAAAACCAGCCAAAAGGTTTACAGAACATGAGCCTGATAGATCTCCAGTTCCTCCTGTTGTGTTCACAAGAGCATTAATAACAAGTAATTTTTCTGAAATTACAGAAAATTAGGAATTTTCTTTCATTTGTCTGTTGAGAACAGTTAAAATTGGCCTCATTACAATTATTATTTATATTGCATTGGTTTCATTGTGAGTGCTAAAAAAGTGTAATGTAGAGTCATTCAAAGACCTTAAGTTGTAAAGACAGGAGACAAAGGGTGAAAGGAGAAATGGAGACACAGAAAGGTGAAACGACTGTTTAGAGACCACACAGAAAGTCACAAGAAAATCAAAAATAGAATGGGTGTCCTGTCTTTCAGTTCACATTGTCTCCAAAATCTCTAGTAAAAGTTCATAAATTCTCTGAAATAAGTTCTCTAAATGTTGAATATAGTTTTTCTCACTGTCAACTGAATGAACATCTGCTGTTTTCTTGGCAACAGATCCTGCCATTTTTGGGTGCATAATACGCTTTGTTCCTTTGCAGCATTTATCGTGGTATTTCACAAATATAAATATAGTAAAACTGTGCTAACATAAAGCACATATTACAATATATTGCACTTAAGGGTTTAACAGAGTGGGCACAGGAACAGATTGACCTTTAAATGTATGTTGGTAATATTTTGTGTACATTTCTGTTAAAAAAAGCTAAATGTTGGGGGAAATCAAAGAACTATATTTGTGCTATGGAAAGCAAAGGTGAAACAGTGCTTATAGGATGAGTTCTCTCATAATCACTGCATTTAATAGAGTATGAATAAATAAATTTTGGTCAAAGAGAGTCAGTGTGTTTATGAAAAGATAAGGAAGAATGATCAAGACACTTAAATATTGTTATAAGTGTAACAATTAGATTTTGCTTATCTATCTATCTATCTATCTATTTGTTCCAAAGATCCACACAGTAAATAATGGCCTAAAGCTATGGCAGAGCAAAAACATTGCTAGCAGATCAGCCAGCCATAAAGCAAACATAACATGGTTACCTGGAATGACTAGCAGCAAACACTGTGACTGGAAACAATTACTGGAGAACTAGGTCACAGAGACTGATGAAGTATCTGGTTCCTGAAACCTAAAGGAACAGTTGACCCAAGTGGTTGATGGTGAATGGTCATCAGGACTCGGTAATTTTGATGAGGCCATTCTATACAGCGTTCTGTATTTCACCTGTGATTGCAGGCCCCTGAAAACTCAATACTGAAGAGCAAGTGGCGTGAAACAAAAGAGGCAAGTAGTGAGAATCTGCTCCAGAACTTAGTACAACCAAAATAATATACTTTTATTTAATCACCTTGTCATTAGTATAAAATTTATAGCACCATTTGAGCATTACTTTTCTAAAAATAATACATTAGAGCCCCAACTGGGGCTAAATAAAGCCTCAGTCATAAAAAGAATCTTGTTGATCAATGGGGTTTACTGAAATCAATCACAGAATTTGAACTTATTGAGCAAAGAAACTTGTTTAAAAACAACAACAACAAAAACATTAAAGGTTCTTGGTTTTATGTCCATGTTTGAATTGTATCCCAATGCAATATCAAGGCAAGACTTCAGCCTTCCCATCTTATTTCACATCCCAAATCTTAATTTTAATGGAAAAGAAAGCTGGAAGCACAGAAGAAAAAAAAAAAAAAAAAAAAAAAAAAGGACGGGGAGCAGTTTTGAGCTGGTTCCTAGTGAGGACCAGGAGTTCAGCTGCTCCATGTCTTGTATGCAGATGCAGAGAGCAGAAGGTCTGCATTCCACTGATTCTCTTGTCAAGTCAGGGTCCCAAAGAACATAAATATACACAATAGCCAAGTGCTCTGAAGTTTACTTTCACTGTATTAAAAGTTTTATAGTTTTTTATTATTTCTTTTCATCATGATATATGTCCTAATTCACTATATGATTATTTTAATAACATTATTTCAAATGCCTGTGAGATAGGGAAAATGGGGAACTGAAATACAAAGGATATCGTTCATATCACCTAATTTCTGCTTTCTGAAATTCAGTCATTTTATCCATATAAGCTGTCCATGCCCTGCAAGAGTCATTCAGGTTGGTTTAGCTAGTTTCAGTCTAACATTATCCACCAACAAATCAGTCATGTAATCTCAACTTCACAATTATCTACAAAGAAGAGAGCACTAGACATCTCCTGATTCATTGTGCAGTTATTTCAAGATGAAATTAAACATTTTCTAACACTTCTTTCCCTGTCGTTGACTCTGGATGCAATCTACATGTCTATTTGTCTAAGAAAGAGAATATATAGCCTTAGAAAGATACTTCCTTCAGTTCAATATTTTCTAAATTTAGAAGAAGCATCCTATTGTCCTTGTTCAGTTAATGAATTATAATCAATCATCAATATGTATTAAGGCAATGTATATCTCAACATCTTTCTTGATTAGCCACAGAAATTGTTAAACTTTGAAGTGCTAGAGAGAGGTCAAAGAACACAAAGCAGAAAAAAATACCAAAACCCTTTAAAATATCTTGAGTTTAACCCAACATAGTCTCTTAAAAAATAACACAGAAGAACATAAAGCATCACTGTCCTCGTTTTGGCTATGATAGAGTTAATTTTTCTCCAAGTAGCTGCTATGGTGCTGTGTTTTGGATTTAGGATGAGAATAATGTTGATAAGATGCTGATGTTTTAGTTGTTGCAGAGCAGTGCTTACACTAAGCCAAGGACTTTTCCCATACTGTCCTGCCAGTGAGGAGGCTGAGGGTGCACAAGAAGAGGGGACAGAACCAGGATGGCTGACCCAAAGTGGCCAAAGGGATATTTCATACTATGTGTCATCATGCTGAACAATAAATACAGAGTGCCTGGCCAGGGCTTTATTACAGCTCACAAGCTTTTACTTTTGTTTTTCTCCCAATTCTCTCCCCCATCCCTCTGGGAGGGTGGCTTGAGCAAACAGCTCTGTGGTGATTCTATGCTGAGCAGTCTGCCTCATTAAACTACAACAGTCTCAACTTCCTTCTTGATTAGCCACAGAAATGGTTAACTTTGAAGTGCTAGAGAGAGGTAAAAGAACTCAAAGCAGAAAAAAAATACTAAAACCCCTGAAAATAACTTGAATTTAATAAATCTTGAGGCTCTTAAACAAATAACACAGAAGAACATAAAGCATCACAGATGTAGATTTTATGAACTCTGAATATACTTGCATACTTGCTAAGGTTGCTGAGATAGTTGTGCACAAGGCTGATCAAAAGGCAAACAGGTAGGCTCTGTTGATATTCTAATTAAGGAAGAATATTTCTTCTTTGACAAAGCACTGATTTTGAGGTGGATTTCTGTATTTTAATTCTATTTCCTATCTTTTTAGTTTGCAGTGTAACTATTTCCCTTTTATTTTCATTTATTTTCTTCATCACACTTTAGGTTTCTTAAGTTTATTCTTTCCCTTTGTTTGGCTAAATTCACAAACTTCTTATTTTCATCAGTTTCATTATGAATCCTTGGTTTTATTACTTTTCATTGTCAAATTTAGTTCTAGTGCCTTGATTCTGCTAGAAAAAAAAAATGCTGTTATTCACTGCTGTTCATCAATCTTAGTCAAGTGATTTCTATTCAAAGCTAAGCAAAAAGTCAGTTGGTATTAGCCAATTATAGAAAAAAAAAAAGGAAAAAACTTTCTATATATAGTCAGAAAGACAGCAAGAAATGCATACACAGTTCTAATTATTTTAACTAATTCTTTAGTCTGCTAGTTCTTTAATTATACAAGTGCAAGCCTAAGGCCAAATGCCCCTTACTTGCTTTTAGTAACATAGCCCACAAGACGGACACCAAAGTGAATTAGGTCAACCACTTAGATAAAAATTGAAAACAAAACAAAACAAACAAACAAATAAAAAATAAACTACAACCTATAAATAGCAAGCCAATTAACAGAGATTGCATGAAGGCAGTCTGACTGTTAGGATACGTAGCACATATCAGAGGAGATCTGGATTACCTAAGAGCAAACCCATGTACCATAATCCCAAGTGAGTTCCATAAGCATAAGGCTATGAGTTAAACAATATGAAACAAATAAGCAAACAAAAGCTTGTCTTCTGCAAGATACTTCACTTTCTGTAAGTAATTGCATATTTATTACATTGAAGCACACAGTCCAGTGCCACAGGCTTTTATCAATTGTTCATACATATAGAACAGCTTCTTAATGAAAGACTGAAGAGCCACTACAGATCTATCAGTCACTGCACTATCGGCCACTAGGATGATAATCAGGATAATCAGAACGAAATTAGGGGCTGGAATGAAGACACCCATTCTTTTGTGTTTGGGAGAACCACACTCACCTATAAGATTGTGCACGGATAGTATGCACCAAGCATCTCTAATGACAGTTCAATCAATAGCCATTAGTGAGTTTGAGTTGATAGCCAAATAAATGTCTTTATTCCTCACAATACCCTAAAATAAAACTAAAATTATTTATGAGACTGGTAGAATATAATGTTTCTATTACCTTTTAGCAGCTCTGTAAACTTTGGTTATAAAGATCAAACAAGAGAGGTTGTACCAAGGACAAGGTAGGACAAAGAATCAGCAGTAAAAGAGCAGTGGTTTGTACTGAGAATGATGATGTGAAGGTGCGAGACACTGGATTCAATGAAAGTTTTTGAGCTGTGAAAGAAGAACAAGGTAAAGTGTAAGAAGCAAATGGAACGAGAGTAAGCACCACAGAACAAAATTAGTGAAACATGAAAGCTTCATTGTAATGAGAGGTTGCAATGTAAAGATTACATAATACCCTCCTCCACTTTGTCGCAGATAGTTAAGAAGTATGTGTAATTATTAGAAAATACTATTTCTTTATGATAATGTGGGATTCTTATTAATATCAAATAGATCTAAGCCAGTGTTGTTAGATTTTGTGATATGTTCACATACCTGATGTTTATAAATCTTCCTGTTACATACACCAATCGGGATTCAAACATAAAATCTGTAAACAAAAATGAAGAGCCTAGTCTGTAATGTGTTGCAAGATGTCTCACAACTTTTTATATATATTTAATGATGACAGAATTGAGAGCATATGTATATATTTCACCTGGGAAGGAACAACCGCATGTGTCAGTACAGGCTGGGGGACAACCAGCCTGGACAGGGGGAACATCTCCCCTGTGAGGAAAGGCTGAGAGATCTGGGTCTGTTCAGCCTTGAAAACAGAAGACTGAGAAGGGACCTTATTAATGTTTACAAATAAGTTATGTGTGGGAGACAGAGGGAAATGGCTAACCTCTTTTCAGTGGTTTGTGGGGACAGGACAAGGGAAAATGGCCACAAAATGGATCACAGGAAGTTCCACACCAACATGTGAAAGAACTTCTTCATGGTGAGGGTGATGGGGCACTGGAACAGGCTGCCCAGGGAGGTTTTGGAGTTTCCTTCTCTGGAGATATTCAAGGCCCGTCTGGACACCTACGTGGGCAACCTGCTCTAGGCAGGGGGGTTGGACCTGATGATCTCTTGAGGTCCTTTCAAACCCCTAGAGTTCTGTGATTCTGTGATATATTTAGTGTTTACAGAACACCAAAATAGTAGGGTACTAATACAGTTTGTTTGCATATATATACAATTTCAAATAGATATTAACTAAGTTTTCTGCATAAGTCTACTAACACTATATACAGTACAATGCATATTCAATATTCTTCAGATCTGTGAATTCTATAAGATATAGATTGTAATGACTGCATAACTGGACATCAAAATTTGCCTTAGTAATTTTTTATTTTATTTTTTTCACCAGACTACTGGAAAAGACTGTGGTACTGCTGATGGATTTGGATCATTGTTTCATTATGTCTAGGTAACATTTATAGTATTTCATGCATCTCAGGCATTGCTTCAAGTCAAAGACTCCCTTTAACAACTCTGACATTGGTTTTCAAGGTACTTGCAAAAGAACATTTCATAATCTACTCCAACAATCCAGGCTTTAAGATCAGCAATTTGAAAGGTACTGCTTCACACTGCAAATTAGAATACCTCTGAAGCTCATCCTGTTTATGCCAAGCATTAACTCGAGCCCGTCAGCTCTTAGAAAATGTGTTGATAAGGCCAACTATAATGTTAACTCCTTTATCCAGGTGAAACGAGCCATGTGTGTGCAAGAAGGCATGTTTGCACACCCCATTATCTAGTTTCACATCATGTTCCAGACATATCTCAGTAGTTCACTGTTTAAGAATTCACTTTTCATTGCTCCATACAGCTGATTACACACATACACACTGCACTGTTGAGTATACAGCGCAAGAAACTGTTAACAAAGGTTCTGTGTCATGGAGGTACACATAATTACAAAGACACAAATATTTTTATTTTATTTTTTTTATCTATTTATTTTGCTATTTTTTTTAATACCTGTTTTAAAACAAGTAGCAAAACATTCTTACTCCCAAAAATATTTTCAATAACAATGTGAGTTCACTTTCCTTCTAGAGTCTAACATTGTTAGTCTACATTTGTTCCTTGTCAAATTGTTTGAAGGACATAAAGATGCTTTCTTTTCCTTTCTTTTCATGTCTCCCAGCTGTGAGTATAGGTGAGAATGCATTCATCCTTTAGTTTTCCACAGTAGCATTTTAATGTGGATATATTGGTTTCAAGACCTAAGCAGATATCTTTTCATGGAGCTATACTCACCCATGAAAATACATGAGATAGCTCAAAGTTAAATCAGGTAGGCCTTAACACTGCACCATTCTGATATGTCCTTCCTTTTCTTGGGGATGCTCTCAAAGAGTGAATGAAATTCATAGGAACTAAAAAATTTCAATATCTTTTTTTTTTTTTTTTCCCTCCCAAAACAATGAAACTGTCTTTGACCTGAATTTGCTCACAGAAGTGCATATAGTGTGTACATAGATATAAACAACTCCACAAAAGAAAACATATCTTTCACAGAAATACCTTAAGGAGATTGCAGTGGGGCAAATACCATGTATATGTTGAATCACTTGTTGCATTACCATGTGATATAAAAATACTTAACTGCAGAGGGCAGTGGTGTAGAACTGATACACATATCAGAGTATGAATTTCCCTGAAGAAATGCCATTTTCCAATCTAGCCTGTGGATTTGACTCCCTAAATAAAGATAGAAAAGATCCATTGTGTACCAGCTACTGATTTCTCTCACAGTCAGGCCTGCAGTTTTATTTCAGTGCATTGGGAGCTGCAGAGAGGAGCTGCTATATACAGACCCTAGCCCCACCACCCCTCCTTGTGATGATCTGAGCAAGGTGGAGGTAGAGCCATGAGGAGCAAAGGAATTAAGTTGAGCTGCAGAAAAAGAAAGGTGTTGCTTTAGTTTTTGTCTGTTTCTCACTATCCAAATCTATTTTAATTGGCAATAAACTAAATTACTTTTCCCCAAGTCAAATCTGTTTTGCACATGGCAATAGTTCATGAGTGATCTCCCTGTCTCGATCTTTTTCATCATATTTTCCTCTCCTGTCCTGTTGAGGAGGAGGAGTGAGAGAGCAGCTGGGTGGGTGTCTGGCAGTCAGCCAAGGTTAACCCACCACACTGAACAATAGTAAAGAAAAAAAAAAAAAAGAGAGAGAGAGAGAATCCCATCCCCCTTTTCCCAAATAAATCTTTTGTGTACTTCCCAGTGGGAATATGTCTCGAAGGAGAACTGAAATCCGTTCAGACAAAGTGAGATAAATTATTTGCATGCCAAGTCCCACATCAGTCAAGTTCTTCACAAGTTCTCCCACATTTCAAGTTCTTCAAATCTTTTAGATCAGCAGCTTTTAATATTATTTAATATTATTAATCAATTAAAATTAAAAAAAAAAAAAAAGATATTTCCCTGACTGCTGTTAAGAATTAAAGCTGACTATTTATAAAATTTAATATTTGGGATCCATAGCACTGTAGAATTACCCACGCTTGAAAGTCACCATTATACATACAGATTTTCAAGAAAATGTTTTAAAGAGGCAGCTTCACATAGAGGATGTATTCACTGGACGAATAATATTTACCTCTTCCCCATTTATTTCCAAGTGACTTGGCAAAGATCTCCTAAATATTGATGAAAGTTAGAAAGACATTACTTCTTTGTCTTTAAATCATGTAAGATTACAATGAAAATAACAACAACAACAACAATAATAATAGCTGTAATTTAATAGTACTAAGTGTGGAAAAAAACCTTCAAGACCAGAAAATGTGTAGAACTCCTGGGAACCAATTTCAGGAGTTAATCTAACTCCATCTAGTGTTAAAAGAAGAAATTACTGCTTTCCTAGTTCTCTTTTGTGCACGGAAAAAGAGGAGAGACTTATCAAGAGGCTAGAATTGTATTTTTAATTTATTTTTAGAGGAATATTTAAAGGTTTGCTATTGACACAAATCAACATCATTGTGTTATTAAGTTGAAACTACAGAATCTACTAAATAGATGAGACATTAAAGAGTTATTAAAAAATATGGTTAAAAAAAAAGTTTTCAATGGTCAGTTTGAGTATCTATAATTTCAAGCAGTGTTGATCTTCAATTGTATAGTTACATTTTAACCTAATAATTTTCCAAATTTTTCCTAAAAGATTCCAAAACTGTTCCACATAATAGTTAAACATATTTTGCATATTTTGAACAATGGAAACACTTTGGAAATATTGGATATTGTTAGGGAGGCAGTTTTGAACGATGGTGCAGCCAGAGGTATATTGTTCAAAGATCCTTTGTATTTTAGACTGTAGGAAAGAAAAGAAAGGAAAAAAAAAAAAAAAAAGCAAGGAAGAGAGAAAACAGGAAGAAAGAAAGGGAAGAAAGAAAGGAAAGAGAAGAAAGAAAACAAAGAAGAAAGGCTTAGGTGATGAAAAAACTGCTGGAAAAAGAAATATTTTATAAGATTCAGGAAGTCTCTGAGGAGAAAAATCCCATAGCAAAAATTTTAAAGTCATTTGTGGATATGCATAATAAAATATGAGGGAAAAACAACAGAATCTTGAGGGCAAAGGATTTGTTTTTTCCTTGAAACACTCCAATTTAGAATATTTGTGACTGATAATTCATTTGGATGTTATTTCCTTTCCTGCTCCCAAACTGCTTGTGAGCAACTCCAAATCTTCTCACTTTCATTTATTTTTGCTTAATTATTTTCAGAATAACTGCTACTATTGTTTGATATTTTGTTGTTCACAATCAACTACTCTTGATTCTAAATTGAAAGCTGGTTTGATTGCCCATGCAACAAGTCAGCATGACAACAGATAGCCAAACCCATGCACTTTGCATGCTATGCAGTACTCAGTTACAGAAAATGACATTTCCAATAAAATAATGAGATTTACTTGATTGGTTTGGGATATTTTGTGCTGCAGTTTGAATCATCATTGTGCACTTCAATTCACAAACTATGACAAAACATTTTGTTAAGAAGGTATCTGGCTACCGTTTGTGCTTCTTACTCTCATTTCCCAAAATGAACAGTCAAAGCTCAAGAAACAAAGATTTATACTAAACAAAAAATGTAAGCCAATTTTCCAAACAATATCTACATATTAGACATTGGGGTCATAGTTCATTAACCATCTACTCTAGTTTACATTTACTGACAACGTGAGTCCTTTTCCAAAGCAATTGGCTACTGTTATATCTGCAAATAGTAAATGAGTAGTCTTCAGAATTAAGTATTTAGAAAAAAAGACAATGATCGTGAGATCTTGATCCGTCAATTCCTTACTGAAATTCACAAGGTTATTTGAAGAGTTTTTATTAGTTGAGAGCCATAGAAAACACCTTTATTTCAGTGGTACATGAATAATCCTTTGTATGAGACCAATCTCTTTGCAATTATATGACCACTTTGTAACAGAGCATGTCGAATTCTTAATCCCGGTATTGTAAGTGAATATAGAAGATACCTCACTGAGAGAGAATGAAAATCAACAGGCTTGAATAGCTTTAAAAAACCCTGGACTTTCATTGAATTCAACTTCTTAAAAAGAAATTCTTACTATTTATAGAGCAAATAGGAGCCTCAGAGGTCTATTTTGTCATGGTACCAATAGCTACCCAAGAACAGTGCAGATTCCTCATAAGCCAATAAATGTGTAAGAGATGCTTAACAGCCACATTATTGTTTCTAATTTAGTCTTCAGGAAGAAGTGAAGCAAATTTAAAAGACACTATTGTTTGCCAGTAAGGAGACTCACCATTTTCTAAGATGCTATAATTTCAGTTTACAGAGGTATTTACACTTCTGTTTACACAAACATACACTTTAGGTCAAAATGGACCCCACCAGCAAATGTGAAATGAGAACCTAATCCAAGGTTTTAAGAATAGGCCTAGGGTTTGGTTCTGAGTTCAACCTGCTTTATACATAGAACATTTTCAAACATACACACATACAAAAATATATATATATAGAGAGAGAGACCAAAAACACCAGACAGATCTCTGTTTTTCTTCTTACTATAATTTCCTGGGCTAAAGAATGAATAACAGACAATTTTGACAAAGCCAAATAATTTTCACAGCTATTTTGTTATGTTGCCATAAGCACAAACTTGGGTTCAGATCTGTACTTACCAGTTTAAAGGGATGGGAAAAGAATTAATTACGTTTTTTTTCGTAGTAGTGTCCTTCTGTTTACCTTGTATCTTCTTGATAACTGGATCAAAGGAAAGCAATGGTTCAACAATTACCAACACTAGCAAAAAAGAGACATTGGAGGGGAGGGAGGAGGGGAGTATACATGGTTAATAAAGCTAATATTTTGAGATAGGAATACCTTTAAGAGATTTCACTCTTACACGATGAAAAAAAAAAAAAAGTAATTAAACTTTATAAGGCAGAAATAAAAGAAGAAGAGATCAGTAATTCTTTTATGCAAAATATTCTGTAAAGCTTGTCATGTTCACATGCTCTTTCAAATGCAAGACAATACACTGCACATTTTTTATTATTATCATTTGTTTGTAGAAATTACTGTATTGCTCCTCAACACAATATCTTAACTCTATATTTAGCACAAAGAAAGAGAGTAAAAACTTTGATGATGGGCACGGGATATATTTTCTTCACAGCATTTTCCATTTTAATACAGCCCAGGTGTTACAGCTTGCATGGGAATTTATCACACCAAAATAAATTGCTTAACCCATAATCACAAGCACTCTAGTATTTATTTATGCAACCAGTGAAGAAACGCAGACAGTATAAGAGGGAATTCAATTTACCTGTGATCTGAATTGTTCTCTGGATGTGCCTGTCTTTCTCCTATGTAGGAACCAAGGATACCTCAGTTCAGTGGGGTGATGCCCAATTTGGGTGGGCAGCTAAAAGTTTCTGCAGTCAGTTCATTCTAAACAAACATAGGTGAATGAAGGCAATGGAAAGTGAACAAGAAAAAAAATGAACATACATGACAAGCAAAAGTTATAATGTTGTTATACTGAAACAACTGGGGAAAAAAAATGATGAGATGAATGAGGTCTAGATTCAGTCCACTTAACATGAGATAGCCTGCTAGGCTAGGAGCATCAGTCACTCTAGGTTGCCTTTACAGAAAAAACAAATTAGAGATAGGAACCTTCGGGGGTAATATATCCCACCTAAGAACCAAGACATCTCCCAAGGTTACCTATAGGGAAAACCTATAGAGTCTTTGCTCCCAGCAAGGGTATTTCAGTTTGATTCCTGTAGGTGTACTTGAGCTTTAATAAGAGAGGGGCAAAGGAGCAAGAAAGAAGTAAGACTTGGACATTGGTAGTTGGGAAATGAGCAAAAGTTAAAGAACCTGAAAGAGAAAAGATTAAGCAGAAGTTAATCACCATGGAAGATAAAAACAAAAACAACAAATAAACAAACAAAAAAGCCACCACTTTTTTAAAGTTTAAAAGAGCAGAGCTAGCGCTAACAGCATGCATTAAGAAGCCATGCTACATTTATTATTGCTTTTTCTTATTTTTATATTGCAATAAGCTAGAAGAGCTCTAGTAATTGGCAAATGTATGTCTGCACATTAAATATGGTATGAAATCAGATATAATGTTCAAGATTCTTTGAATTACACTGGCACTTGAAATATTTCAAACATCTCAAATTATGTCAATAATAAATAAGTAATAATAATCCAGCCACTCAGACAAAAAAAATCCTAAAGACCCTTGGTAAAGTCCCAGATTATACTAAGAGCCAATGTCAAGATTTCCATTAATAATATTTTTTCAATATATATATTTATTCCCTTTTTAAAAGTTGAGCGGTAAGTATGCAGAAAAGAAAAAGGTATCTTACACTGATTTTTAAGCTGTCTACAGTAAAACAGGATAACAACATAATTCATTGTTTATTATTTGTTGAGCAGAGTAAATCTCATAAAGTAAATGATAAAATAGTCCAGTTCTTGAGTTGAACAGGAAAGCTATCTTTGACTTGGGAGTTGTGCAACTAGTAAGCACAGTTAATTTACACAGGGTATTTAAGATGTTAAATGAACCATAAAGGGCAGATGACAGAGACAAATAATCCTCTTCCCTGAAAGGGTAGATTTTCAGGGTCTGGGTCTCCCTTTCATATTGATGCAGTGTGAGACACTGTAGGCCCTGGCTATCACTTTCTATAAATGACTTAACCTTCATCTCTGTGTGGTCTGTCTAGTTCCATACCCTGTCAATTAAAGAAAATCAATATCTGGCACTTTTATGCTGAAAACATGGAGTCCCCTGCTTTGGTGGTAAGTAATTAGTTCAGAAATGCTTCAGGCAATAATTAACCAAACTAGACTTATTAAGAACACTTGCCTACAGCATTTTTCCTTCTCAGAGGTGTTTAATATCTATCACATAACTTCTAAATGATTTAGATTTAAGCATTTCAGCTTTTAACAATTCTACAATTAACATTGTTTGACTGGCTACTCTGTTACATAATAAATTCTCAAATCGCAACACCTTAGTGAACCATTAGACCTCATGTTCATTTATTTCAGTCTACAAAGAGAAAAGCACATGAATTATTTGATTCAGAAGCCTCTGATTTATATTGCTGTTCAATACTCATGGAGAGAGGTGATTGTACTATATGTTTCCATTTCAATAACAGAAAATGGATTTGATTCTACAACACATTGCACACAAAACTCCCATTGGATTAATCCAGTGAGAGTTCAACATGACAACAAAAGGCTAAACCCTTTGGACAGCCATGGGAGCTTTCCCATTGCCTTTAGCAGGAACAGAAAATTATAGAATTCTTTTATGGTGAAGTCCAAAAATGTGTCCAATATATTGCAAATTTACCTCATCTGACTGAATGACACCATAGAAAAATATCATTCTTACTGGCCACCAGCAAGCTGCTTTTATGGCTAAACAGCTGGCTGGAAACAGGGAATAAAAAGAAGGAATGTTATCATGATGAAAGAAAGAAAACAACAACAACAACCGTAACAAAAAAACACCATCACCACAACAAAAAACACGCATATTTCTGTGTTTGTTGGTCCTGTGCTATTCTCATTCTTGCTGGACAGCTATGTTCCTGACATCATTCTTATGCAAGTAATTTTCCGGAGAAGAACAGAAGAATTTCACACAGAGTTGGGTTTGGGTTTTGGATTTTGGTGCTTGTGTTTGTGTGTGCTGATTAGAAATTCAGCTTTCATGTTTACAAATCTTGATGAAAAACATTTTTGAATAGTACCTTTACATTAACAAAAGGAAAGAATAATCCTATATCCCAGTTTTGTAACTAAACAAATTAGCCATCTCTAGCCCCTCAGAGCTCAGTGAAACAGAAACTCCATATAGCATACTATCCTTTTTTCTCCTCTAAGTGAACTGCTTGATGGATAAAATTAGTATTGTAGGTAACCTATCTCCTCCTATGTCTCATGAATGTCACGAGCATAAAAATACACTTCCTTTTATAAGGCTTAAAAAAAAAGAAAAAAGAAAAGAAAAAAGAAAAAAAAAAGAAAACCACTATAGAAATAGACAGTCCTAGAATACTTTACCATGTCATCCACTTAACAATGTAAAGATGGCTAGTCAGGAATATCAAACATAAAATCATAATGATTTACCCTATAAAGAAAAGGGCATACTTATGGGAATTGAGACACCCTGAACTAGAACAGAAGAGAATAATCTAATTGTATTCATCTATCAAACTTGAAAAGCAGAAGTACAAATAATGTAAATTAGACACCTGGCTTAAGTTACACAACTAGGTGTCCTCTACAGTCCGGCTTAAGTTACACAACTAGGTGTCCTCTACAGTCCCTACAAAGGCATTCGGGTCCCCTGCCACTGTCACAGGTCTTACACTATAATATGTGACTTTTCTTCTGAAGGTGATCTATTGGCTGTAAAAGGGTTGTAAGCAGCTTATAGTAGAGGCAAATTTTGGCCTAATTCTTGTTGTATATCATGTAAGCAGCTACATAACTTGTTGTTTGGATTCTCATTAAAGTCAACAGAGATCTAGCTAGTAATTTGTATGCAAGTAATTGGACCAAATACTGGTGTCTCCCTTAGGAGAAGGTAAATTGTTCTCAAGACACTATTAACCGCACTTACAAGATCTCCACTGACTGTAGTGGAAGACCTAAAACAACTTACCTATGACTGAGGCAGTTAAAACTGAGGTGAAAAAAATTCTCCTCATGATGCCTAGCTTTTAGACGTACAAATTTAGATTAGATGAACTTTACCTATTATTTATTTCACACTAGACCTTTCTCTGCCCATTATCTTGAAATTTCTTTTATATGACAATGCATATCACATGGATCATATTTCCACTTAGCTCTTTCATTTTTTTACAACTAAACTCACACACATCAACATACACATACTATTAGTAGCATGAATGTACTTTTTTCCTTCCACATATTTAAATTCTAAAGATTAATTCAGATACAGTAATTCAGGATACATCTGTAACAGGTTTAATGAAACAACAATCTATTTCACACTAATATTATGTAAGTGACATCTATGCATTTATAGTTGAGGTCTAATAGGAGGAAAAGTTCTAATAATGCCACTATTTATTTATTTAGTAATTTAAAAATCTTCCAAGTAAAGGATTCATTCAGTTAGTATGTTTTATACAAGGTTCTAAAACAGCATAATGTGAGTATATATTTATTTTTTTAAGATAACCAATTTGAGCTCAGCATGAGTAAAAGATTTTAAAGAGAAAACATGCAGTCACCTGCAAGTATTGTAAAACACTTTACTGATGATCAGTTAATTTTCTAAATAAGTTGCTATAAGATTTTTTTTGACGTTCAAGGTTACAGGAAAATAAAGCCAAACGGTCCATTTTATTATTTCACATCCGTTACAACCTCACGGGTAAATGGTAACCTTACTATGAAAAGAGATTGATTAATTTTCCATTTACTCCCATATTTTATATCCTTTCATTGATCTTCACCTTATTTTCGTTCTTTTGACTTTCATGGATTGTTTACCACAGAAAGTCTGATGCACCATTGATAGCACTGCTCCTGTACTCACTGTGGACCTGACTCAGGGTGACATTACAATCATTTAACTCAGTTTTTAATGTGTAGAAGGAAGTGTAAGTAGAAGAAGAATGAAATCCTAACCCTACTGAAATAACTAACAGAAATCCTATTTGAATTTGTGTCAGAACTGTACCCATCTGATGTCATAGGCATAGGTGCAGTCAGACATCTGCAATACTGGATTGTTTTCCATCCTTTGTTTTAACTTCTTTGCAAACATCCTATGCGTGAGGGATACAGGGATAGTCTTAATTCTGTAACTCTGTAAATACTGAGGAGAGGAGAGGAGAGGAGAGGAGAGGAGAGGAGAGGAGAGGAGAGGAGAGGAGAGGAGAGGAGAGGAGAGGAGAGGAGAGGAGAGGGGAGGGGAGGGGAGGGGAGGGGAGGAGAGAGGAGAGGGCCAAAGACTGAGGGAAAAGAGCCACTTGACAGAATCTAGAGATATGATAGTATGCAAACTGGAGGAAAAACATGAGGAAATGCGAATGGAGAACAATAACCTTAATGTAGACAGTATTTCTTACAACTGCATGACACAGGTCATCCTTAATAATAGTTTAGCATGCAATAATCATATGAGCCTATGCATGTATCTGTAAAGAGCTCAGTCTAACAAGTGCAACCATTAGCATGAGGGAGAGGTTGATTACCACTATCAAGACTGTCAAGTGAAAGCTTTTGGAACAAGCTTACAGTAAGACAATAAGATTACATTTCTGTGTTCTCAATAACTTGCCTGTTGTATCATACAGAAAGATTTCCACTAGAGTTTCCCTGGTTTTATTGTGAAACTACATTAATGGAAATTTATTATAAAACTGACAGGTTTTAGATACTTTCAACAGGAAAACATCCAACAAGCATTTAACCTCTGGACCATCAAGCATCTTGCATGCATGTAAGCAGGTGATGTTTCTAATCAGGTGATTTTTTCAAAGATGTATTTTGTCTGAAGATATCCCAGAGTTAGAATTTGATTTTTTTTTTGTCAGTTTGTGTATATGCTGTCTGATAACCACCTATTAATTGAGGAACTTTCAGGGGATTTAAAGCATCCTATATCACAGCTGACCTTGTCTGTGTCAGTGGAAAAGCAATAGAGCACATGTATGAGTTCAAAATATTGGCATTTTCTCTGACATGTTAGCAGTGATGAGAAAAGCAGATGGAAAAAACATATTAGATATTGATCCCTCTTTCATTCCTGCATACTCTTAATTAGATTTAGATCATAAACAATGGTACTGTATCTTGTGGCTGTATGCATTAAATGGTGGTCTGAACAATGTCTATGTATGCATTAAATTATTAGTTAATTTGAGTAATTGAATATAAAGTAATAGTCATGTTGCAAAGTTTCTTAAAAATACATTCTTTTAAAAAGTAGAATGCACTTAAGAATGCATTATGGGGTAATATACTAATCTCTCTTTTAAGAAAAGGAAGCAAAGAAACTCAAATAAGGATGCATTTTTGAAGATTATGACTAGGCTCTGAAAAAAATGCATAAACGATAGTGAGTTGGATCAAGGGTCTGCTCTGTGAGAAACAGAAACCTAATTTAAGTCAACGGTTTTCCTTTTCTCCAACTTTCTTTCTCTTCCACCATCAGTCGATTAGTCAGTCTGATATATCTTTGCTCTCTTATCTCAATAGACCATTTTAATGTTGTTCAAAACAAATACTTACACAAATAAATAAATAAATCAAAAAAAAAAAAGTATATTGTGATCGAATAATTTAGAATTTTCCATTTTGTTACATAGTGATGTAGAGTAGTGATGAAGCATGCTCTTCTCAGAGGTGCCCAGTAGGACAAGAGGCAAATTTAAATACAGGAATTTCAACTAGACAATCTCCAGAGGTCTCTGACAACCTCAGCTCTTCTATGGAAAGACACATGTTAGAGAATGTCAGGTAACTCTTAAGTTGTACTAATACTTGCTTTCTCTTTGAAGAGCATTGTGTTTATATGTTGCTGCCACATTTTCCAGTATTTTCTACTAGAGTATCAAAATCAGCCTACTTTAAAAAAGTAGATTGCATTTCACCATGGTGAGATGGACAGAAAGCCCAGCATGTAGCTCATATGAGTTGCAGAGATTCCTGCTCAGGGCTATCTAGTTTAAAAACAAACAAACAAACAAACAAAAACAACAAAACAAAAACAACAAAAAAAACGGAGATTTAGTAAATCAAAATTTTTCCGTATAAAATGCTATTTGTTGCATTCATGTCTGATCCACACAAAATGCAACAAACTTACTTGTTCCCTCACCCACCCTTGAAGCAAGACCAAGCCCAAATTTTTTTGAAGAGATTGCTTGGGGAGTTGAAGCGGAGAATAAGGTCCATCATAGGACCATCTCCATGTGATTTTTGTTATGGACTCCTATTGCTATAGATTTCACATGGAAGGTATGCAGCAATGGGAGTGTGAGTGTGCTCTCCCACCACACACCACCTTCCCAGCTTTATTTCCCATAACACTGCTTAAGCAGAAAATGACCAGTGACAGTCATGATGGATGTCATCTGGTCCTGATGACTGTGACTGGCTCACAGTGGATTTGGGAGAGACAGATAATAATAAAATAGCCAAGGGGCTAGTTGAGCAATGCGCTCACCTGACCACAGTCCTGGTCAACATCTGACTCAAGTCAAATTTGCAAGAAATTAACAACTGAAATCGGTATGCACATATGACTATTATTCAATCACCATACTGCATAGTAAGCAGGCCAAGAGCCCTCTGAGCTCTCCTGTATGGCAGCAGACTGTATGCCAGGGTCTCCCCTTGGGTAGGGATGCCTCTCAAGGTCTACCCCTCAAGGCTGAGAGATTCCTTACTATTGAAAGAATCCTTTTGCACAACAGAACCTCAGTAAGTGATAAATAGCTTGCTAAACTTTGTAAACTTCTTCAGATAATATCTTTGATTGATTGTACACATATAATCCTTTAGACATAAACCGTTGACCAAGTCTGGGACTGGGAGTGGATTCAGCCATACCTAGTAGCCTTACCTCTGTTTCACAGTTTAGAAAGCAAAAGCATCCACTCTGGACCTTGCAACTCAATGGGAGGGTCTCCTCAACCTTTAGACATAAACCATTTTCCAAGTCTGGGAATAAGTTTGGATCCACTGCACCTAGGCTCCTCTCTAAGTAGGAGTTTAGAATGCAAGGGGGTCCATTCTGAACCTCGTGACTCAATGGGAACAGGCTCCAGACATTTCGTCCAACTCTGTCCCCTAGGTAGTAAACATTCAAGTGTACCTTACCAACCTGAAGCTTGATAGTCACCATCTTATTTACAATTAAGCTTTCTTAGATCACGGCATGATATCGATAAAATACATTGCTGCTTCTCTCTTACAAGTGAATTGCAAAATATTTCCATCTGCAACAGGCAGAAGCATTAAACCATAAAATAAACAGGTTAAGGTGGTCTGAATGGAACAGTCTAAATTAAATGACTAGTCTCCAGCAAACCTGAATAAATGAAAAGTCATGGATTGTAGCTCTGTGTCAGTAAGTGTAAAATGGTTCTCCATTGACTGCAATCTACAGTAAAAGGACTTCTAATATCTATGTCTCAGTGCATGGAGTTGGTTGTACAAAAGACCAAACACCTTATCAAAGCCTCTAGCTTTTCCACATTTATTTCAGTTCAACTCTAAATTCCAGTTTGGGTTGAGTATTTAATCCAGTCAAAAGACAGTTTTCCCCAGCAATACGAGATGACACAGAATTCGGAACAGGAAATTTTGCTCAGACTGAAATGAGATTGTCAAGGAAGTAATACTCATGTCTATTGGCTTCACCAATTTCCTGATTTCTTCCAGGTCTCCGAACTTCCATTAAGGAACTGTATAGTTTTTTCACATTGATGTCTGCAGTTTGGATTTTTTTATTTTTTTTTTAAGGTGTTACTTAAATGGCATTGAAGATAGCAGAGTTTCTCCTTGACGACAATTGCTATTAAAATGCACTGGATTATAGTTTATATCCTCTGTATTGCAGTTAATGAAGAAAGCTGTGAGGAAAAAAAAAAAAAAAAGGAAAAAAAATAAAAAAAAAAAAGAAAAGAAAAAGAAAAAAACACCCATCGTTCACAGCAGGTAGGAGAGCATGTGGTTTTGTGCAGCTTTTTGGATAAAATTGTCCAGCAGAACAACTCGGGGGGAACATTCAGATTGTCTGAAAATACCTAAAAGAGATAACTTCCCTGCTGGATATGCACTGCCAGATGCACACATTGCTGCTTCTATCTCTGCAGAAAACAGCACCAGAGGCATTAGATTGTTCAAATTATGCAACAAAGTAAAGAATTCCTAATTTCTCCCCACAGTTGTACTTTTGGTCTCCTCCCTTTGTGTTTCCCTGCTTCTTCTTGTTTCTTACTCTCATAGTAGTGCAGTATACCAATCAAATAACACAGCAAGACATAATGAATTAGGTGTCAATGGTGAGGTTTTGGCAATGGCAGGGGTGCTGCAGGGGCTCTCTGTGGAGAGGAAAGGCCGGGGCTGCCCCATGCCAAACACAGCCAGTTCCAGATGGCTCCAGTAGTCCTATGACAGGGCCCAGCTGGGCCCAGCAGCCAAGGTGGTGGCACCTCTATGGAAATGTGTCCAAGAATGGATGAAAAATGCTTCAGAGGCACTGAGGAGTGAAGAAAAAACCTGTGAGAATCAACTTTGTGAACACCAAGGCCAGAGAAGGAGGAGTGGGAGGAGATGTTCCAGGTTCCTGTTGGAGGAATAGCCACACTGCAGCCTGTGGAGAAGCCCACACTGGAGCACTGTGTATTCCTTGAAGGAACCGCAGCCTTTGGAAGACCCACATTGGAAGAGGCTTACTATGAAGGACTGTAGCCCATGGAGTACCTATGCTGGAGTGAGGCAAGATGTGAAAAAGGAGGAGCAACAGGTGGGAACTGTTATGGACTGACCACAACCCTACCATTCCCCAACCCTCTGAACCAGTCAGGGAAAGAAGTGAGGTACTGAGAATGAAGGATGAAGTTAAGCCTTGGGAAGAAGACGGGAAGGAAGGTGTTCTTTTAATTTTATCTTTTCTTCTCACTACCCAAATCTATCTTAAATGGAAAATAAAATAAAATAAAATGAATTGCTCCCAACTTGAGTCTGTTTTGCCTGTGATGTTAATTGGTAAGCAATATCCCTATTTCCATCTTCACCTACTAGTTTTTCCTTCTTGTTTTCTCTCCCTATCCTGTTGAGGAGGAGGAGTGAAAGAGCAGCAGGGTGGCTGTCTGGTTTCAGGCCAAGTTCAACCCACTACACATTCAAAATGCCAATAATGTTATTTTGAATACCAAGAGCACCAATATTTTGTACACATAGCCAGCATGTACACAGAAAGACACACTCTCTGTGAAGAGTCTGCAGCCTATGAGCATATTTTACAGTACAGGATGAAATTTAAATCTCATTAATTTTGTTAAAGGCAGCATAGAAGATTCCAAGACCGATTTTTTCCTTGCAAAGACCTATATCCCCACAAGGCCAGAAGAGCCCCCACATGTAGAAGACTAAACATTTCTCCTTCTACTATCAAAGCTGAAGAGACTACAGCTTCTCCAGATTTCTTCACTCATGTTGCTATCATAGCTCCTGATAATAATATATTTTAGATAATCAATAAAGTATTTAATATAAGTGATACCTTATTCATGTCCAGATTACCCCATAATTTCTACTTATTAATTACTTGTTTTCACATAATTTTAACCTAAGAAAAAGGTCCTAATCAGGGACTTGAGAAAGGAAAGAGCAAAAGTCTTACAGTTCATATGATATATATCTAATATCTTGTCACATTTTAAAGCAAAAGAGAGGTCCAGTTATCTCATTAAGTCATGGTGTTTTGGTGTTCTCAGTTGTAGCTCTGAGGTGAGCATTTCATTATGAGCACACTTTTAACTCACATACACTTAGGCCCTACTAATGGGATTAGAGAGCTGTGATGATTCATGACATTAGGTATATTCTCCTGTAGATTTTTGCAGAACTTCTATTAGCATTAAAGGGAGCTACACACCAGAGGACCAAAGTCAATTAATACAAATAGCATCTTCCACAAACAGTCTTCTAACCAGCAATTTGGGTATCCTAAAGCTCTCAAGTCATTCAAGAGAAATGACAGTGATGTCAGCACTTGAGCAGTGGAAATTCATCCATTCCCTCAAAAACACTCACAAGAGACTATCAAGCAAGGCCTTTTTTTGTTTTAGTGGAAATGTCTTCCATTCTCAAGCCTATTAACTTATAACAATAGAAATAATAGGAGCTGAGACAGGTGTAGAAAGTTTAATTCTCTTCTTGTGAGCTTCAAATTTTAAAAGGGACTTCAAAAAAACCATGATAAAAAGGGTATTAAAATTCATGAATGCCAGTATAATTTTGATCTGCACAGTTTTTCAGGGATTGTTGTCAGTTTCTATTCCACTGTTAGCCATCATTAACAGCAAATATGACAGATACACTAATGAAATCGATTTGGTCATGTTATCAATTTAATTCAAAAATGTAACCCCATTTTATTACCGTGTAAGTTATAAAGCCTTATAGGCTAATGTCATCTGTCACTGTGAGAGTTTTGTGCTGGAGTTTTTAATAACTAAATGTAGGCTTATTTTTATTTTTTACACTTTGAATTAATTAGTACAGTGGTAAGCATGCTGTTTTAGCTCTTAGTAGGACTGAAGTATTGTTAAGTGTCTAGTAAGGGAAACATTTCAGTGAAATGAATATAGCAATACAGTATTGCCTTGGAACCTGATACATGCTATAGAGGAGGAATATACTGTGCAATGTATATTCCTTTCAGGCAACTCACACTGTCTATGGAATGGATACATTCCCAACGCCCTTAGAACTGGTACACATTTGTTATAAGGAAGTTTTGGAATGTAAATAAAAGCAGGGTGGTTCTCGGACCACGTGTGTCTTTCTATTAATATTAGAAGGCTCTGCAGTGTATTTCTTCTTGTAGAAAGCAGTATTTTTAGGAGCACTGGTCAGCTGATGGAACTGGGGTATGGTTTTATGTTTTCTTTGAAAAATAACAAGCAAAGCTAAATATCATCATTGCAAGTGTCACCAGATGGCATCATTATACACAGACTTCTGAATTGTTTCACAGAGTAATTAAATGTTTAAGCTTGGAAAACCTCTCATGTCTGAATATAATTTTAGGCACAATCTTAAGAAACTGAATAAGAAGGAACATCCATTTGCTCTCCATTTTGAGTTCCATTTCAAGTTGGTTCTTGAGGAAGAGCTGTTTTCAAAGCATCAGAAATTACTGTTCAGCCCAAATAGCTGTCATACAAGCTGACTGCCTTGTTTCCAAACACACAATATCTTCACAAGTATGTAGAAAGCAAACAAATTTTATTGTGCATATATCCAAAGTTCATTTTCCTAATTCTTCTCCACAAGACAACCAATGAAAGAATACTACAAGACTTCCAACCCGAACCATTCTATGATTCTATGAAAAGCTTAATTTTTGTTTTTTAACAGGAATGATATTCTGAAGAAATCCTCCACTTTTTTTTTTTTTTTTTTTCCACTGAAGGGCAGCCATCATGCGGTAATTAGAGATTATGCAACCTATTCAAAATCCCTTCAGACTAGCAAACGCCGGCCTTCTAGCTGCCTGGCACTGAACTGTACAGCTCGAGGCAGTGTCATGATCTGGACTGTTAGTTTGCACTGCACTTCCTGCTACCAAAACCACACCAGAAGCCAAATCAGGCTGAACAACCTTGAAATAGTTCCCTTAGAACAGCTTGTGGTCACTGCAGTGCAGGTGCTGATATGTCTGCACAATGCTACAATGCCTGAGTCACCACCTTACCCATTGTTGTGGTTCCCAAATAGGAGAAAAAGAAGAGAAAGCTTGCCAAATACATGAAAAAACATCCACTCTGGCCAGTTCAGCTGCCTAAGTAGACTGTAGTCATCACCATAAAAATACAGACTGGCCCTGCAGTGGAGATGCTGTCACACATTTCTTTGAGTAAGCTGACAAGATCTAGCAGGGCTTTCAGCTCATAGTGTTAGATTTTGTTAGGCCACAAAGAAGGAGGTATTTCTGAAGCAGAGAAAACTCCCTGTGGCTACAATTAAAATAACAACAATTTCTGAACAACTATTCTCCTCTCACTTGCTGTATTTATCTTTTAGATATTTAGAAATTTCCTGGGCTGCAAGAAGCTGTAGAGCTACCCATGTTGGTTCCTATGAAGAGTCTCCTGTGCAATATGTGCAAGGTGTGGCCGTTTGCTCTTCTCAGAAACTTCCTGCAGCCTTGTTTTCTTCCTTTTAATAGATATCCAGTATGCTAACCATAACCTGAAATTAAACAACTCAGTCATTGAACATAAGCACTGATAAGGTCTATTCATCAAGAAAGTGAGTATTTTGGAAGAGAACTGTCAAGAAGTAGCCAATTTACTGGCAAACATCTTCCAAAAGAGAATCAGTCGGTGTTTGAAATGATCTAAAAAAAGGGAGACTCAAACTATTTGGCTATTCAGAATCTATGTCAGCTAAGATCTGCTTCTAAGGTGTTCTCCACTAGTGGCTTAGCCATTCAAAAAAAAAAAAATTCACCAAAGTGCACACTGAGAAACAATTTAACTCATCTGGATTTCTGCATGGCTCACTGAAATTCTGGGCATACATTAAGGAACTAAAATCATGCATCACAAATTAGTTTTCACTGTGAATCAATTTGTTCCCACACCAGAGGTTTATGGAACAACATATTCCATTGAATGTTTCAGAGCATAACAGTGCACAGGCAATAGTCACTCAAGAATCACTAGTTAGTATTTCAAAAATAGCAGATGCTACTGGCTGTTGGATTAGGAGAAGGACAGGAAACAAGTATTCATCTTCTGATTCGGCTGTGCCAGAAACTTAGAAATATGGCTGCAGTTATTTCTAATTCCTGTAAACCCTGGAACAACATCTTTACAGCCTCAAAAAAAACAACACGGGATATTACAGATTCTGAGAGCTGTTTCTTTGGACTTGAAGGCCTTGGATTGGGTAATAATATTAATTTATTGAGGACTAAATACTAAATAACACTTGGCATCACTTTTGTACTAATGAATTTCCAAAAGATCTGATTGCCTTATTAATAGACTGGCAACAGGTATTTCCCATTTGCATCCAATCTCTCCAAAAATCCCAGCCCTGCTGCCAGACAGCAGAAAAGATGGGAATAATTTGGTTCTGCTTCTGTAGAGTTAGGTGCCATATAGATGTTTTTTTCTGAGGAAGTTATGAAGATATTTACCATCATGAATAACAATCCCAGTATTATGCCTCTTAAATTAAACTGTGGCAACACTAGCTACATTTTTATTTTTATTTTTTTTATTTTTAAAATAAAATCTTGATGGCAAATTCCTTCTTTTCAGAATTTTACCAGTCTTTCATACATATTCTTTCTCTCACTTTTCCACTGCCTGACAAGATACTGGACACTACTACATTGGATTACTGTTTTCTGTTTACAGATCAGCTCAATAAGGGATACCATGAAGTTTGAATAATGCTCTTAAATGATGTACAGACCCCCTGTCCGTTGAGGTTTCTCTTGACTGGTTGTATGCTTAGCTGATTAATTGTTTGATCTGGAGAGATATAGGCTTCCACATGAACAGCTTCTCTCTTCAGGCCCTTTAATAATTTTTTTTTTTTTTTTTTTTTTACTGCCACAAAGTCATTCTTAGGCAAAGCTTTCCATTCTTCCCACATTTATTCCTGCTGTCCTTTATGTCCTTTATATTGCACATTCTCCTATGATTGTAATAGTTTGAGTAAGAATGAGATAACAAGGAGCTTGGGTGGCATTACAATTATTTGTGATGTTTCTCATTTTTGTGGGTGTTGGTTTTCTGTGCAAAGCAGGGTCATTGTTATTTACTCAGCTAGAATTCCTGCTGTTACAGAGTTCACCATCATTTGATTTGTTTTGCATGGCCTGCAAGTTACATTATCAATGCCATGTAAGTGTCTTCAAAATTCTGTGAAGAAGCAAAGGCTGCTTAAACACATTAGTGTAGAAGTGACTGGGTCACAGGGACAGAACTGGCACACATTTGCTTTCATCCATCAATGGGGATATGTTCTGCATATACAGGAGTATATATATATATATATATATTACCCCACATACTAGAGTAAATATATTACCCCTGTATTTGCATTAATTATTGTGATGGGAAAGCCTTCTTTACTGCCACTAGGGCTCTGTGAGCTCCTATTCTATTCAGCGTTACTGTAGAAGTGGCTCAGGCTGCTACTGCCAGCTTTCCTGTAACACCTTCACAACTCAATGAGCCATTTCAGATGACAGCTGATGTCAATATTTCCTGCCACTAAAGTCTCTACCTTTCGTGGCTGACAGGTAGTTTTGCCTGGGTAAGAACCTATACTAAACAAACTGTCCTTCCCGTTGAGTGTATAGGAATATATGTATACATGCTTCTTCCTGTGCAATGAAGGCAGTCAGAGGCACTTGCCGATGATGATTTAGCCCACTGTTTGAGGTAGTGTTTAGGCTACTTAAATAATTGAAGGTGCTTTCTGCACATTTACACTATTCCTTTGATTATAAATTCATAACATAGATACATCTGAAGTTTCTGCTACTAAATTTTTTTGTGGTTGTTCTGAAAGTTCTTTACAGAATGTTTGTGCTTTTTTTTTTTTCTTTTATTAAATTTTTGTCATGTATGCTTTGCATATTATTCAATAATATCTTTAGAAAAGTTGCTTTCTGATTACATGTTAATCAACTTTCTTTATTTGCACAGATTATTTTGAATTAGTGCACCACATCAGGGTGCTTAACATCACTTTCACTAGCCTAACTTTGGCAATTTCACACCTAGAAAACCATGGTCATGGTCTGTCCAAGCCAGCTGTGAAGGACTATAGATCCATCATCCTAAGAGTCTCTCAATGGTCTACCTGAACTCTGAAAAGGCACAGCATTTCAGTTTACCACATGAAATACGTAATTTGACCTAGGATCCAAGCAGCTTGAAGCAAACATTAACATCAGTCTTAACAGCAGAACAAAATTTTTCCCCTTTTTGCACATGCTCTAAAGTTTTACATAACTGAGGCCATAATGTCTTGGCTGAAATGAGAAATGATAAATTGAAACAGCTACTTTTCAGTTTTCCTTTTTTTTTTATAATACTTTGTGACCCATTTTCTCTCTTTAGATCCTCATAGGCCTCCCATGTCTTCACTAATGTGTGTTATTTATCGATACTAGCAAATCATGCAACCTCCGTTCATATTTCATTCACATTGTAAATAAATATAGGAACTTCTCTTGAGCCTCCCATAGAATGGCTCATCATTAGTCACTGTCTATTTTGACTTACTGTCATTTACTTCCACTTTTCTCCTATTTTTTCGTTTATTTTTAATCTGTTACACAATTATCCTTTATCTATTACCCATGGCTCTCAAGTTTTAATGAGATTTATATCTCAGAAGAAGACAACTATATTATTAGTTAAATTCTCATCTCTGTAGTTAGAGTAATATTTCTTTTTTCCCTGTTTCAAATTTTACTCCTTTTGGCTCCCCTAGCACTTATTAAATACTAAAAAGGTAGCTACTTTGAAATGAAAAATCTTTAATCTTTTCTGGTCTTGTTTTCTTTTCAGTTTCCTTCTTGGTTTCTTTTCTTTGTTCAATCCCCAACTTGACATCAGCTGTAGAATATTCTGTTGTCTGTCCATCCTTATTTGTCTAAGCCCAGTCTAAGATCCATTCCTTCAGTGTGCCAATGTACCTTGACAGTAGGAAAAAAATAGAAAAAACAGTCAAAAAATAATTGCCTAGTTGTAACTTCTGTAACTGCGTAAGATAATATATAAATATATAAAGACTTCATTCTTCAAGGGTATGAAGCACACACCAACCAGAAACTAGAAGATCAGTAAAGCAAATTCACAGGGAGGGCTATGCAATATTTTGCCACCTGGAGAACGTACTAATTTTTAAAAGATTACAGTTAAGACATGGCATCAACCAAGAGGAAACACTTGTCTGAACTGGTTTGACAGTTCCCATGTTCCATTGACATCATTTTTCTTTGAAGAGGTCGGGATAAATAAAATAAAGCATCATTTATAAAACATACCTAGAAGAAAAAGAAGAGTGTGCAAGTGACTTCTTTTATTTGCATAAGTATATGTACCACCTTATCAAGGCCTTTATGATTTCACCACAAAGGCAGCAAATGACTTTTATTTGCATCAGTCATTCTCAGAGAATCATTAACCAATTCTGGTGACAAACTTGGAGCTGTTGTTGAGATATATGGGAAGTATTTTAAGTCAGAGGATGAACGGTAGCTGCAAATCTTTCATCCTTACTGTTTTGAAATCACTTGAAAAACAGTCTGGTCTGCAGGCTAATGTAATTTATATTGGCTGAGGATGGCTCTTATCAACCTTAGTGATTGTGACCTGCTGCCCGTGCTCCCTGAGAAGCAGTATGGAAGCAGTATGGTAGTAGGTGAACCTTCACATTCCAAGGAGTCCTGACACTAAAGGAATTCTTTTCTAAGTAAACCTGTTCTCTTGAAGATTGCTTTGGGAATCAGGAGCGGGCTATTTTTCACTATTTCAAGGTGGTCCTAAACCAGTTTTCACCCAGTCCGTTCCAGACTTCTTAGATGATGCTGTTCAACGCCTTACTGACCTGATCTTTCATCTGAAACAATTTTAAATCTTGGAAGTTTTAAACTTCATACAAGAAGGTTTAAAAGGAAATGTTTTCTCTTATATGTTTATTGGGAAAAATGAAAAATGTTGCATATATGTAAACTTATGTGATAAAATACAGTTCTGTTTTTTTTTTTTTTCCTTGAACAAATATTCTTTTTCTTTCTTTCTTTTTTTTTTTTTTCCTCTCTCTTGGTTTGTGTCTACACTCAGTGTTGGCTTGTGCTTTTTCTTTACGCTAGTTCAATGGCACAGGCTGTAGGCATTGTGATTTTCCTTTCAACCAATCAATTTACTGGCTTCTAGTTCAGCTGTTCCTCATATAGATTCTTCAGACACAATGTTGAATTCTTTATTTTCTTCTGGAAACTCTAATTGTACTCACAATTGTGATGAATAGGCCATATTAGATAGTAAGTGTCTGAGTTAAAGATTTATGCAACAGCATGTGGGTACAGTTTCTATAAACAAGTGAATGACTGAGAACATTGCATGCATAAAACCTGAGCTACTGCAGATAAGAAATGAATTGGCCAGAGACTAAATAAGCTAAAAGCATAATTATGAAATTGGAAAATGGTGTGTCATATTGATTGCTATAGAGTATTAATATTTGCTACGTTTGATATCCCAGATGTTTAAAACACTAGTTACATCTGACATCACCTGGTCTAACAGAAAGCTATAAAGAAGCTTTTTTCTAAAAACTGTTTAAGGGCTTACTGCCTTTCCAGAGGTTGTTTTTAATCTATTATCTGATTTTCTATATTCTTCTGTTCCCTTTCAAGTGTGTTTTGAAAAAGTTACTTGTGGCCATGCTGAGAAATGAAGGCTACGAAGACACTTCCCTGTGTTTCAAATTTTGCTTTGGAAGAGGCACATAAAATACTTTCAGAAACAAACATTTTTATGTCCCTTAGTTTTGTAAAATTAGAAGTTCACAATATTCTGAAAACATATTGTTCCTGAGAGACAAACATTTCACCACTGCTCTTAGGCTAGCAATTCACAGTGATAAAGGCAGACAGTATATTTTGTTAATTTGAAACATTTTTTTTTTTTTGGGGGGGGGGCAGAGGTGGAGTATAAAAACATTCTAAGTGTCTTGAGGTGTCTGTTGCACACAGGAGACTCAGAAAATTGAACTCATCTTTGATGAACAATCCCAACCTTTTTTGTCTTTGATATTTCTTGTACAGCATAGCCCACGTAAACAATGTCTTATCTTTCATTGAGCATTTGAAGTACACAGAAAACAAAGACATAACCAAGGATATTCAGAACTGACTGGAAACTATGAATTCAGTTATAAAGATTATAGATGTCCATTCTTAGATCCTCTGTTGGGATCTGGTTTCCAGAGGATGAATGGCCTTAATCTGATCTGTAACTGGGCACACCAGAATGAATGTACCCAGCACCTGAAAAGGGAAGGGTAAAACTTCAGTTTCAAAACATGACCCATGTCCTCATTTTCACATTCCATTGCTATGTCTTCCTCTCAATGCTCCCACCTTAATAATCACCTGGTGAAACTCCTTTGATGATGTCATGCTCAGGGAACAAAAGTCTCACTTATAAAAGGATTTTTTTTATTTTTCATAATTTAGCTGAACCAACACAAAACTGAATACTGTAAAGCAACAAAAAATGATGTAACATCTTTAATTGTTCTGTATTAACTAAATAAGGCTACTACACTCCCTTTAAAATAAATCAAAACAGAGAGTTGGTAGAGTGAGGGATCTGGCTCTTGAGGTCTACATATACAGTAAATGTATTTACCATCATTTATTGCATGACATTTTAAACCTGACATTGGTAATTTATAGTGCAGTCAGTCCATAACACTTTTCAAGTGGCTGGGCTTTAATTGCTACCTTGACACTGGTCAAAATCCTAAGATTAAATAATAATTTGTATATATTTATTTTACTTGAAGACAAAATCATCTATAGTTCATCTTTCCTGTAACCTCTTCATTAAGTAAGAAGAGGCCTGTATTAGAACAGGCCTTAAAAAAATTCTTTAATCAACTTTTCATTTTTGAAACTTTCAACTATGGTCACTTGAACAATCTCTATATATTTTTCTTTAGTAGCATAGAACTAGCATAATACTAAAAGTTAATTGGAGTATTAGGTAGTATACTTGAAACCTTAATACATTTGCCAGGAGGAAATGAAGCTTCCTTCTTGAGTGCATCATACCGGTATGTACGAAACTTACACATAGAAAGGTATATTAAAAGGGAGCAAGTTTTGTTTGTTTGTTTGTTTCTCTGGTTTATCATATTTTTCCCCTCATCATTGCTAAATTTTCACTAACCAATAATGCTGAAACAGTGGACTTTCTAACAATGAGGTAAAACACTGAAAATGGGATCAAGGAACAGGCTGCAAACAGACCCTTACACTGTATTACATAAAAGTAGGACAGAGAGAGAGAGAGAGAAACAAACCTTGCTATGAAGAGCAATGAGTAAAATATTTTACACTCTATTTTTATCAGTACGTAAAGACAAAAAAAAAATAAAAATAAAAAATGCCTTCCAACAGTGCAATGGTTGAATGCATTTATGTAATATAAACAACATTATTCTTTGCTTTTTCTACACAGTCCTCTCTGGTCATGCTTCACATCCAGAATGTCCCAATGGAAGAAAGCAAACGACACCAGTCACTTCAGAGACAACTGAAGTAATAAAACACAACTTAACTCTGAACCACTTGTCATGACTGTCAGAGTTATCACGTTAATTGTTAAATAGGATTTTCTACAAATATACAACATATAAAAACTGTTAAATATATAACTTTAGGCTTTTCAAAATACATTTAATGATCTCTTTCAAACAAGTGTTACTTTTGTTTTCTTTTTAATTTGCTTTCTGGTGCTAAATGGTGTATCAGATGAGACATAGGCCACAGATGACCAAACATGCTCTTTGCAAATACTGTATTATCCAACTTTAACTATCAAAAATGGAACTGTAGAAGAGGCATGTTTAACTGGTTAAAACTGAAAATGATTTTAGTACGAGAAAGTCAATCTAAGTACAGAGGAATAAAGGTGCCGTGTAGACAGTTTGTGTTCTTTTTGTCCAAGTTTTTCAAACATAGGTCATTTCCTCTCAGTGCTCCATTATGTTCTCTCGAAAGTGGCATTTCAAGAGCTGGTCTCTGGGTTAGTTTTTACTGCAGCTTTCCATAAAGACTTCTGCTGGACAACAGCTCAGCTTTGTGAAAGCTGGAGTCATGTCTTTGTGGAGACCCCCTACAATTTAACGACATAACTCTGTTAACAGTAAGATTGTGTCCACTTTAAAATAGATTTTGCTCTTTGGTCTATTGTATATATTGAAAGTATAAGAAAATAAAAGCAATTCAGACAGTTTAGGGCACAAGAAGAGTTTCTCTTTTGCACCTCAGTGTCCTCCCATAGGCAAAACAGTCTTCTCTAAGGCTGATTGGGATGATACTCTTCATTGTAGCAGACTCTTCGGATTAAAACATGTAGATAACAGCAAGTCCAGCAGTGGTGTATCACGCAGATGAAACGTTAACCATGAACTTTTTTTGTATTGCTAATGCCCAAGCATATCTCTTTTTTCTATATTCCTTAGTCCAGCGATCCTTAGTATGGTAGAACAAACTTTAGCTCATAATGTAGAGGAATTATGCTGTCTTTCATGAGATACAAAGATACAGACAATTGAGTTGATGACATAGAACGGATGATGATCCACAGCAGTGAAACTTGACTAAGTAGCTCACACAGAGCCTAAACCACTCCTACGAGGATTCTGTGTTGCTGCATTTGTCAGGAGACCTGTAAATCAATAAGAACAAATGAGTCAGTGTCTTAATTTACAATCCTGGTTATCTTTGCTGCCTATCACTTTAAAATATTCTGTACTGAGAATTTTCAAGGAAACAGTTAATGAATTAGAAGATATTTATTTTTCATAGCAAACATTTTCCCTGAGAAACAACATATGAATAAACCTATGTTTATATTTATTACCAAAACAAAACAAAACAGCAACAACAACAAAACTTTGTTATTTCTAATAAGGTCATGAATATAAATGATAGTTTACAACTTCAATGCCTTCTACTCTCTAACAAGCTCCATGCACTTTCCTTTTTACAAAAATTTCACAGAATGTTCTTTTACCTGCATTAAATTACATGTAACAATATCTAATACACATGGAGATTAAGATGGCTATTACTTTTTACATATAAGATATGATGAAAAATGGGCATGACTGCCACGATCATTTATTAACAGTGCAAGGATATTTATACTTCAGGCTTTGCTGCCTTCAAGTTTCCGTGGAGCGCTAGAGCGTGCCTGTTGATCTATACGCTAATTTAATCAACACTGCCCTCTAGTGATGCTTGTAAAAGTGCAAATTAATGTAAATAATGTTTCGTAAAAGTCAATATAATCAGAAAATTGTTTTAGTTACAAAGCTGAAAAATAAAATAAAATAAAATAAAATAAAATAAAATAAAATAAAATAAAATAAAAATAAAATAAAATAATAAATAAAAACAATGAAAATTGGCAATGGACTGCGCTGTTTTAAAAAGAAAATGGAATGGAAGCTGTTAAAATAGAAAGGAAAGGAAAGAGGCAGTGGTTTGAAAGAGAAACAACCAAAGCTCACACTACAGAGAATACGAGTACTGGAAGACAAAACAAACACAAATGAAAAAAGTAATGGCTGGTTTTTACAACAAGGAGCCAGCTACTTGCGCTCACTCAAAATATCAGTTTAGAAATGGTTTTGAAATTACACAGACACTGTACAACACGGAATGTTTTGAGGTTTATTAAGCAAGCATGATTGTTATAAAATGCTGTTTGAATGTTCAAACTCTATCTTCTGCTTTGGCATTGTCCTGTCTCCAGATAGGCAGAATTGTCATTACTGATGGAAATATCATGCATAACACCAGAAAATACTGAACAGTGAATGTGAACAGGCAAAACAAAACAAAAAAAAAATCCAATTCACTTAGTTCAAGCTGTATATTAAATTTAGACTTTTTAACCTAACCCTCAGAAAAGTAAATTAAAGAAATACCACCCTCCAAATCAATTTAGTGACAGCTTGAAACATATTGTTCTCTGTATATATATGTAGAAAGATAGATAGATAGGTAGAAGGATAGATAGATGAATATTTTCCTTATAAGGCATAAAGTGTATGTCATAGATTTCTGCTTTGTCCTCTCACCTTTTCCAGGAAAAAACACCCCAGAAATCTTGCACACAGCCTTTCCTTTTCGGACTAGTGATCAGATCTCCAAACCACATGGCCTCAGACAGGCTGAAGGCAAAAAACCTGGATGATTATTGTGGTATATTCCCCTTTTTTAAATACACATTCAGCAAGAGAAATTATTAAAAAGTTTTATTTCTATTAATTGTTCTGTTTCCCCTTTACACTCTTTCTTGGGGTTTCCATTATACCCTCTATTTTTCTTCCCATTAGAAAAGAACATGTTTTTTAAGGTAGCAATACTTTTTAGGCAGCAAGATACAAAGCATAAGAGTTATGGTTTATTAGGCCTGAAAGTAAACTGTTACTGTGTGGAGAATTAGGCTGACTTAGCTTCATCACTTCTGAGCTAGGCTGGAATGGCCCAAAGCTGAAAGCAACAGCATAAACTGGTGATGGACTGTGCGTTCAGTGTTTTCATAGTGTGCTTCTCTACCATATTGGTCCCAGGACGGAGACAGAATTCAGGTACAACCACATTCATTTGCAGATACCTGCTGCTTTGTCATTTCATGGATTTAAAAGCTTCCTTCCTCACTTGCTATCACTGTCCCCACTTTGCACATCCCTGCTGTCTGAATATGGTATCAACACTTTAAAAGAAGGAGAGAAGAGGAGAAAAATATGCATTTTTAAAATGCTGAGTTAGGACGGAGAACAGGTTTGAAATAAAGTGATGGCAAGAAAAGGAATAGAGTAGAGAACAGGAAGTGAATTTACAACTTTGGACAATGACAAGAGAAAATGGAATAAGAAGGAAAGAGAAAGGTATAAGTTAACAAGGGAAGTTTAAACATCTTTAATTAATGAAGGTGTGATAAAGAAGAAAGATAGGTAATAGAAGCAACAGTTAAAAAGGGGAGAGAAGATAGGAGAGAGCATGAAGAGTCCAGAGAAGAGGAAGAGAATGTATGCCTACCCTCCCATGTCCTGTTTTTTCCCATTCCATTTCACACTACAGACGAATTAATGACTCCCTCCCACCCCCCAAAAAAAAACAACACCAGACAGATCAAGCAAGAGAAAAGAGGGATCCCCAAAATGACCATGAAAGGGACTTGTTTACTATTTATACTAACAATTCAAGCCATGGAAAGTACCACATCTCTGAGAGGGAAGTCCAAAGGAAAATGATGCTCTTGATGACTATTTGGTAGCAAATTCTAGAATAATAATTAGGTCAATACAGATTGCAATGAAAATTATAAATTAAATAACTATATACAGGGAAGTGTTTGAAAGCTTAGACCAGGTATGTTGACATAGTTTTGTTCATTTTTTTTTTCCTTTTACTTAGAAAACTTGAAACAGCCTCAAATTAAAGAGACCCTGGGTACCGTTTACCTAATGCAAGGTTTTCTTTTCTGTCCATCTCTGTACAGGACTCTTTCCAGTTTTAGGCATCTTTGCACAAGTCTCTTTGTCACTGACTTCAGTGAAGTTGGAATTTCTCCCCAGTGCTTCAGACAGCAGGTTCTGCCTCTTTCTGAAGGAGCCAGAGGTTCTGATGCCAAATATTGCATTGCAGTAATGATAACGACTCCCTCCATTTTTTCCTTTCCACAAAGTGTGTGGGCTTTCATTTATTTATTTATTTATCTTTTCCCTGAGTTGTTACTGAGATCACCTTTGCTTCATGGTACTGGCACTGAATACTTACATACCAAGAAAGAAAATGGCACTGAATACTTATGTACCAAGAAGTTGATTGTTAATGTAACTCATCTCCCATTCAACTCTCAAAAACCGACATCTGTTTTCTCAATAGAAAGTTTTTTTTTTATTATTATTATTTTTTTCTGACTGAAATCATAAGTGCAAGGGAAAATGGGAAGGTTGCCCCTCCAGTGTATTTCACCCTCTTCTGACAATAGCCTTCCTTCCCCATACCAAAGAGTCTAAAAGCACTGTCACCCCTTGCAGAAAAGCAACTTCAGTGCTTCCTCTCACTGCAGAGGCTGAAAAGCCTTGCAGTGGCTTATGGGCACTGATCCACCAAAGCACTGCATCAAGGTCATTTCACCATCAGAGTAGTATTTCCAAATGCAAACCCCACTAAACTCTAAAATACCATCCAGCTACATTTTTGGCATAACATTAGAAAACTGATGAAAGAACAAAAAAGTTGTTATAACAGCCAAAACAGAATACACCATGCCATTACAGTCAAATACTGTTCCTTTCCTTTGATAATACTTTCACGAGCTATTCAGTATGAGTTTCTGCCCTACCACCTGCCCCAGTACATTTATTTAATATCTCTCAACACTTAGAGAAGTTATGTGCTGCTGCACTTCTATTTTATTTTTTGTATGTATTTATGGTTTGTATCTGTTCCCAGCTGTACATTACAAAACAAAACTGGTTGTTTTACTTTTAAAAGAAATTATGAAGTGAAATAAAGTTACTGTCCTTTAATGTCGCATGCAAACTCTTTGCCTGATCCAAAGGTCACAGAAGCAAACAGATATTTTATCGTAACAGTTAGTAGGAATCTTCTTTTGGGTTCGGGATTATTCCACTATGTATGTTGTCTTCATTTATAAACAACTGACTTCAGAATGAAGGCAAATGAAAAGTTGTCTTAAAACAAATGGTCTGGCAATACACATCAGTATTCTGGCTGTAAGACTGAAACAGCTTGGAGAACTCTTGAGCTTGTTGGACTTTGAAGTCCAGGACTTTTAACATTGAGCAGGCATCTAGTACCAGAGATTAAAATACTACTGTACCCTAACTGACTATGTGAGGGAAGCCCATGTTCTAGTATGCTCCCCAGAATTCTACCTAGGCAGAAAAATCATTTTCCTGACTGCATATTAATCGATAACCCAAAGTATAAAAAAAAAAAAATGCATTTCATATGACCTATATATCCTATTATAGTTCTTGGATAGCTGGAATACATCCTGAGAATATTTGGCTCATTAGAGCAATTATAACACAGTCTGCCTAATTTGTCTTTCTCTGAAAGAACTACAATAGGGGAGGTCCTATCTTGGAAAGGAAGGGAAGGGAAGGGAAGGGAAGGGAAGGGAAGGGAAGGGAAGGGAAGGGAAGGGAAGGGAAGGGAAGGGGAAGGGAAGGGGAGGGGAGGGGAGGGGAGGGGAGGGGAGGGGAAGGGGAAGGGGAAGGGAAGGGAAGGGAAGGGAAGGGAAGGGAAGGGAAGGGAAGGGAAGGGAAGGGAAGGGAAGGGAAGGGAAGGGAAAGGGGAGGGGAGGGGAGGGGAGGGGAGGGGAGGGGAGGGGAGGGGAGGGGAGGGGAGGGGAGGGGAAGGGAAGGGAAGGGAAGGGAAGGGAAGGGAAGGGAAGGGAAGGGAAGGGAAGGGAAGGGAAGGGAAGGGAAGGGAAGGGAAGGGAAGGGAAGGGAAGGGAAGGGAAGGGAAGGGAAGGGAAGGGAAGGGAAGGGAAGGGAAGGGAAGGGAAGGGAAGGGAAGGGAAGGGAAGGGAAGGGAAGGGAAGGGAAGGGAAGGGAAGGGAAGGCCAGGGAAGGCAAGGCCAGGGAAGGCAAGGCCAGGGAAGGCAAGGCCAGGGAAGGCAAGGCCAGGGAAGGCAAGGCCAGGGAAGGCAAGGCCAGGGAAGGGAAGGGAAAGCCAGGGAAGGCAAGGCCAGGGAAGGCAAGGCAAGGCAAGGCCAGGGAAGGGAAGGCCAGGGAAGGCAAGGCAAGGCAAGGCAAGGCAAGGGAAAAGAAAAAAGAAAATGTTCGCTATCATCAAGGACAGAGGAAAGACATTATGCAAGCCACCTTGATATGATGGAAATGGAAATATATGGTGCTTTGTTGACTTACACAGGCTTTCCACCAAACAAACAAACAAACAAAAATGAACAAACCTGAACAAACCCTCTATCTTTCAGTGCAACATCGAGGATCTAATTTTGAATTAAAACATTTAAATTTCTGATCACAAACCAGAAAACAGAGAAAGGTTTACTGTAGCTGTCAAATATTTTCAGTCAGGACTGAATTTCAAGAATGTCTGGCCTGAACTTTTGCTTTAAATAGAATCCACATAAATACCAACAATTACATGTCAAGCCTGGTAAAGCTTTAGCAGTTTCATCTGGTTTCCATTTTGCATTTTTAGAATAAAAATGAAAGTAAAAGTGAACCAAAGTTTTCATTTTTGCTACAGTAGCCAAGTGCTATTACATGACTGTCTGTTGAAGTTATCCTTGCACACTGGGATGACAATTCTGAACTATCAATTGTGTTTCCAGCCCTGATTTCTGGAAATTCTCTGGATGTCTGGAATGTAACAGGTCATTTTAGAAGTTTTAGTGTTGTCTAACAGCTGAACTACTTGTCTAAACTGTGTATTTTACACTTTCAACTAAAGTCTAAAAATAGCTTTTTTTTTTTTTTGCTTTTACTTTTATAGGAATCAAAAAAAATAGAAAATACAAAAATCATTCACAAAGATAGGTGTAGATTTGGTCAGTCTCTGTCTCACAAATCTACTCATAATGGAAACGGCATCAAAGCTTTTACCAACTGACTGCAAGTCAGGTAAACAGCATGTCTTTCCCCTCTGCTTCTACAGCTGTCTGTTCTAGGAGGTCCCTGAATAACTAACCACGTATAATGCAGGGGAAAAAAAAAAAAAAAAAAGAAAAAAAAAAGAGGGAGAGAGAGAGATAGAGAGAGATAAAAGCATTAAGATGCCCAAGGAAAACCTTACACTGCCTTGCAAGATACCTCATAATTCAAGGGAATAAAAATGTAAATTTTTGGCGATGATCCTAGCTGTACCACTGACCTGCTGCATTTGTTGAGAACTCCCATTCATCCCATTTTTCTCCTATTCCCCCTGCTTTCTCCATGCTGTTCATATACTCAAATTGAACTATTTAATCTTCAGAAAAAGACAAGTTAATCTAACTTTAAAGTGACTGTGGCTATTAGGAATAAGAAAGAGATGCGTGGGAGCTACTTTACTTAGTAATACTGCATTCTTTGACACTGAGCTAGCCATGGAAAGGACATTTTCATGAGTTCAAACTACAATACCTACAAAACTAGGAATAATAAGATTCATCAAATCTAGTGGCTGCTTGTGGGTTCATGTTTATAAAAAAGCAGGCTAGCATATCAGGCAGTGTATTTACAGGCATGCTTGGTCTATATAGTGCACTACATAACTATATAGTGCACTAACAAAGTAACTCATGAGTTACAGATGAAAGAATGCAACTATTAGGCACCTTCTAGGAGAACATGCCGTTCCTTTAAGATCCACTCTGCATTTTTGTTTTGTTTTCTTTTCACTTCTATTCAAGTCAGACACAGAAAGAAGTATATATTGCAACTCTATGACTCTTTGCAAATGACTTTTTTTTTTCCCAGTAACAGTTATTGTAGTATCAATAATCTGATACTGAATCTAATACCATTTTTCCTTAAATATCACTCCTGAACTCCTATCACTCCTATATTCTCAGCTTCTCCTGACCACCTGCTAGGAGTATCACTATGACTTTTCATTTCCTTCTCTGTAAAATTCCTGTTTGTCTTGTATTACCTTCTTTGAACTTGAAAGATCTTGGAATGTGCTGGGTCAGATCATACACTCCTTCCATCTGCTGAACTGTCCATAAGCAATACTAGTGAAAGTAGTGAGACTATTCTTCCAATTAGGTAAATTTAATAACCCAACTGAAATACATTTGACTTTGGGTCATACAGGGCACCCATGTTTGAGACCCCAGGCCTAGACATGTGTAAGCTTGCTTTGCAACATCTAAATATACACAAAGGAAAAGCAATTGAAGTGGCAGAAGAGACCATAGCAGGAATATTTGTGCTTGGACCTTGAATACAGGGTGCAGGTGGGAGATTTTCATCTGAAGAGGATTTAGAGCGACTGCAGATAACAAAACAGGGCAGACCACATTCTGTCCCCTATGAAAATCCAAAGCCAGCTGCTTGAAGCAACATAGATAGAAAGAATAATGAAAAGGATTACACATCATGTGAGGAGAAACAATGCAAAATAGTGTGGTTTTCCCTCTCTTATCTACCGGGTAAGAAACACACTTAAAATAACCCTATCTAAAGGCCTTGAGCAATACCCCAATTGTATCTGATTTCTTTTTGCTTTTTTAAAATGTTTAGAGGTGTGCACCCATAAAAAGCTAAGCAGCAGGTAAAACTAAGAAAGATTTGCAACTGGCATGGAATTATAAGCTTGAAAAATGACTACGTCTCTGCTCCCCTTTACTCTTCAAATAAAAGCAACTGCAATATTAACATGATTGAAAGTATATAAGAATAGCCAGGGGCTTTCCTCAGGGTAGTAAAAAAATAACCTGGATTTGCCATTCCTGAGACTTTTCTCTAAGGTAGGAGACAGTTTCAGACTAAACTGCCAATGCACCTAAGAATCCATTTTTATTAAAATGCAGTAACTTAATGTATACTGAATTCTGAATATTCATACCTATGTGCCCATATTGAGAGTGTACTGCTTATTAACGTATCTGAACAGAAACATAACCTTAATTACATTAAACCTTCATGTTAAAAAATGCTTTAAATATTTCGAGGTAATAAAAATCAGCTGAAATAATGATCTTCCATAAAATAACGGATGTAATGCCACAGCGTGCCTCTCCTCATGGAGTAATGTAAGTTTTAACTATAAAGTTCAAAAGCAGTCTTGTCTGTTTTATACTTAAAGTTTATCAGTCTAATCAATGGAAAAAAAAAAAAAAAAGAAAAAAGAAAAAAAGAAAAGCACAACAACAACAACAACAACTTACATCTGCCAGCACTGAAGTCCACAGACAAATCTAAACTGTTACTTTTTCTTCTCTAATTAGAGGAGAGAATTGTTCAGGGGCATCTGTGAGTGACATCTGATTGACAGGCAGCAAGTCTAGAGCAAGGTTAGTCTCACACAATAAAAATTGGAACAGTGATTTCCTAAGACTGATTGTGAAAGTAGTTAAACTTCAATGAATAATACATGGAAAAAGCAATATGCTTTCAGATGGAATATTTAGAATATTTCATCCATTAAAAGAGAGAATTCTGACTTACAAAGCATGAGCTATAAATAGGAAGTTCAACTGCTAGTGAAGGAATCAAATAGTCAGTGTTCACCAGTGAGATACTGTGTCTGCTTTATGCATTCCATCTGACAATTTATTGCTTAAGAAAGCAGTCATGTTTCACATCATTCCAGAAAGCAATGTACCATAGTAGATGACTTTTTAACAAGCAATCTTTACAAATATGCTGTGTATGGCAAAGAAATCCCAGTATTTAAAATTGCTGTACTTAGCCTTCATTTATGACTTGAGGAGAAAGTAGGAAGTGGACAAGTGTGTGGAGTGGGAGAGGAGGGATATGTGTATGTAGGTGAGGTAAAGACAAATGAAGGAAAATTTTCATAGCCTCATTTGAAAACAAAAGAAAGAACACACACTGCATTCTTCAGTTGAAGTAACATACAGTTATGATAAAGACAGAAAAGCTAGCGTGGTCTTAAAAAAAGTTCAAATGTATTTGGGACACAGAACTAGAAGCCCACAACTGCTCTTAGTCCTTATGACCACCACAATGAAAGGCACATTTTCTAAATGTAAAATTTTCTAAAACAGATTTGTTGTTAGACAGCCCTCTTACAGGTACATGCAAAACTACACAAACGTGTATCAGCACAGATCAGTTCAGCTTTTTATACCTTTTTTATACCTTTTTATACCTTCTACTCACTTTCAGTGCAAGCACAAAACTTCCCAGCTTCCCAACTTCCCTTTGCAGACTTTCAAGTCCTCCTGTACTTCCTTTTGGGAAATGCTTTATATTTGTTTTGTGATAAATTCTTATAATCCCAACTAAAATATCCTTTTGTACATCTGTGCTCATCCTCCAGTTTTCAATTTTGTATGACTATGAGACAGCTGAGATGAAGGATAAAGTGTGGAATTTAAGGGTCAGTATCCCAAATTAGCCAATTAAAATATCTTTAATCCCTTAGTGGCAAGACAGACACCTAAACTCATTATAGGTGTAGCATTCTGATTTACAGTGCAAGTATATTTAAACCTAACACATACGTACAATACAGTAGTTCAAAAAAACAACCCATGTGTCGCTGTCTACTGGAGGCAGAGCAGTCTGTATAGTGTGCAGCATATTGGATCTAAATTATTTGGCAAGATCACCATTACCCTCCCTACCCTGTTTCTATGATATTTTGGCAAGCAGTGCTGTGGTGATCAGATTTCTGCACCAGCTGAAAACAAATAACAAAAGAGGAAAAATAAACTGTGGCAAATATCAAAGAATTTGCTATAATTTACAATTAACTTTGTAGAAATTAAAATATATAAATGAATAAAAGACACAAAAAGATAAAACTAATGTAAAAGCAGCTGCAATTCAACTTTTGGAGCTCATGAGAAGTTTAATTTTTACTTGACACACAAAGATATCAGTCTGGGAGAATCTTACCACCTTATCTAGTTTCATAAGCCACTCACAGAAGTGGGGTAAATCTCCTACCCTTTAGTAACCTCTCTTAATCAGATTTTAGAGATTGCTAATACTGTGTCTCTTCCATGACAGTCCTTCAACTCCCCATTATTGCAATTTCCCTGGGTCAAATTCAGAGTTTATGAAACCTAAATTTAGATATCTGCATGTGATGATTAAGTGTGATCTCCATCAGGGTCAACAAAATCTAGAGTTCAATTCTGTCTAAACACACATGCTTAGGGCCTTTAAGACAACCTCTGGCATCTGCCCTGACCTCCAGATGCTGCTTCAAAAGGCCTTGTGTCATACATGCAAGTTCCTGAAGGTATCTGAGAATCTTGGAGCATCTTGGATGCCCTGAACACAAGTTCAGGGAAATGAATTCTACCCTTACTCTCTTTTATCTAGTTGAAAAGGGTCCCAGGCAACTCCTCCTTATGACGCTGTGGGCCTCATTTGATCTCAAGTTACCCACTAGGTCCTTGTGTAACACCATATGCATTGCTGCCCAAGCCATATTCGTGTGACTGAGAATTTCATCAGGGTTGAGTCACACAGATGACAGAAAACAGGGTTAAGATACCAATCTTGTGATCAGTCCCTGTGTCTAAAAAGCAAGCTAGCTAAGGCTATGAGACAGAGCCTGAAAAATTTGTGTGGGTCCACCCTTAAGAGAGAAATGTGATTGCAGTGATCACTCAGTCCCAGTTCAGGAGGATGGGATTACAGATAAGTATCTTACTACACTATTCACATGTCATTACAAGTGTTATGAGAGCTGTCAATTTGTTTCCTAGAAACATTTTTCTGACCTTTGTTATCTTTCAAGCTTTTTTTCACAATATGAGAATGACAAATAGTAACATCAGACCCTGAGAATATTTCAAAATTGAGCTATTTAAGAGACATATCTGGGTTAAATGAGAGCAAAATGCCCCACTTTCTGTTCCTCACTTGTTCCAATTGTAGGTGTAGAAGAAACCTTGCTGGTTCATAACATAGTTACTCAGACGAAATTCAATGAACCTGAGAAGCAAACAAGCTTCAGGTGAAGACAGGGACCAAGATATGGTATTGACAATGTCATTAGTCAAATCCAGCGTGGTATGCTCTGTGCTGTTCATCATTGTACCGGTTTGTAATCTAATGCAACAAACAAGCTCCAAGAACCACTAACATGGACCTTATCTTTTACTATATTATTTTATACTTTAGGACTTTTGTCATTAAAGTAAGATTTTTGCTGCTGAGAATTCAGAGATTTCTTTTTTTCATTATAGATTTTCTCAGATTTGAAGAAAATACAGGAGATTTGAAAGACTTCAGCTGCTGGCAGTATCAAGTCCTTGGTTCCTCTGATATGTCTGGGTTTGTGAGGGGGAGGTTCTCAAGACAGAAGGAAGAGATATCACCATGTTTTAGCAGTTACAAGAAAGTACATCAAAGTTAAGGGGATAGGTCCTAAAATATTAACTGTAGTGCAGATGGCCTGTGTGGGTGAAACTTGAGAATGTTTTATGAGAAATCACACAAAACTCAGATGCTATAGAAACAAGACACAAAACAGAAAAAGAGGAGAATGTATTACTGACTCTGCCAGACATGCTAGGCAACATTTCATAAATATCAGATGGAAGAAGTCATGATCAATCTTTCCTTTGAGGTCAGAAATTACATGTCATATAGAACAGAACTAATGCACAAGTGACATCATCTGGTTTGAGTTTCTACTGTCAGTGGGAGACCTATATATGCTCCCCAGAGTAGGTTTTGACTTAGGCTGTGAATTTCTTGGAGATGTCAGTGTATCAGGGCTAATTAACAAGAAATAGTTTGTGTTTGTCTGACACTGGCCATTTTTCACGAATTAAACAGAAATGAGGAAAAAAAAAGGCAAATTTATTTTTTTTTAGTAGGGGAGAAAATCTGCAGTGTGTAGGAGACATTGTGGGTGTGATCCACATATTCTGTAAGATTCACAGGGACCACTTTGGGAATGACACTATAAGCAGGAATATGATGTTGAAAGACAGCCATGCAAGGTGTGAGCATAACATTGACCCAGCAGTCACATCTGCTTGTAAGGTTCAGCTGCAGTTTTCCTCTACACGCAATGATTAACTCTGTTCATGAGGGTTTCATCACTGCTAGACTCAATAGGTTCAAGAACACATAAAAATTGTATTTAATAATATCACTTTAGGAAAAAAAATATATATATTTCAGAAAGTTAAACTTTCATTTCAAAGTGAATAAATTACTTTCTCATTTTGCATCCCAGGAGTAGTACACTGTAATATGATATCCTATCATGAATATATACTATTAATTCTGACATTTATTGCTTAAATAATTAGCATCACTTGTTAGTTAGAACTGACTGAGATGTCTTATTTTCTGTGTCACAATATTATCTGTTTGCACTGCAGTAAAAATATATATTACTTCTATCTGAAAAATAAAAACCTGGGCTCTAATTATCTTACTGACCTTTGTGCATCTCAGGAATTTGTTAGTCAAGGACACTTTTTAAAGAAAAGCAGATATTTTGAGGTGCCAATACAGTATTTTTCAGAGCATACTGCTGCTATGTACACATATCTTGGTTATTGTAGCTAGGTGCCACAAATTAGAATACATAAATCTTACCCAGTGCTCTAAAAATGTATTGCCTGACAGTCTTCAAAGGAAAAATATACTTGCTTTTATTATGTAAATGAAATGAAACGCTACCTTTGGAAGACCCTGTGTCTCTTTATTGGTGATAGAGAAGGCTAACAGCAACTAGTTTCTCAATTAATGTAACTGGTAAGTGCCTTAAATAGAGGAATGAATCTGGATGTCACTAATGATTGTTTTCATATTTTAATAAACACAGAATCAAAATCTAGGTTGTAAAAGACTTTCAAGATCACCTAGTCCAACCACCAACTCAACATAATGAGTCCCATCAATAAGCCATGTCCCTTAGTACCATGGACACCACATGCGTCCTAAATACCTTCAGGGATGGGGACTGCATCACTTCCCTGGGCAGCCCATTCCAATGCTTCACCACCCTGTCTGAGAAGAAATTCTTCCTAATATCTAATCTAAACCTCCCTTGGCACAGCTAGAGAACATTTCATTGCATCCTATTACTTGTCACTTAAGAAAAGAGACTGACACCTTCCTTGATGCAACCTCCTTTCAGGTAGCTGCAGAAAGTGATGAGGTCTCCCCTCAGCCTCCTCTCCAGACTAAACAACCCCAATTCCCTCAGTCACTCCTCATAAGCCTTTTTTTCCCTAGCCCCTTCACAAGCTTCATTGCTCTTCTCTACACATGTTCAAGCAACTCAATATCCTTCTTGCAGTGAGGAGCCCAAAACTGAACACAGTGTTTCAGGTGCAGTCTCACCAGAGCCACATACAAGGGGACAATCACTTCCCTGGTCTTGCTGGCCACACGATTTCTCCAGGCCAGGATGCCATGGGTCTTCTTGGCCACCTGGGCACACTGCTGGCTCATGCTCAGCTGGTTGTTGATCAGCACCCCCAGGTCCTTTTCTGCCAGGAAACGTTGTAGCTACACATCCCCAAGCCTATTCACTTGTTATGACCCATCGGCAGCACCTGGCATTTAACCTTGTTGAATGCTGTGTGACTGGACTCTGCCCATCAATCCAGCCTATCTGGATGCCTCCACAGAGCCTTCCTACCCTCAAGCAGATCAACAGTCCTGCCCAACTTGCATTGTCTGCAAACTTACTGAGGATACAGTTGATTCTCTCATCCAGATAATTGTTATTTTATTTTATTATTTAATAAACAACTGTATGGTATGCAACTTCTAAAGAGCAGATGATCTTTTCATCTTCCTAGAAAAAAATACTTCAAGGAAAGATTAGAGGAAAACAGCTCCTTCTTTAATTAGTACATTTGATGCTTAGGGTCTTTTCATTACAGTACAAGCAGGGGACACTTTCATCTAGATTTTTTTTAATCAGTGTTAAGTAGTATTAGGTTTTAATAATTTAAAGTAAGACAATTACAAAATACAATGATTATGTAAAAATGGTTTTGATCAATAAATCGTATTATAACACATCAGTAGGAACAAAACACAGAATAGAATAGAATAGTTCAGTTGGAAGGGACCTTCAAAGATCATCTAGTTCAACTGCTACATTGTTTTTAATTGGTACTGATATGCCATAAAATAATGTCAAAATAATAATGAAAAAAAAAAAGTGATAAAGCTAGTAAATTTCTTTGTATTCCAAAACTTAAAATGTCAAAATACTTAAATGAAAAAAAAAAAAAAGTGAAAATATCAAGTTTTAACAAATAATTTTAGTTTTAGCTTTTATTGTTTGTTGATATGGTATTTGGGTAAACAGAGTTCCATTTTATTTCTGATTGTTCTCCCTTATCTTTTAAAAACTCCACACTTGCACATAATCTGGCTAAAAGGTGAAAAGGTGGTGGCAAGGAGGGTTTACTTTCTTACAACGTATGCAAGTTTGAGTCTTTAAGCTTACTCTGATAAAGTATGTTTAATTAACCTTACAAATTCTTCATACTGACTTTCAAAGTGCTGGCTCTATCAACAGGTAACAGAACACATTTTCAAAATGATTTCCCATTTTAAGGTGTACTTATGTCAATATTTGATTATACTAGTATTTTCTGAATAATATAGCATCTGCATATTCAACCAATACACTCTCTTCCTGGATTATTTCATTCAAAATCTGGCACGATGATAAGTCAGAGGTCTGACATTTGGAATTCTTTGGACTGACTCCAGATAGAAATATATAAATAAATCCATATTTGCCAGAGGGCATCTTTCCCAAAGTTAGACCAGGCATCCAAGGCCAAACACATAAACTGCAACTGAGCACTTTGCCATCAAGATTAACAAATGGGATGATTTGTAAATGATCTTATCATTCCTAGCAATGGCAATAGTTTGCTCACATATGACATATACTGTTGTCTGATAGGCCAGAAATACACAAGCAGAATCAAAATCTGAAAAAAAACAAAAGGATATGGATCATAAGTAAAGACAACTCAGTGACTACAGATTCAGATCTGTATTAAAGTCAACAAAGAGATAATTACATTTTAATTTAAAGCCTCATACATAGTTTGATCTGAAATTAGTGCCAAAATTCATCAAAAGCTGTCAATTGCCATTTGCTGTGCTAATTTGAGAGACATTCATATATTTAAATATAAGTATACATTTTTTTTCTGTTCTGCTATCCTGCATATTCTCCTGAGACCATTATGACTGGCTTATTTCCCAGACATCTCTGTAAAGGATATTCTGCTCATGAAAAATATAACTTGTAGTGTCCTAAACTGGAAAGTGTGGCAGAACACTTCTGTTTGGCAAGTCAGTGAGTTGGGGGAAAGCAGTGTTTGAATCTGAAATCAGAAAAGTAAACTGAACTCTTGGTTGAGTCCTTGAGGTTTAGAACTATCACCTATAAACTGAAAAGAAAGCTGTTCGCTGGGATTCTTAGCAGGGAATAAGGCGTACACTTCTGTAACACTTTATATCATAGAAAGAGATAAGGGGACTAAGGAGATATATTTAGGTGCAGTATCTGTAAGTGGTATGGCTATTAACATGACAAATTTATTAAATTTTATTACAAGTTACATCAGAGAAGCACTCAGCTGAATTGTGCAAGTCTGCAGGTTCTTATTAGAACTTCTTTGGTGGATGCCTCAGAGTGCAATATCAACCTGTTCACAGATTCAAGTCTATTTTTAATAAGATGATGTGTAAAGAACTACTCAAGCAATTTATTTATTTATTAACTTATTTAAAGGACCACTTCAAAAGAACATCCTCTGTGCTAGGTTGCAGCATCATGTTCTCTCTCCTCCTTGCAATGCTACTGGCTACACAATGGTAAATCTAAATCACAGAAAGCTTAGTGTTTATTCTCCTTTGCCATTGCCTGTAGACTAGAGATGAGGTAGATTTCAAACATGCACACTGAAAAGAAAATAGAACACAAGTTTCTTACCTCATCAGTAACTATTTTTAACTAGGTTTAGTCACTAAATGTAAGGGTTCAATTCATTACCCCCAGCATGACATGTTCAGACGCCTTACTGTACTGAATGCTGATGAACCTGAACAGGCTCCAAAGATCATGGATGACTGCCTACTTTTCTTCACTGGGAACTGCAGCTTCCAGGAGCTAAGTAGGATGGCAGCTGTGGGAACTGCCTCCCACAGGAATAAATTGCAGCAGACCAGCCACTTCCTTATAAAGAGAATCAGTCTTCAACAATCTTCTGCCTTAGAAACACTAAATGGCAAAAGTCTACATACAGAGAGGTAGAGCAGAATAGCTGACTTCTGATAATTTCACTCTGCAGAAGTTTGGACAGCACAAAAACAAAACCATCAGACAAACAAAAACAAACAGAGGTTCCCAGAAATATTAGTCCCCAGGCTAATATTGCCAAATGCAAAATGACATTCAGACAACATGAAATCTCCTGAGGAACTGAATTTTGGCATTTACTTACCAAAAAGCTGGATGGTGCATTCTTCCGCTGCTCTGGTTTTTGAAGAAAGTACCTTTGGATTTGTGTTTTCTGCAGAACCCCAGAGTACCAAAATGTACTGGCTCAGTCTCAGTTCAGACTTAAATGAGTGAATACACACTTAGAGTATCAAACACACTTAGCTCTAAGGCAGGTACTAAATTGGTCAGCTTTGCCACATTAACCACACCTCTGGGTATGTGCAGAAGTAAAATGCTATGCCTGTAAGGAACTTTACTGGGGAAAACAGGTTGTTCATAAAATGACAAAAATCAAGGATAATAGTCAAAATATTTGTTGAAGTCTTGGATTTATGCTTCATCAATAAAACAGAAACACTATATACACAAATATATTGCACTAAAGAATTCACGTAAGTAAAGCATTTTTTTCTGTTCAAGATAGCCTACATCCTTCTTTGCACCCTCTGGGAATATATTTCCATTAACATTTGTGCCTTAATCACCCCACCAAATCTATTGAAAAACATTTTAAATACACAATCTTGACCTCTCTGTTAGAAAACACTCACCTCTGTATCAACCATGGGCTATATTGTTCAGGAATTTATGAAAAGGATGTCAGAGTGAATAAAGCTGAATGGGTTCTATGCCCCATGAGTTCAAATAATTTTTGAAAGTGATGCTGAGTATTTTGAAGGCTGTAGCATAACTGAATATTTACTCAGTAAATATCACTCAGGTGTTATCCAATGTAAATATAATCTGAAAGGGATGATAAATACAGTATCAGAAAATGCAAGGGGAATATCTACATGAGGAGCAAAGAATACTGACAAGTTTTGCATATGATGGAGAAGCAGATATCCTACTGAATATCTCTTCATCCTCACTAATCACAAGTCTCAGCCTGCACATTGCCTTTGAAAAATCACTCGCAGAAGATATTTCTCACTAATAATGAATTCAGAAAGACACCTTATTTTCTTTTTTTAATGAAGTTAACTTGATTTGTGATGGCTGAAGCACTAGGAGAGTGGAAATCTGCAAAGTAGGGCTAACTGGAATGACTAAGGTCCGACCTGCTGTCAAAAATCTCAACCAGATGTTCTTGACAAGCTCAACAAGACGTTCTAGGAAAAAAAAAAAAAAGCTTTCCTGAATGTATGTCCTGGTTTCAGGTAGGACAGAGTTAATTTTACTCCTAGTAGCTGGCAGGGTGTTATGTTTTGGATTAGGATGAGAAGAGCGCTGATAACATGCTGATGTTTTAATTGTTGTAGAGCAATGCTTACACCAAGCCAAGGACTTTTCAGCTTCTCGCTCTGTCCTGCTAGCAAGCAGGCTGGGGGTGCAGCAGGAGCTGGGAGGGGACAGACCCAGGACAGCTGACCCAAACTGGCCAAAGGGGTATTCCATACCATCTGACGTCATGCTGAACAATATATAGGGGTGGCTAGCCGGGGTGAGGGGGCGGGCTGCTCGGGGATAGGCTGGGCATCGGTCAACGGGTGGTGAGCAATTGCATTGTGCATCACTTATTTTGTTCACATTATTACTATTATTATTATTATTATTATTATTGTTATTATTTTTCCTGTCTTAATAAACTGTCGTTATCTCAACTCACAGGCTTCACTTTCCCGTTTCTCTCCCCCATCCCGGAGAGGGAGGGGGGAGGGTGAGCGAACGGCTGTGTGGTGTTTGGCTGCCAGCCGGGCTAAACCACAACAATGTATCATAAAATTAATACATGAAAACGCGAGGATTTATATAGAAGTTATCTCCTACAAAGCTGGAATTCTGGAATTTGATATATTTGTATAATTCTAAGTCAGTGATCATGGGGTTGGCAATAGGAACGGAAATTGAAAGAGAAAAAAATATTCCTTTTCTATCGATGTTTACCAAAAAGGGATGACACTGTCATAAGCTAAATAGAAAAATGTGTTCTAGATGAAACTAGGCAATGGTAGCAAAATAATACATAGAGATTAATTATGAATATGCTCAAGCGCATTAGGAGGAATTTAAGAGGTTGTGCTGGAAATGTTACTATGTAGTACTTAGAAGGTGGAACTGAGGCTGTCTTCTTAAAAAGATGAAAACATGATGCTGGGAGGGATACTGAATAAACTGGAAAGCAGGATTTGAATTCAGAATTACCACAACAGATATGACGGTATAGGCTGAAACTTCTTCGATCTACACAGACTATGATCAATATGGATAAAAAAGCATAAAACTGAGGCAAATGTAAATAACTTGGAAGTACCACAGACAGAGGGGTCCTATTTGACATTTCCTCTACAGCTTCATATATTGCACAGCAGTAAGTGAGAAGCAAGTGAGTTTCTAATATGTACTCTGAGGATTGCATTTATGACCCACTAATGCACACTCTGATTGTTGATATGATCTTGATATTTATTAGATACAGGAATAAAATATTTTTGCAATATTTGTTCCATATAACTGTAGTAATGAAATTACTTATTCAATTACTTATTAGTAATTGAAAACACAAGCAAAAGGAACAGTTAAAAGAGTTATTGGCCACTTTTTACGGTAACCTTGTTTCGACTTTAAAAATATGTGTATATTAATAAATAACCACAAGTTTTACTTCCTCTCCTTGTACAAGGTATAGCCTCGAAAATACCATTTTTACAATGTAATTTTTAAACTGTTCAAGATAGCACAGGATATCTGCTGCTCCTGTATGACACCCACAGGCTGTCTCAGGTCTCGGCTCCAAATACAAGGAGGCAAAAATGGACACTTTTTTCACGTTTTACCTTTAACAAACACACATAAATGGGTGAGAATAAAGGAGTCTCAGTTCCATCTCCTTCATTGTTCACCACGAATGGGCTACAGTGCACAAAAGAAGGTGAGTACTGTGTCCTGTACAGCTGTTTGGAGAAAACTACTGCCTGTCTGTGGTGCACCACAGGCACATGAAAAGGCTGGTGTTTCAAGAACTCATATGTAGCACAACATCTCTTATAGAACCACACACCTTAATGCAGCTTTACCTGCCACTGAAGCTTTATAGTCAATATCCAATTTATTTCTACAGCTAATTTGGGGCCCAGTATTGCCCATTTAGTTTAATGACCATGCAGTGAATGAAAGATTTACACTTAATAAGATAGGAAGTGATCAGGAGACAAACTATGATCCTGGAAAGCATCTTCACTCCAGCCAGTGCTTCCGCAAATACCAACTTCATAGCCTTGTTTTGATCCAAGGGAAAACAATCGAAACCATGTGAAAAATTAAAGGTATAAAAGTTGTGTGAATGACCTCTAAGACATCTGAAAAAAAAAAAAAAAGTCTTATCAAAGAAAAAAACACACCCTACCCTATTCTCCTGCCTTCAAATGCTTCCCCCTAGCTTCAGAGTCACATCTATTCATTTATTTCCCTCATGGAAAAATGGAGGATGAAATTTAAGGCATTTACGCTGAGGACGAGTAGCTATTAAAGGTAGGAGATGTACAGAAAATTCTCTGTTCCTTTGAACAGCATTTCTTCCATGGCAAGACTAATAATAAAATTCATGTTGTTTGAAAAAAAAAAAATGGGGGGGGGGGGAGGAAGAGCCTGGCGAAGTTTCATTTTGCTCATATGTCTTATTATCTTATTTAACAAAAATTAAATAAAAGTAAAAGCTGCAGATTTAGATCGTTAGTGAGAGCTGTGGTCATGCTAACATTGGAACAAAGGACAGTCCCACGGATTATGATATATATAAAAAAATCTGCCATAGTGACCTAGCCACTTAATGGCTAAGGTTGCATACTACTCTGAAGGAGAGTGTTTATTTTCTCCTCTGTGACTTTCAATTGCAAGTAATGCAGGTGTTTGACATGATCTTACAACTGAAATTCAGTAGAAACCAAAACCCCTGTAAGCACATGTAGTTTGCCTTTCAAGGAAAACACTTACTGTCTTCCTTGAGCACACTTCTCATGATTACCACCTGCTGACTGGAATTTAAGTGGAAAAAACAAGATACAAAATGGGACATGGAACGGCAGGCTGTCCTGTGCTTCACAAAATATTTTAATAGAATCACAGAATGGTTGAGTTTGGAACAGTTGGGTTGGTCCAATCCTGCTGCTCAAGCAGGGACACCTACAGAATGTTGCATAGGGTCATGTCCAGGTGGGTTTTGAATATCTCCAGAGAAGGAGGCTCCACAACCTCTCTGGGCAACCTGTTTCAGCACTATGTCACCCTCACAGTTATGTTCGGATGGAACTTCCTGTGTTTCTGTTTGTAACCACTGCTTCTCATGCTATCGCTGGGCACCACCGAAAAGAGTCTGGCCCTATCGTCTTGACATCCTCCCTTAAGATATTTGTATACATTGATAAGATCCCCTCTCAGCCTTCACTACTCCAGGCTGAACAAGCCAAGCGCTCTCAGCCTTTCCTTATGAGACAGATGCTCCAGTCCACTAATCATCTTTGTAGCCCCCCACTGGACTGTCTCCCATAGTTCTCTCTTGTACTGGGGAGCCCAGATGTGGGCATAGTATTCCAGATGTGCCCTCACCAGGACTGAGAAGAGAGAGAACCTCTCTCAACCTGCTGGCAACACTCTTTGATTTTGCATAGATTTTGTTGGGAGGTTAAGACTTCCTATACACCTCAAATTAAAGCATGAGTCTGTTAGCATATGGGATCATTTAATGTGTACACATGCACGTGCAGACACACACAAACCAGCATAAGTATAATATTAGAAGTTTTATTATTCAGTTCTACAGAGAAACTCAAGGAAAGAAGAGTTCCTCCCATAGCTGCTATGTAGCAGAGCAACTAGTCCTCCACTCAGCTGTTGTGTTGTCTCTTCAGCCCTTTACCTCACTACAGCATTCAGCTGTTCATAAAATGGTATTGGCAGGGAAACGATCCCTGCTGATCATCGGAATAGCTAGGACCCAACTTACTTACAACTATAATAATAATAATAATAATAATAATAATAAATAAAGCAGCCATACTCTTAGTTGCAGGCAAAAGTAGATGAGATGCTAAGAGAGCATCCAGGGAAGAAGTGGTTGTTCACTGATTACGACTGGGAAGTTACATTCTGGGCTTACTGCTGGCTTCTGAAGCTTTGTTGATCCCGACTGTGACTGTAAGCAGGGGGATAGTAAGGGAAGTTCTGTACAAAAGTCTTATGTGCTATGTATTGCAGGATCCAGGCCCACAATGCCTTGTACTGACAGAGGAGTACATATGTTTGACATCACTAAAGATAATGAAAGTGACCTGAGGAGATGTTCGTGTAAAATCCTTTACTATCCACAAATGATGACTACAGTGGATTTTATCTGTAAAGATGACCACAAATTCAGACAAAGTCTATCACAAAGATTATTTTGAATCCTATTTTCTCCCCCCATCTTTTTTTTTTAAATAAGATTTTGACAAGAGACATTCATTTTGTAAAATAAGTTTTCCATCTCTTCTGAACTTCTTTGTAGTCCAGATTTAATTTCAGTTTTTGTCTTAGATAAACATCATTTCTGCTCTTTTTTTTTTCTTTTCTTTTTTTTTTTATTTCTGGCAGCATCAGAAAAATGTTGTGTATAACATATGTAGAGAAAGGAGATGACTCCCTCATTCCTAGTGATGGTATCACCAGAGCATGGTTTGGAGGAACAACACTTAGGAAGTTTGTAACATATTTCCATTGTACTATGTAGTCTTGACCTAAACAGAAAACTTCAGTTTCCATTCAAAAAGCATAATTTTAAGCTTTCTAAAATATTGTGATTGTATCTGCACATACATATATTTAAATTTGAATTTAAAAATAGTTCCTTTAATTGAATGCCTTTTTTGATATGTTCAGGGAACATTGAAAATGAATTAAAAAATAGTGTAAAATAACTATCTTCATAAATCTAAACAACATTAGCATACAATCAGTTCTTCTCCATACATCAGTTGATTTCATCTCTCTTCATCTCTTTTGTCTTATGCTTTGTCACACAAGTGGAACAGTAAGATAAATCAACCATTTATTTGTTTTATTGCATAAATCTCACAGCAATAAAATGGAATTGATCACATAAAGAAGTTTAAGATGGGTTTCAGTGAATTCTTCACAGAATCACAGAATCACAGAATCGTCTAGGTTGGAAGAGACCTCCAAGATCATCTAGTCCAACCTCTGTCCTAACACTAACAAGACCTCCACTAAACCATATCACTAAGGGCTACATCTAAACGTCTTTTGAAGACCTCCAGGGATGGCGACTCAACCACTTCCCTGGGCAGTCCATTCCAATGCCTAACAACCCTTTCAGTAAAGAAGTTCTTCCTAATATCCAACCTAAACCTCCCCTGGCGCATCTTTAGCCCATTCCCCCTCGTCCTGTCACCAGGCACATGGGAGAATAGACCAACCCCCACCTCTCTACAGCCTCCTTTAAGGTACCTGTAGAGAGCGATGAGGTCTCCCCTGAGCCTCCTCTTCTCCAGGCTAAACAACCCCAGCTCCCTCAGCCGCTCCTCGTAAGACTTGTTCTCCAGACCCTACACCAGCTTCGTTGCCCTTCTCTGGACTCTCTCGAGCACCTCCATGTCCTTCTTGTAGCGAGGGGCCCAAAACTGAACACAGTACTCGAGGTGTGGCCTCACCAGAGCCGAGTACAGGGGGACAATCACCTCCCTAGACCTGCTGGCCACACTGCTTCTTATACAAGCCAGGATGCTGTTGGCCTTCTTGGCCACCTGAGCACACTGCTGGCTCATATTCAGCCAACTATCAACCAGTACTCCCAGGTCCTTCTCGGCCAGGCAGCTTTCCAACCACTCATCTCCCAGCCTGTAGCGCTGCTTGGGGTTGTTGCGCCCCAGATGCAGGACCCAGCACTTGGCCTTGTTGAACTTCATACAGTTGGCCTCAGCCCATCGGTCCAGCCTATCCAGATCCTCCTGCAGAGCCTTCCTTCCCTCGAGCAGATCAACACACGCACCTAACTTGGTGTTGTCTGCAAACTTACTGAGGGTGCACTCGATCCCCTCATTCAGGTCATCGATAAAGATATTAAAGAGGACTGGCCCCAGCACTTGTTCTAAGATTTTATTGTTGCTCTCCAATAAAATTGGAACCCAAACATGAACCTTTTTGTACTAGTCCCCACAGTGCAAACGAACAATAATAACAGAGATCCAGGATAAACTATGACCATGAAAATGAGAGTACCTCTGCTATCTCCAGTCTTAAACAACTTATCCAACCTGAGTAATTTTTTATAGAAATACAGGATTAAAGCACCCCAAACCAGTGGCTGACAACGTAATATCCATTCCTTTAATAATCCAATACTATGTGATGGATTTTGCTTCCTCTAATGCTAACTTCTGGAGTGACAACTGTCACATCTGTGTGGTTTCTAACCTTCAACTCTTCTTAAAAAATATTCCATGTACTTTTATTACCACTATTACTACTTTCCTTTCTGATGAACAGCTGGCTGGTGAATGCAGGTTGAAACACCCCGCTGTCAGATTATCAGAATCATCACAAGGCTGATTCACCATAAAGTGGTTTTTGTGAATGGAAATGATGTGGGTTGTTTGTTTATTTGTTTGTTTTTGTTTTGTTTTGACCTAAACAGAAAACTTCAGTTTCCATTCAAGAAACATAATTTTAAACTTTCTAAAATATTGTGATTGTATCTGCACATATATATATTTAAATTTGAATGTAAAAATAGTTCCTTTAATTGAATCCCTTTTTTTGATATGTTCAGGGAACATTGAAAATGAACAAAGCCAGCAAATTTTTATTTGATTTGGAGTACAAACTACATATATAAACTCTGTACTTGTATACAGTGATATGGATATAGTTAAACCTAAAACACTTAAAATAGTGGTGAACTTTGCTACACAGGGTAAACATTGACCGTAGTAAAAAAAAAAAAAAAAAAAAAAAAAAAAAAAGTAGGTTTTGTATGTGATCCTGTAACAAAACATTTTTTTAATGTTTCCATAAAATAGCTAACTTTTATCAAAAGTAAATCCTTTCGGATTAAAGACATGGTAACAGTTTTTGGCAACATTTTGCATTGTTACCATCATTTGACTGACACCACCATCTTTAGACACTAGAAGGTATGTGTAAAATAAAGCAAAGGGGTGGAACTGAATAACTGATTTCAATACTAAAGCAAGTACCAATTTGATAACTCTTTACTTTAATACTAGACTTTCCAGATATAGAAGTAAAGGTGTGGTTTCATTATACACCACGTTAGCACAGCAGTAGTGTTCACTCTTCCCCTTTTTTTACACCATATGCAATTATTTGTTTCAAATCTAATTATGCTACTATCAAAGAAAGAAGTGGATAAGCTCACTGGTCTGATAGAAAATGAACCATTAAAAAAAAAAAAAAAAAACACTTTTTGTCAGATCAGTGAATTCAACTGAATTCAGTAGCTGTTGCTACTTGCAAGAAATGGACAGGAACTTCCAGCCAGGCCTAAAAGAACAAGACACTGTTTAGCTGTACTGGATTGGGTGCAATCTAACCTTATATCCTGAGAAAGAGGATTACATTACAAGGGGATTGACTGGGAGATAGAACATCATAGAAAAAAAAAAGAAAGTATTCAAAACTTGTTTATCTTGCAGTTTTTGCACAAGCAAACTAATGATTCCTTTCTACAGAAACATCATACATATAAGAACTCAAGGTAGACCCACAGACTATTTCATCAGATCTGTAGGCTTCCCCTATTGGAGATGGCCTTTCTAAGAACCATAAGCTTCAGCAGAGGGTTTCTGGATTTGAAACAATTATCATATACAGTTTCAAGCAATGCCATTGTCATGAGGACTGAGTTTTCAGTCTTTTCAGGAATCAGACAGGTATCTGCAGACTACCATACATTTCACAATTCTATCATTCATTAACTAAAATAAACTTAAAATTAACCTTACAAATGCTACATAACAGATTTTAAGTACTCTTGTTAACTTTTATCTGCTTTACCCTTCTCTTTATCTGACATATCACTTCCCTCATTTCACACATTTGAACTGGAAAGTTTTGAGGACAGGGAGTATCTCATTTCATATGTACAACAACTAGGGTAATGATTTCTGATCATTTTAGATGATTTCTATATTGATTTTCTGTATTAACAGGAAAAGTAACAGCTGATATCAAAGTTCATGAAGACAATTTGTAATTTTAGAGAGTCATCCACATCCATGAAACATGTTCCAAATAAAGTTTAATGATGAAGAGAAGAGGTACTGGCCTTCAGCTCTTTTCTTTTAACAAGCTAACAATGCTCCTTCTTTGCCAGCATTGAGAACATTTTGATTTACAGTGGATAAAACAGGATAAAATGTTTACAACTCAAGCTGGACAATATTTCTTCAGAGACAGACTAAGCATGTCCAGCTCCTGGCTAAAGAACTTTGAATTTATTGTCTTTTATCAGAGGTCAAGCCTGTCAGCTATTGTTGCAATGCCTCAACCTATACTGCACTGTCCACAGCACCTGGGATGGAAGGATTAGAGAATTACTTCTTTCCACTATGTGGATCAATAGATAAAACATTCTCACAGATGCCTGTGAAGTTCCCTCAGATTATGGTTAATGTGTTCATGATGTCTTCCTGTTGATTCTTCAGTTTCCTATGGAAGTCTGAACTAAGGAAAAAACAAAAACAAAACCAAAAAACATATTTTCTTTGCTCTCAAGAAGCCTAATTTCCATACAGTTTGATGGCTGTTTGTGGTGGTTTTACCCTGCTGAGCAGCTGAACTCCACCACGACGACTCTCTCACTTCCCCTCTTCAAAGAAAAGGGGGAGAAAATACAATGAAAAGGGCTCAAGGGTTGGAGGCTCTGCACCAATGTGGGGTCCCTGCCACGGGATGCTGTCCTTCCCAAACTGATCCTGTGGGGGCTGCCCACAGGCAGCAGCTCTTCAAGAACTGCTTCAACAGGGGTCCGTGCCACGGGGTCCATCCATCAGGAGCAAACTGTTCTAACGTGGGTCCCCCACGGGCAGCAGCTCTCCACAGATCCCCTGCTCCTGCGTGGGCTCCTCTTCACAGGCTGCAGCTCCGGCCCGGGGCCTGATCCTGTGGGGGCTCTCCATGGGCCGCAGCCTCCTCCAGGCCACATCCACCTGCTCCACCAGGGGCTCCTCCATGGGCTGCAGCGTGGAGATCTGCTCCATGTGAGACCCATGGGCTGCAGGGGGACAGCCTGCTCTACCAGGGGCCTCTCCACAAGCCGCAGGGGAACTTCTGCTCCAGCGCCTGGAGCACCTCCTGCCCTCCTGCTGCACTGACCTTGGGGTCTGCAGGGTTGTTTCTCACTTCTTTCTCTCCCAGCTGCTGTTGTTCAGTGTTTTTTTTCCCTTTCTTAAATCTGCTCTCTCAGAGGCCCAACCAATGTCTCTCGCTGGCTTGGCTCTGGACAGCAGCAGGTCCCTTTTGGAGCCATCTGGAGCTGGCTCTGATCTGACATGGGGCAGCTGCTGGGCACTGCTCACAGAGGCCACCCCTGAACACACCCACCCACCCACCCATCCACACCATTCCAAAATCTTGCGATTTAAACCCAATATAAAGTCCAAAATAAGTATTTCTATTCAAAAGAATACTTGTCATGACAAAGCAATAATGTTAAGAATATAACATATAGCCTTCAATGAAGTTCATTACTACGTAAGGAATATTATTGTTAACTAGGGACATGAAAGACCCCTTGCATGCTTCTACTGATTTTCTTAGCAAGAAGAACTTGGCAGTATCAAACATATACTGAAAGTGATGCTTTTAAATCCATGTCACTATTCATATGTTTTGCCATTTTGGTGGTAGTGTATGTACAGATAGAGCTACAGTTGTAACAGCTGAGGACAGGAATACTTGCCTGTTTAATGAAATATTTTAGTTGCACCTTCTTGCAAAGCTGTAAACTGTTTTCAAAAGATACTGCAAAACAGAAGTTTTGCTGTAAAAGTTGACTTACTGAGTTGAATTACTATGTAGCTAGTTTTCCTGAACTCAAGATCAACTTTATCTTTCTATGACACAAAGCATTGTTCTTTGACAAAGACATTGTTTTCAATTCAATAGCTGCTTCAGGCTGTATAAATTTAGAAACCATTCTATGGTGCAAGATGGGATAAACTTCTAGAACAGCGCATATCTCACGCTCATGCAATACATAGAGATACCAAAGGAAATACCTGAAAGGCACTTGTGTTGACAGTGCCAGTTGACTAATCAAATCTTGTTGATCCACCAAGACTGAAAAATACTGAGTTTCTTTTGTTCACTGTCAGATGTCTTGTTTTTAAATGCTGTGACAATGCTGAAATTTCCATTCTTTCAGAAGCTGACAGTTTTGAGCATGCTACATACTGTAGTACTGAAGTGACTGAAGCAAAGCCACACATCATATTTGTCATTGTATTTCTGCATTTCCATTCTCTCCTCTGGCCCATCATTGGAACAATTTGTCCGTGTCCTTTTCAGATAGTGTTCCTTTTCCAAATCACCCTTCAAACAGAACAAGCTACCAGAAGACTTTAAGGCACATGCAACACGGTCATGATAGGCTATAATAAGTGCTGTGGGTGTTAGCAATTACAATGGGTGTATTTGGTGTTCCAACTCAATGGTACTTTTCAACTCGGAATTCATACACATGGCTACTTGCAGGCTATGCTGTGTGTCGTAAATAAGGATTTTCTTTAAGGTATACTAGGTATACAAGCCAAGAAGGTATAATATTGTTTTATTAGCAGATCTCTGGTATTATTCATTTCCTGCATCGTTTCACTTCTTTTTTCCTCTGTGCTACATTCTGATGGCATTTTCAGGCTGAGGTGATATACTGATTTTAATGGGTTATATATATCTACCATGTGCAGCACACTGCATCCCAACAGTGATCGTCGGATTTCTTTATGGCAATTTTAGAAGGGCATATATAGGACTTAATGTGTATATCTAGATTTAACATTTTCAGTGTTACCAAAGTAGTGTTTTTACCACAGTGTCAAGCATTTTCAATGCGCTAGCACCTAGTTTGAGAGAGAGAAATTTTGTTAAGCTATCTGCACACACACAGTTCATGGTATAATCATGTTAAGAATTACAGAAGTACTGCTGTTTGCATTTCCCTTAACTACAGCAAAAAGACCTTCACCACTCTGAGAGACTCTTACCTGTAACTCCCACTCATGCAGCTTCAGGAGGAGGTGCTCTCTGAATACACATATGCCTTGTCAGATTCTGACTTAGCAACCCTCGAGGGATACCTCAAGAACAATCTGGTATATAAATTCATCTAGTCCTCCACCTCCTTATGAGGGCTTCCATGTTTGTTTTTTTTTGTTGTTGTTGTTGTTGTTTTGGTTTGGTTTGGTTTGTTTTTTTGTCCCAAAGAAACGCAGATATCTGCCCCTGTGTGGGTTACAGGAGGGGTAAAGACATCAGCCCAAAGAACCAGCACCCCCTGCCTCTTTTCTGGGAGCACTCCGAACATCTGCTGTGATCTCACCAGTTCACCACTATGGATCTATTAGGGGCCTAAAATTCACTCCTAATTCAGCAGGGTGACAAACAAGAAACTTCTTTCTGCACAAAATACAACCACCAAGAGCATCTTGTGATGCTACTGTGTCTCTCTAGCTACATGCCAGTATTCTGTAAATGATGCCATGGCATACCTGGGTGATATCCTGGTACCCTGCACCTCTTGAGAGGCACACATTGACTGCATTCAGGACATTTTGAATTGCTTATAGTTGTGCTGCCTCTGAAGAAATTCTCCCTCTGTAGTTCCTGAAGTAACTGTGGGCAGCAACGACTTGCATGTAGACTCCAAGGAGGCTGATGCCATCACAATTTGGCAACACCCTTCTAACATGGGTGCAATGATTCTCAGAATTTACCAGCTTCTGACAGTTCATGAAAGCAATTTCTGGTATAGTGGTTACTACAATGTCATTCACCCAGAACAGAGCTTGATTTTCATGAATTCCCGATGCATAAACAGCTTTTGAGAAAATAACGTGTATTCACCTGTGGCTTTTATCCTAACTCATGCCTGTCACTGTAGAAACAGATACTCTGTCTTGTACCCTTTTCCCTTGGTAGTTCACCCCACTGGCAAGAATTATTCCTGAGTTAATGAGCTCTTGACAATGAAAGCTGCCTTTGAAGAGTGGCAGCACACCTGTGAGGTGGCAGAAGGACTGAAAGTAGTGGTGACAAACCACCACACCTGGAATAGATTGAAGGAATAAGTGCCTCTCTCCCCACTTTACCCACTGAGCCTCCTTTGTTTGGATGTACATAGCATACTTGTACCTCATTCTCTTTTTCTCAGAGTCGCTTCACTGCAGCCGTGGCAGAGGATAAGCACATGGCAGAAGTTCACCAGGCCATGGCAAATGACATGCTCCTGCCCCAGCATTGTGCTGGCACAGTTTCTACAAGCCTGTGAAAGCAGAATGACCACCTGTAAACAAGTAGGCAGTTCAATTGGGACTGCTGCAAACACTGGTCCTCCACTGATGCCACGATGTACCTGAAGCTAGATGCTAACTGCAGCACTTGATTACCCAGACCTGCAGGTAATCCATAGTATAGGCATGTGCATCTGATAATATTTCAGCCCACAATATCTGTACTTGCACCAAAAGGCCTCTGCAAAGACCACGGGTGCTCTTACAGCCACAGTAAGAAAAGGGGTCTGTGGTTCTTTGGTGGTATCTTAAGAGCTGTCACTAATCAAGCTGCAGATCCAAGCACCCATGTTGTTCCCACAGTATCAAATTTCTCATCTCCTGCAACAATTAAACAGAAAGGGTATTTTCCAATATTTTCTTTACTTCTTAACCTCATGTCATAATGTAAGAGAAAAATCTTTGTGCAATATCCTTTTTAATCAAAGCTTTAACATTACCAATACAAGGTATCTTAACTGTCTTTATTCTTCATAATGAACCTATAAAGTCTAACTCTTTTCTTGTCTTGCTTACACCCTTCATCCTGTGCTGCTCCTTCTGACTTGGTCAGACTCCTTTTCTAATTGGAAAATGCAAGGTGTCTAGCATATACTTCACTTTTTAGTAGTTTTAGTCTACAGCTTGTAAAAGTCTTGGCAAACTGTTAACACTGGAAAAGTGTTAACTGAAAAAAGAAATCTACTTCTTTTTTTTTTTTCATGGGGGAAAAGGGAGGAATATGGCTGTGATGTTTTGGAGCTTTATACATTAGAACATTTCTTAACATAAACAATTCTGACTGGACTATCATTTCTTTGAAAAAGGTCACATACAATTAAAGTAACAGCAAAATCCTCCCAGTTACACTGAGAAAGTGTAAAGACACAATGTAAAAAAAAAAAAAAATTAAAACAAACAAACAAAAAAAACAACCACACACACACACCCAAAACATTGTGGAAGAAATAAGCTGGAAGTGAATATGTAAAATAATGCAAATTTTAATAGCACCAGCTTGCTGTAATAAAAACTGTGAGGTGCTATTAGCAAAATGAGAAAGATAAAAAGAACAGTAATCTTGTAAACACAAAGTAGCAGATGATGTAAACAGAGTACTAGGAAAAGAGCACAGCCTTTTTGTGAATGCTCAGACCAAGCTTTGGCTAGGAATGTTGGTATCGGACACTGGACAATGCTGTGGTTGTACCTAGTCATGTGGAAATTTGATTACTGCAATGGCCAATTGTGATTTCAGGCTTGTTACCTTGACACTGTCAGATGTTAAATGTACAGGTCTGTATATACAGCAGTGAGATTCTGACCACACAGATCTGTTGCTGTTCTTACATTGCTCCATGGTAACCTGCTCCTAGGCTTTGGCGCTGCAGCATTTCATACTGTAACATTTCAGAGTGGCATTTCCTGTAAGGCACCTGATTCAGTGCTCCTGCAGACAGTAACCTGGCAGGTTCCTCCATGGGCAGAGTCTTGCACAACTTTTGTCAGTGAATTCAGCAGTGGCTGTGTCCAGACATGCAGTACCTAAAGTGCTGTTTCCCAGTATCAGCCCTTGCTGTTTTACCAATTGCTTCTTGTTATGCCCTTCTGACAGCTGGTAGGATGCTAGGGATACCAACCACCATCAGCTGAACCATCACTAGACCTTATTCCCAACTCACAGGATATCAAGTGAAACTGGGAGAAGGCTTTGTACTTCCCTGAATGTAAGAACTGCAATTTTACTCAGTACTCAAAAGGCCCCAACAGGCTTGGAAAACTGTAAGCCCTCTTTTTCCACACGTATCCACATAACATCAAGATACATTCTGGCATGTAAGAACCACTTTCAATTTTTACAGAAATGGCTTTATTAGATGTGCATAGAAAGAAAGATACCTGGCATTCATTCCCTGTAGTAATTTTTCATATACAGCTTTCCTGGATTCCAATGTATAAATGCCATATTACAACCTACATGGTCCTATTGGACTGAACAGAAAGTATTTAGGCCTGGGAGTCAGTTTTGATATAGACTTTGTGCCCTGGGTCAGAGAGCTTGTTTAAGTACCATCTGTATGTCAGCTATCTCCAGACACAGCACAGGACATTTTTCCTTCTTTCTCCAAGGATTGAATGACCTTCCGCCTGACAGTCATTCAAGTGATTCTCTTAACGTTTTAAAGTTAAATGCAGAACATTTCTCTGAGTTATTTCCCACTTGATACTATACACATGGCTACATCTGTTATTCTTGCCTCGTATCGCCCCCTGGTACTTGAAGGACAGATGATAAATCTGGGCTAAATTGTATCTGGCTTTGCATGGGCTTGCAGTGAATCAGACAAAAGGGTACAAGGAGCTATTCCTGTTTTCTTGAGTATCCAGGAAAGAGGAAGACACAAAAGACTATCTCAGTCCTGATTTAGAAGAGCTCTGAATGTGTTCAATTGGTGTATTTAATATTTATAGAAGTGCTGAGTGCCAAAAAAGGAACTAAGGCCATGATCTCCTGATTGGGTCACCATTAGGTGACATTTTTTGATGAACTGTAACTTCACTTAAAAACACAATCCAGATGAGACCAAAGGTAGTAGCAAATGTAGTTTTCAAATGTAGTGACTAGCTTTATCCTGCATTTCAAAAACAGAACAAGAACAAAAGTGCAAGTAACACCCCCCCAGCAAAAAAAAAAAAAAAAAAAGGATACAACAAGAAGATTAAATATTCTGTTTCAGCTGACCAGCTGACTCACTATCTTGATTTTTTCAGTTGTGTCAGCAAATAAATAAAAAAAAAAAAGTTTTTTTACATAGTATAGGTTGAGGGAAAGGTCAACTCTCAAGGAATACAAATTGTACCCTTTTAAAAGGGTACAGCAATACAGGACTGTAACGGTCCATCAGACCTCCTGTTATATCAAACAGTTGCATCCCTTTCCTACACCTATCACATCTATTACACTATACACTAAAATTGGTTAGACCATCTTAGCTCAGTTCTCCTGTTAAGAGGTTATTCCGCAACTTACTTCCACTGAAAATCAGAAACCTTTTAATTTTGAGTTTACAGTTATCCATGGCTACTATCCTTATCCAATTCTCCTTGCACCAGTTTGTCCTTAAAATAGTTCTTTCTCTTTGGTGTTTTCTCTCTTGCTTGGGTATAATATGCAATCATATACTCTTATAGGTTTCAGTTCTCTAGACTTAGCCAGAAAGCTCATTTTATCTCCAAAATGAGCTGAAGAAGAAAAAATGAGCTTATTTTACAAGAGTTTTCTTCTGATTACTATAGTATTCCTTCTCGTTACATGTTCCAGTTTGAAATAATCTTTAATGGTGAGTATAACTAAGCATAGCATATCAGGTGTAGTTTCATTTGTGTCTTGTGTGATGTCATTAGTCTTTCTAACTCCAGAATGTAATTCTCCATGTGCTTCCATGGGTAAGTAACACTTACTTTATCAAAGCAACTTACATTTGTTGGAAGGTCTGACACAGAAGTGATAGAGTTAAAAACAAAATTAAGCATATGAACAGAATACACTCCTGAGGAGTTAGAGGAAACTTATTATAAGGCTATTAACTTTGGGTTAAAGGAGAAAACAAATAAAAAACAAGTGTTGTTGCTAAGGCTTTTGGTCAGATAAGCTAGATTAAAATAATATTTGTTTTAGCATTGGGAAAAGTAGCAAACTGGGAAATAGAAGTTATTATCACAGTTAAAAATAGATAAATATACAGAAGATTAGCTAAGTAGTTTAAACCATATAACCAAGGATGGAAACAGTGCTGAATTGTGACTATGAGGTTATAAAATTTTTATTTTTAACTGATGGCAAGCATCCTGGTTTGTATCAGAAATAGTGTGGCCAGCAAGACTAAGGAAATGATTGTCCCCCTTTACTTGGCTCTGGTGAGGCCACACCTCAAATACTGTGTTCAGTTTTGGGCCCCTCACCGCAAGAAGGACATCGAGGTGCTGGAGCATGTCCAGAGAAGGGCAACAAAGCTGGCAAAGGGTCTAGAGCACAAGTCTTAAGAGGAGCAGTTGAGGGAACTGGGGTTCTTTAGCTTGGAGAAAAGGAGGCTCAAGGGAGACTTTACTGCTCTCTACAACTACCTCAAAGGAGGTTGTAGTGGGGTGGGGGATCGGTCTCTTCTCCCAAGCACCAAGTGATAGGACAAGACGAAATGGACTGAAGTTGCGCCAGGGTAGGTTTAGGTTGGATATTAGGAAAAAAAAATCACTGGGAGAGTTGTGAGCATTGGAAAAGGCTTCTCAAGGAAGTAGTTGAGTCACCGTCCCTGAGGTGACATTTCAGTGTGATTTAGGGTCATGGTTTAGTGGTAGACTTGGCAGTGCTAGGTTAACTGTGTACTTCATGATCTTAGAGTTCTTTTCCAACCTAAACGATTCTATGATTCTAAACGTTAGGCTTTTTCAATTTCATTGCTTACTGTCTCCCAGTATGCTGTTGAAATGATTTGGCAACAGTGTTTCTAATAAAGATGTAGAATGTACCATCCAGTTTAACTTCACTTCTTAAATTGAATAATTTAAAATACGTAAAGCTTTCAATGTAGGACATGGAAACTTGGAGCCATACTACCATTAATGTTCAATATTATGCTTACTGAAAACAAAAACTATTTGGCTTGGGGACAACAGTTGTACTACTTCCAATGTGCTTAGCAACTTTTTTTTCTTTTTTTTTTTTTTTTCTCCTTTTTCCATCATCAGTTTTGTATTTGCATGGTCAACTGGCATATTGTCAGTCTAATGCTCCATATGTGTTCCACTTCAGTTTGACTTCTGGAAGCTCTCATTTTATTCTACAAGGTGTAAGGTTTTAGGTCTTTTGCACTTTCTCTATTTACTCCTAATGTCTTATTTCTATTGGTCATTTACATTGTTTTGAGTCTTTCTGCAATGTTTTCCATCTCCCTGCTTGGGATATAGGTTCAAGAACATTTTTGGACCTGCAAGACAAAGGACTTCCGAGCCTCCTTCAGATTCAAGTAAAATGTTGATCTGAGCTCTCTGTTGCTTATATGAGTAACTAATTACTTTTGTCTACCTTAGCTTGCCTATTTGAAACTGATATTCTTCATTACAGGCCTCTGTTCACTCTTCCATTTAATTAAAACTCAATTACCTTACAACCATGCAATCCAAGGCTATTTTCTACAACTTATATTTTGTAGAATGTCTCCACTACTTAAAAAAGCCAAGTTTAAAAGCAAATCAGCCTTGCTGGTTCATCGGGGAAGGAGCCTGGTCACATTCTGAGGGATCTCATTCTTTTGCTCAGATAGCAAATTTAGCAGCTCTGCTGCACAAAATTTTCCTGGGGCACTCACTGGCAGGAGTTTGCATGTGCAGCCTTATTCCCCCCACCTCTCTCCTAAGAGTGTATTAGCTAGGCAAGGTAAGCTATTCTGAAGCCCCTACTTTGCTGACTGAGAGCCACTTTTGTGAATGCTCCAGGGCAATTACCTCATAGTCTCATGGGATGCTCAGAGCAGCATCAGTGAGGCTTTACCTACAGTCTTCCCTCACAACGACGTGAAGTATTTTTTTTTCTGTATTTTTCTTTTTTAGCTTTCCACACTGCAAAGCAAGAATGTTATCACAATTGCTTTATTTTATTTTTTCTTCCTCTCTCAGACAATGAAAACCCATGTTCTGGAATAAAGTATTAAATAGAAGTCTGAATTTTAAATAATAGAGACTATGGGCATAATCAACTAACATATATCCCTTATCATCTTTTTACTAGCCATGCTGTATCAAACTAATTTCAAAGCTGTTTTCTTTCTAATTCCTTCACATACTAGATTAAGCAGGGCCCCATATAAAAGAGAAGTATCAGTGAGATGCAGAAGTAGAGGTAATACATTTGTCTTACTTACTTTCAAAACATACTTACACAAAGGAGGTCCTCTAGATTTAATTTAACAAATGTTCTGCTCTTTTGCATCATTCTGTAATCTAAAAGGAAAGTTTTTATAATGCTGTTTCTCTGATGGCTTTGGGCTTTCAGTTACCTAATTTTTCTTTTGAAACCATGACTTTATTTTCAAAACATTCAGTAGGACTCAGGGAAGATCCCATTATTGTTCTATGGACTTTGTAGCTTCACATATTGGTACTGAATGAAGGACTCAATGCATTTCTTCAGTATGAGTACACACCAGTACTTTTTAGCACAACATTCATGGAATCAAAGAATGGCTTGGGATGGGACCTTGAAGATCATTTAACTCCAGCCACCCTGCCTTGGGCAGGGACACCTCCCACTAGATCAGGTTGCGCAAAGTCCTATCCAGCCTGGCCTTGAACACATCCAGGGATGCGGCATCCACAGCTTCTCTGGGCAACCTGTGCCAGAGCCTCATCACCCTCTGAGTGAAGAATTTCCTCCTAACAACTTATCTAAATCTCCCCTCTTTTAGTTTACAGCCATTCTCCCTTGTTCTATCATTATCTGCCCGAGCAGAAATGTGCTCTCCATCTCTTTTATAAGCCCTCTTTAAGTATTGAAAATCTGTAGTGAGGTCTCCCCAGAGTCTTCTCTTCAATATCCTCATCTCTCTCAGACTTTCTTCATAGGAGAGGTGCTCCAGCCTTCTGATCACCTTTGTGGCCCTTCTCTGGACTCATTCTAACAGATCTGCATCCTTCTTGTGCTGGGGAGTTTATACCACAACATTGGGAGATTATACCACAACCTTTGTAGAGAATACTAGCAGAACTTATATTAATACTATGAAGTATCCAAAATAGATTAAGATCACATAGCCAAAGACAAAAGAGCATTGCCCCCTTCACTATCATGGATACTTCCATCCTGACTGGGAAAAAAAAAAAAAAAAAGGCTTTTAAACACATAGCTTTTAAGCACATATTCAGTGTTCAATAGGATTTAAGCATATGCAAGTCTGAAAGCAGGACAGTGAAATGCATTTCCCAAAATTAATTGGAGGTCACTGTTCTTTGGAGACAGTGCTTCAATATTGCTTGATTTCTTTTCACCTGTCATTTGGGGTCCTGATTTACACTTGTGTACTTCCAGCATTGCACTCAGCCTCTGTATTGAGACTGCAGCATGACTGAAAATACTTGCAAGCAGATTTTTATCTCCCTGTAAATTAGCAATTCTGTGAGAATGTCAAATGGTCCTGCACATTGAACTGGCCATGTTTGAAAATTAAGTTTCTAGTCATTGCTCTAGCCCACGTGGCATTTGACAAGTGCTACAACACTCAGAAAGACCATGTTAATTATCACATGACTATTAGTTATATCTCTATTTCTTGAAACTCTATTTAGTCATTAAAGATAGTGAAAAATGGCACTATCCAGAATGAATATGAAATGAATATTCATAACAGCTAATTGTCACTGACATCTCAAATTTCATTATAATTTCTGTTTTGCTTAGTTCTTTCTAATACTTGCGGAAGAAGCATATAATCATCTAGATTGGAAAAGACTTTTAAGATCAAGTGCAACCATCAGACTGATTTACTGAGTCCCACCACTAAACCATGTCCCTTTGTGCCACATCCAAACATCTCTTAAATACCTTCAGGAATGGGGACTCCACCACTTTCCTGGGCAGTCCATTCCAATTCTTGACCACCCTCTCCATGAAGAAATTTTTCCTAATGTCCAACATAAACTTCCTCCAGTGCAACCTGAAATTTTCTTCACATCTTAGGAGCCCATCACTTTGAGTCACTTACAAAACCCACCACTGTGCTATCTAATCACCAGCTATAACATGCAGACAAGATTATATCCACAATACAGCTCAACATTTCATAATCAGCATTATAGCCAGAATGTTTGGACAAATGTTTCTTAAATAGCTATGTATGTATTTATGTACCTTAGCAGATCTTAACATGCTTAACAGAATCTCTCACACTTTTAATAGGCACTGTGTGTTTTAATTCACAGCAAATCTAATAATTCCAGACTTTCTAAACTTGTTAGTGGAACTAAAATAAACTTTTCCCTTCTACTGGGATATTATAATAGGCTTTATTTATTTACCCTGTGTATTTCATCATTCCTTTGAAAGTGCAAGAAGGAAAACACTACCAAACAAAAAGGCTTGCAAGTGAGCCATTCTAATGTTTATCAAGATCATTATTTTTCTTGCAAGCTTGGTAAGCTCTTAAATATGTTTTTTATCAAGCTAATTTAATACAGTGCTTTTTGTGTAATATCACCTACTTCATATATATGCCGACGATATGGGAGCTTAATTTAAAAATGGGTACAGTTATAATGCTAGCTAGGTAGAGCTGCAGGGAGATTATTTTAGTTTTAAAAATTGACTTGGGGAAACCTAACACAGTGAACAAGCATATAAATACTAAATGTTTCAGATGATACTGATTCTTCTTGCTGCTAATGAAAGTTCTATCTGATTTAAAGTATTTCTCATACTTACCTTTACAGTAACTATTGCTGGAAGTACATTAAAAAAGAAGCTGCTGTTTAAAGCAGACATTTTTGAATAGGACACCGTAGTGATGGAGCCTTTCACAGATGGGAAAAAAGTCATTTGGGAAGGAGAAATTATGACAGTTTGATCAAGACCTATTTAAAAGAGTTCCTGGGACTGTGGGTGAATGAATTCTCCTTTCTGTAAATGGGAAGAAGTCAACCCCTAACTAGAGGGCGGTCAAGCCACGCTGAACTGCATGCCGAACTACAGAATGCGCACCGATTTCTGCTTGTAATAAAAGTCAGCCTCTGAAGCTGTTATTTACAAGCTCTCTCTGTGGTAGTCCTGAGATTCCCAAGGCATCATTGGCTGCAGCATTATGCACACGAAGTTCTTTCAGTCAGAACAACCAAGGTGAGAGAGACTGAAGCTGACAGGTCACAACCCCATCACACTTTATAGCGAACAAAATGCTTTTTGTTTAATGGATGCTTTTAAAAAACATCTAACCCAATTTAATTTTCCTAGAAAAATGTTCATGAATCTTTAAAAAATAGTTTCTTTCAACTTCTCTTATGTTTGCTATCATTCTTTCTTTTTATTTTCTGCTGCAGAAGATTCACACATATATAAGCAGGAATGACAAAAGAGCTGAATATGTGAGAAAGTTTTAGCCCAATTGTACATTTTTATTCTCTAAAAAGGGTAACGAGTTGAAAAATTATTTAAAGGGAAAAATCAGTGCAGATCTCCAGTTTAAAATTGTTGTTGCCAGTATGGCTCTTAAAAAGCCATCCATGATTGTCCCAACTCAGTTAAATAGTAGGGAAGTTATTTAGGAATATATTTCTGCTGTCTTGTTTTGACAGTAAAATGACAAGTTTTGTTTTATTTTTTCCTCACTTCTGGCAGTCATTAAGAAGCCACACAAATGTTCATGGAAAAGAAATATAAAGCTCAAACACAGTGAATGAAAAAAATCACTACCAAGAACAAACCCCCTATCTGAGAAGCACATTGTGCAAACAAATAATGTTTCCTGGCAAAGGATTGTCTGGTGACACTCACAGGCCTAGATAGCTTCTCCCTCCACCAAACACACACCCCAAAGAGGGACTAACAACTAATGACAGTCTGTCAGATTTCTGCTGGAGGTCATATTAGATACTGGTGACATCTCAAACAGGAATGTAGGAAAAAGGTGTAAATACCAGGAAAAGCATGAGTGAAATGGAAAAGCCCATGAATATCAACAGAATTAATTTGTTAATTTTCATGTCTACCTACAGTCACCGGTATTTTTTTTTACCCCTCAAAGTTGCATCTGATGCATCTATCTGTTACATCCTTATTCTGAGCCACAGGAAGTCTGTTTAAACATGTTAAATATAATGACATATTTTATTGAATTGAAGAATATATCTGTAAGCATGTGCTTAAATGACATTTTATACCAGATTTTAAGCAAGTGTTTCCTTGAAATGAGTCCTTGATCATCAGTTAGGCAGCTGGGACAGAACACCTACACTGTGGGAGAGCAGCTGTGTGTGAAACAGGGCATAAGATTCAATTCATGGCTAAAGTACTCCCAGAGATGCTGGAGCCACTGCTAATGGCCTGGATTCTCCAGGTAGATCAAACACAATAACAACCAAACCAAACCAAACCAAAACAACAACAACAAATAACTATTCAACTGAACCATGGAAATTAAAAAATGTTCTCTAGTGAGAACAATCAGATTCTCTAGCACTATGCATTCATTGCATTTTTTTTCCTAATTTTGGGCTTCAGAGACAACTTTGCAAATGTGATCTAGGAGTAAACTGGTGTTGTGTTTTCTTCTTTAGTTTGCAACCAGAAATGTCCTAGAGGAATGTAAAGATATGTTTTAGAGCTTTTAAAAAATGCATGCATTTAAATGGGAATCTCTAAATTTCCCTTTGGTGTGGTTGATACTGTTTTTTGATTATAGCAAATGTTGAGTGAAGATGCTCTTAAGTTCTTTAGAGCTCCAAACTGACAGTACTGAACTCAGTATGGGGAAAAGAAATCAATTATCAGAAAAGAAATGGACAAATAAATAAATATACTGGTAGAAGTCAGAGAAAATGGTTTTGTGATAGTGTTATTGGAATTGCTTCAACAGACATGGCTTTAATCTATTAGAGAAACCCATTCAATATGAAGTTAAGATTTTGACAATAACAAAGAGGGGACAATGTGAGAGCAATTATATACCCGATTATGAGAGATTACACTATTAAACCAGCACAGCTGTCATATTTGACCTCATCCTTATAGCATTTATTTTATTTTAATTACAAAATAAGCAACAAAGAGAACAAAACATAGTATCTGTAATAAACATAATGCAGCAAAAGACCATCTAATTGCAAACAGCGATCAAAGAAAAGAAAGACAACAAAAAATAAGCCAGGTGGTAAATCCTTCTGCTTAAAAAGTCCCTTGTTCTGTTCATTACCTACTGGGTATTTTAGTTCAGATAACAAAATATCACCTCACCTGGTGATGAGATTCCTTTCATTCAACCGTAGACATTGAGATGAACAAGATTTGACTCAGAGATAGAGACACCATATTTAGGTACGTGAATAACCTACATGTGAATTAGATATGAGATCTCTAGTCAGTAAAAACCTGGAGTTTCAGTCAGTTCTCTAAACACAGGTATCTACTGCCATTCCACTTAAAATGCTTTATAGTATCTGAAACCTCATGGGACTGTCAGATAGGACAGAGGACTTCAGGCACACCCTTTTGAAGAAGAGGCTGGAGGCTAGGCACGGATACCTTGGGCATTTCTAACAGCGTTAAACATCTAAAGTGAAGCCTTTCACTTTAGCCTGGACAACTGAAGTGAAGCCTTGGTCTGTTTGATGAAGGGATCCACAAAGCTATCTAACTCACTTCAAAATGAACACCTACAGCAGGTCAGCTGAGCTATGCCCTACATGTACTTGCAGAGGACCAGGATGAGAGCAGCATTATGAATTAATTCATGCACATCTTCTTTCTTCTCTGCATAGATAGTGGGCAATTGGTTAAAGGTTCTTCTGCAGTGTACCTGTTCTACAAGCGAGCCAAGCTTTGGATTCATTGTTAACCAAGTGAACTTCCATAACAGTACATTCTAAAATCTAGCAGGTAAATCACTGGAGAGAAAAAAGGATTATTAACTTGTCTTATGAAGCCAAATGTAGTTACATGTAGTTATCATGGACAAGCGATGAAGAAGAGGAATAGTATCAGCTTGCAACAGTAGAACTCCCAAGAAAATAAAGGAATTATACAGTATACAGTACTCTGAGATGTAATTAGCTGTCAGATATTTTGTCAGAGAAGCAACTATCCTGATAAAGAAACAAGATTTGTCAAGAGAATACCAAATAACCCTTACTCAGAACTCGCACTGATAGGCCCTTAACAGCACTACCTTAAATCATATTTATCCTCCAATATTTCTGTTTAGCAGATGCTCATTGGCTAGTACTTATTTTGGACTGGCTTTAAAGTAAAAGATTAAAGGCATTGAGTATTGATAACTAAATTAAAAGGGCTGGCTGCCAATAGCTGTAACAGTAAGTAATGAATAAAGAGCATTGCCTGCTCTGTGTCCTCTTGACCATGCAGAACAATCATTAAGAATTAAATGCTGTGATTCAACCCCCCTCCTGCCTTTTCCCCGAGAGGCAATGCCTCACACACCACCAAGTATGCAGTACTCTGGGAACAAAGCCAAAAGTAGCAACTCATTCTCTGAATGAGAACAGCTCAAAAATAGGTCTTATCCAAGAAGGAGGGGAGGGGGGGAATGATAATGTTTCCTACTATTTCTTATAATGCACAATTTTTTAATGGAATAAAATTTGCATAAACATATCTCTTACTGTCTTTTCTAAATGAAGTTTAGGATTTTGTCTGAGCAGCTACATTAAAAACATATATTAAATAATGCCATTTCCTTTACTCTTAACTTAGTCTTTCCCTTTTGCTGTCATATACATCATATACATGTAGCTAGAGAGTGAGTTTTGTATAGGCGGGTCAGGTAAGTCACAGCAATCGGTGATGTGAAATTTTGTAGGAAATACCATTACACATCCCTCCCTCGCTATTCACAAATTCATGCTCTGGGCTGATACACAACCAACCAACCAAATAATAATAATTAAAAAAAAACACCAATTGCATGATACAGTTTGTGTATATATAAATGTGCGCATATATACATCAGCTTTATATGCATAGGCTGGCCTATGTGTATGTATACGCATAGGCTTGCATTAACCCTTGTGGTTAACCTGAAGAGCTGATTGAGGTTAACCTGAAGAGTGAGGTGATGATTTAAAGAAACTGTTCCACTGGTAAAGGAAATACAACTAAAAATTTAGCTTGAGAAACAGTGAGGTCATTATTTATTTGTTGTTTCAAACTGGTTACACTAAAATAAGGGCACTGACTTCATTGTAACTGAAAGTGGGAGCAAACTACAACAAAAATTATGTAACACTTGCATCTCTTTTCAAGTTACTCATCTTGTAGAACGTGGTAGAGTGCAACACAACTTTTGAATGATTTTCTCAATCTATTTGATTTTCTCTTTTGCTTATAATCATCTACTGGATGCTTTAAAGCAACCAGTGCTATTTTCTATTTGAAAAACACTGTTTTTTTTTTTTTTTTTTTTTTCTATATGCTTTCATTTCTAATGATGCTCAACATTAACATCAATTTTCTATTTATGCTTTCTGCATATTGACCCTGATGTCAGCACAACACTGATGCTGCATGTAGTTAGTCAAAAAGAGTTCCTTCTGTTTGCTGTGTAGCAACAGAGCATAAAATGGAGATGGTACCTAATTCCTCTGAAACCAGTGGCTATTGTTTAGTCGTTTTTAGATCTTACATCTCCATTGATGACTACAAAGTCGAATGGGCTAAACACAAGTGGTATTGAATTCAGTGGAATTATACTGATGATTCATTTAATCAGTCTTGTTCAGCATAAAGAAAATATCAAATACTCTTCAGGCTGTGACTGATCACATGAGCATGCAGATGACAGAAAAAGCAACCCTTGCAGGTAAAGAGCCACAGGAATACTGGAGAGGGCAGTCAAGGTTAGCAGAATTGAGCCGAACAGCAATAAACATGCGTTGAACCTTCTCAAACTATGGCTGAGCTCCTCCTCCAGCATTCCTCTCCAGAGGTCTGGCACTCTCTGAAAGGGCTTCAGTATGTATGTGCCGGATGGATCAGAGAGTATCCCTTCAGGGGATTCTACCATCGCACGGCTCCTCTTTGTCTCTTTTTCCCTCTAGTGTAACACAGTACATGCAGTCACAATGTTCATATATTCAACAACCCAGTTTCACATACAAATACAGATCTTCATAATAATCATAATATTCATAATTTACATCTTCATAATAAATACACTTTTTTTTGGGGGGGGGGGATATGCTCACAATTACTCCACCTTTTAATGTCTGATTAAATTAGGAGGATGTGATTCATTATGATTTTAGATAAACTTCATGAACAATTCTCAGACCAACAGTCTCTGTATTTTATTGTCTTTCAGTTGTTCCTTTTTTTTTTTAATACTTTGCATACTGGATTAGGACGGATCTTACATATTTTATTACAAAGGTATAAGATAGTTAATAAATTTCAGTGAACTGAATGTTTTTCTTGACCTACAGTAGTTTTTCTGATATATGACTTTTAAATACCTTAGAACAAACTGGACGCTGAGCTTGCATTAGAGTTACCCAAGCAAAAAAAAAAAAAAAAAAAAAAAAAAGCTCCTCCAGAGAGTCATCTGTCTTATTTTCAGATAATCACCTGAGATAGGTCAGCACATAGCTAAGTGCCCACTTCTCTGTGTAAATTACTGGTAGAGAACAGGGTGGATATATTAGACGTTTATGGCTACATTTTTGATGTCTGTGGTTAGAGAAATTATTCCAAACCCAAATGTCCAATGTCAGTTTAAAAATGTACCCCTGTGCTCATCCTCCTCCTCTTTTTGCATAGACTTCACCACAGCACAGCAGAATTACAGACTTTCAGAATGGCTGATGTTGGTGTGGATGTCCAGAAATCTTCTAATCCAAAAACCTCTGCTCAGAAAAATTTCAGCTACAGCACATTGCCCAGGTCTGCATCAACTCAACTGCATCTAGTTGAGTTGTAACTATCTTGAAGGATGGAGATGTCACAACCCCCCTGGGCAACCTGTTCCAGTGTCTGACTATCCTCAAAATAAAAGAAGTTTCTTCTTATGTATAAGTGGAATTTCCTGCATTTCCATTTGTGCCTGTTGTCTCTTGTCCTTTTACTGGACACAACTGAGAAGAGTCTGACTGGCTCTTCTTTACACCCTCCCATCAAGTACTTAAACACATGGGTAAGAACCACCTGAGCTTTTTCTTCTCCAGCTTAAATAGTCCGAAGCTCTCTCTGACTTTCCTCATATGACAGACGCTCCAAGCTCTTAAGAATCTTTGTGGTCCTTTGCTTGACTTGCCCCAGTAAGTTCATGTCTCTCCTGTACTGGGGAGCCCAGCACTGAACACTCCTGATGTGTCTCAGCAGTCCAGAGCAGAGAGGAAGGATCACCTCCCCACACCCGCTGTTGATGTTCTGCCTAACACAGCCCAAGAAGCTGTTGTTCTTTGCCACCAGGGTGCCTTGCTGCCTCATGATCAGTCTGGTGTCCATTGAGACTCCCAAGCTCTCCCCAGTCTTCTATTCTGCATGGGGCTATTCTTCCCTGGCTGCAAAACTCTGCATTTTCCTTTGTTGAACTACACAAGATTAATACTTCAACTCACTATAGCCATCAAGAAGGCAATTAATCCAGTCCTTTAAGTTATCCCTACAATCAATCGGAAGAGTGAAACTGCTTCAAAGGGCAATTCATCTTTCTATTCTATCAAATAATGTCTGAGAGAAGTGGACACATCTCTCTCCTCACGTGTGGCCAGCCACAGACTGGAAAATATTTAATGTTTTCTTTATACTGAACATACCTGATTAAATGAAGTGTCAGTCTCCTTTCAGTGACTACAGAAGAAATCTACATGACTAGCTTAGGTTAAGCTGGAGACAGTTAAAGAACCCACTATAAAGTGATGCAGAATTCTACCGAGGTGAGATGTTACTCGGTGTGTAAGACCTGAGAAGTGTGTTCAAGTCTGTGCATTGGGAGAACTGAGAGAGAAAACGAGTGCAACGGGCACAATGGAAGGACAAGCTGTTTTCCTGCCACCTGCTCCTTATCAGAGGATACTTCTGCCAAAAACTCAGCACCTAGAAATTCGAAGTGACTTTGCAGAACAACAGGAGCCAGTCTAGCTACTGAGCTTCTCAGATCTGATGACTTGCAGCTTCACAAGGCTTGCATGGATGTACTCACCTACTAGAATCCATTACTGCTTGAGAAGAAATGAATCTTCTGTTTGCTTTCCTCACAAAAATCCACTCTTCATATCTTACGCTTTTTCATCTCAAGAAATTTGGATACTAAATCTCTTATTACATATGGTTGTGATTGGATCTCTCCTTTAATCCTTGGTGTCCAAAATACAAATGCTCCTCCAAGTGATAAGCGCCACCCTCTATAAGGCATTTCCTTTGTTTTCTATCTTATTTTAGCCTTTTATTAGATTACCTCCATCTCAAAAAGCTTTACTGCTTGTCACACTTTTTTGAAGGTATTTTTGGAATATTTTACAAATCCTATATGGTAAATATTCACTATTCAAACATCCAGTCAAACTTACGAGATTTAATCTGCCTTGAGTTTTTCACACACATCACATATATTAGGCTTGATTTTAAAATTTGCTTTGTACAAACTACTTTCTCCATCATGCTTCCAGCAATTTTAAGAGTTCATATAATGGCAGCTTTCAGCAAAGACAGAACAAAACCAAAGTAGGTAAATTCAGAGTATTTCTGGAGTAAATGCAGGAGGGAAAAAAAAAAAAAAGGCAGTTCTTTATTACATGCACAAATGATTGAATAATATTTTTGTGTTGATGTTGGCAGTTTAAAGCCCAATGCTAGATTTTACATTAAAATTGTAACATCAAACTCGCTTTTAATTATAGATTCTGTTACAAAACTATGAATTCTAAGATCTTTTGAAGAAAAAAAAAAAGTATTAAGATATACCTACATAGCCATGTTCACTGAAGGAACAGCTGGGTTAAGTGGAAAATTATGTATGGAAGGTAAATAAAGAAAGAATAATACTTTTACTAATAGGTACTGTAAATACTTATCTCTAAAGTGAGAAATCCTGCACTACTCATAAGAAGTACTTGTCTGATGCAGGATTTTATGATGGAATCCTATTGCGTTAGATCTCCTTCTGCAGGTCTTGTTCCAGAAAACTTTGTCATAAGAGTAATTGTTACCCAGACAGTCCCATTAGGCCAAGTTCTGAAATTCTCATTCATTTTTCCATCTACTCAGTCAGTGGCCTTCAATAACCCTTTCAAAAAATGACAGAGTTCCCCCTCTGGCATGCCCTCTCCAGAGCTGTGACTCCCTTTGAAAAGAGGTCAGCTTGTGCAATATACTCTATATAATGCCAAAAGCAGACTTGAGATACACCAATCACTGGAAGTCACGCATGCTCTCCTCCACCTTTTTTGTCACCTCTCTTCTTAATTTTTTAAGGCTGCTGGGAACCAAATTGGCCTCTGGCATAAGTAAGGCATACTTAGGAGTCACTTTGCTTGGCTTAATTACTGCAGTGATGCAGAAGAGCTGTGCATTTGTTTTAGTATTCTTACTGTCCTTGGTAGAATATTATTGAAGGACAAAATAGACAACGTAATAAATGTCACAGTGTATTACAGAATTTGTATGAGGCCTTAAATCACCTTTTTATTTATTTATTATTACTATTTTTTGAATTGACTTTGAAAAAATGACTTGGACTTACTTAAAAGTGTAAATCTCTAAGAAAAAAACAAAACACAACTAACCAGAAGAAAATAACTGTTTGAAGAGCTCACAGAATATTCAGCAATATTCTTGCTAAATCATATTCTGCAATCTCATATATTAAAAAAGAAGAAAAACAAATAAACAAACAGAAAAGCACCAAGAAAAACAAAAGAAAACAGACAAAAGCAAACAAGACATTGCAATTCTTTCTAAGAAATAAAAATAAAAAAAATACCATTTTAACTAAATAACTTTCACCTATGGCACATTCTCGATTCCCTCAGAGGTGTGAGCTTCCTATTGTTTTCCTTACAAGCCTGTCTCAAGACATTCAAGGACTCCAAGGACTCCCCTGTCACTGTTTATACCTGAACAGCACTGATCAGTTAAGTACATTTTTACATTACTTGTTTACTTCCTTTTTTTTTTCCTTTTTTTTTTTTTAAATCATAGGAATATAATTTGGTATAACAGAGAAAGGCTCTTGACATCTACCGTTGCTATGCTCCTTTGATAAAACAGCATGTATACCATTCCACTTTTAGACGGAATTAACCTTATATACAAAAACTTAGACAATTATTAATTTATCCATTCACACTAGATACTTACATTAAGGATGAGAGAAATCACTCTCTGCTAGGTTTAGCCTCTTTCTGTAGAATCTAAATGGGAGTCTCAATGAATACACTGTGATGAGTCCCATTCCATGTGTCTTTTTCATCACAACTTACCTAATGTGCAATTAAACTCTGCCTTTATCACTCTACAGGAATCTAGTCAACGACTGAAAACTAAAACCTTGTATCATATTTAATTAGGCAATTTAAACATGCTGATTTCAGAATTGCAGTTCTTTCTCATTAACATTTGAAAACAAAACCAAGAATGTTTAGAAAGAAACTGTCATGTTGAACAGCAGCTCAAAGAGCTTTACAAATTATTATATTGGTCTCCCTGATATATCATGTCTTGGGGGGCCTTCTCCATGACCCTAGCTGGTGACCAAGCAGACAGATTTAAATGTTCAACTCTAGGAAAGCATGGAACAGCAATGATACTGTAAGCTATCAGCAATGGGAATTTAAGATACTGGCCTACCGTCCAAAAATGTTTGGCTTAGCTGTCCCAAAATTAAGGTGTTTGGGCCTGGTCTAAATTCAATGTAAACAGCTTTTTTAAGAATCAGCATTGAGACAGTATAATTTTGAGGAATAAACATACATATGGATTTTGTTCAGTTTTCAGTTTACAGTGATAATTCAATGAAGATCAAAGTCAGTGTGCAGCATATGGATGACTTCTTACCAGAAAACAAGCATCCTGAAATGCTATGACCAAATACTCACGTAAGAATATTCTCAAAAATATTTTTTCCAGTGAAAAATACTGAAAAGTTATGGCACATTCCAACATTTCAAGTTTGCTCTATTCAGGAAAAAGAACTAATGCAAAAATTCAGTGGAGCCAAGATATATTTTTGGGAACAATTTACATCAGTCTATCTGAGAGAAAATATTCCTGGATGAATACTGACAAGGCAAACCTATATACAATTCTAGGATTTTTAAATAAGAAATGCAGTTGATTATCTAATATCAAACCTTCTATTTCTCATGAGTCAAATTATGAGGTTACAAGGAATTATTAATGATATATATTAAAAAATAATAATACATGTCATTAGCAGAAATGTAGGATTTTTTTTTCTCTCATCTTACATATGAAATCCATACTTGGGAGATTTGGAGAGCCATTTAAGTAAATGCAGCCACCAAATAATTTTCTTTTGTTTAGGAGCTGCATGATTGACTGATTCTTAATAAGTGCAAAAATAGCTTTAGGCAAACAACAATACTAAGCTTGCAGTGCACAGAAGTGAGCTAAAAAACAGATGTCAGCCTTCAGCTCTTCCTGTATAATTTGTACACCGCAACGATAGTAAAGTGATTCCTTAAGCATATTTTCTAGCTTATTATTCACAACTATCCTACTTCATGTGCACTTCAAAATGCTCTTTTATACCTGGATTGCTGGAACAGGATATCAGCAGCTTTTTGCTAGTGCATATAATTGAAAGGCTGTTACTTAAAGCAGGCACCATTAAAAAGTCTGAATTTGCGAACACTTACAACCCAATTCTATGCCTAGAATAGAAAAGTAATTATAGTATGCTGCTGTATTTGAAAATGTTGGTAAATCTTGATCTTTTAATGATGACACCTATTCACAGTAAGAAGCATACACCTTGAGGCTCTTCCTGTAGTCTGTGTATACATATTGTAACACAAACAGTGTAAGCAGAAAAGATAGAAGGAAATATTTTATCAGAAATAAAACTTTGAACAGTAAACCCCACTAACTTTCAAAGGTCCCTTCAAAATTTTTAAAATATTGTAGGTTCAGTTAATTTCAGTGGTAATAACTAAATTTACATCCTAGAAATGAAATTAGATTCACATTTTTTGTTTCTCCCCTGTGGAAGCTCTCCCAGCATTAGACATGAAGTACTTAATACTACTCTTCAGCTTTAAAACAAATACCATTAACAATTCCTAACTGCACATTGCTCAAAGGGGATGAAAACCACGCAACTTTGCATTGTAATTTTGCCAGAACAAAATTCTGCTGCCTGAGGTGAAATCAAAATTAATTCTCAGTACAACAAAGAATATGTGTGTTTTGCTATACAGATGTGTCCTAATGGCACTTCATACAGTGCAGCATGTTAAGCACACTTACTGTCTGACAGCTTGCGCATTTTGTTTAAACAGGACTGTATCTGTCATTTCTGAGGCACAGTCAAAAGATTAGGAGGTTAAAATTATTAAGTGCAGTGCCTTTTGTTGCTGCAAATGGTCTTGAATTTGAAGGCACCAGTGAGTTGAATTGATTCCTATATTGTTGTACATAAGCTGGATTTGCACTAACAGTACAGTACTGATTATACTTTCAAGCTAGATTTACTTTCCTGCAGAAGATCATCCCTCTTTATTTACTGAGCTAAGCACTTCATGTGCATTGCTTTGTATAGCATAAAAAAAAAAAAAGGCCTTGTACTGTATTTTAAAAGTCTGCTGGCAAATAAACAGTTATGTATGTCCTCATTTATTTCAATTATTTACCATTTATGCATTTAAAATGATTGTAAGAAATACCATTTTATGGAAATTTGAGACTAATGTTGTACAATTACTGTAAATAGCCTTTGGGAATGTAATGGCAATGTTTTCTATTCCTGCATTATCCTAGATTGGATCACAGAAGAATGTAAGTTTGGTCAGTCACATGCAGGTCTTGTTTTCACCCTAAAAGTTAAAAAACACTTATTTGTTTTTTAGCACTCACTGTTTTCATAGCTTATATTTTTTATGTAAATAAACAATGCAGTTAAAAAATCATAAAATGTTTGTTAATTGAAAGAATAAAAAGCATTAAGCAACAACAACAACAAAACAACTTGGAAATGAAAGGTAAAAATATTATACCTTATTCTGCTTGATAGAAGTGAGAAAAATAACTTGACAGAGTGTAAGGTCACTTGAGTTTGACCCATTTGGATAATACATTTGTTTTAGAATGTTTTCCCTTTTATTGCTACAGCAGCCTCCCTGGTATGAAGATGTTAATTTATTGGTTTTAAAATGATGTGTTTTTAAGTCACAATAATGATGTTTCTTTTATTTTGTCATGACTAGGAATGTATATGGAATAGAGTTGTGGACAGTTAGGGAGAAATAACTCAGCTAAGACATGAAGTTTTTGAGAAATATGAAAAAATGTCTTCATGAGAACAGAGCTCACTGAACGGAGTTCATTCTGTTGCCTTTTTAATGTAATTTCTGTTCTAGGAATTTAAGATATTGTGGAGTTACCAAGCCAGCGCACAGAAATACCATTATCAACAGAAGTCTGGAGAGTACAGCTCAAGAAACTTAAATTACACAATCTATAAGACAGAGAATCCAGTCTTGTTCATTTGATTTTTGCAGGGGAAACAAGGACTCGATTTCTAAGAGTTTATTTTTACTTATCCCTTCCAGGCTAGTTCCCATTGGCAGTAGCATGAATTCAAGACCTCACATTAGGATTAGTAGGATTAGGCAAAGGCAGGGACTGGGAGAATGAAGAAACACTCAGTCTAGGAGAAGATCATGTTCAAGACCAGCTAGAGAACCTAAAGGTGCACAAGTCCTAGGTGCCTGATGAGATACACTATCCCTCATATTTGAGAAGTCATGGCAGTCCAGTGAAGTTCCAACTCACTGGAAGAGGTAAGACATAATCCCCATTTTTAAAAAGGACTGGCCTGGGAACAACAAGCCAGTCAGTCTTGCCTGTCAAGATCATGGAGCAGATCCTCCTGGAAAGTATGCTAAGGCACATGGAAAATAAGGAAGTGACTGGTGACAGCCAGCATGGCTTCTCTCAGGGCAGATCTTACGTGACAAATCGGTGGCCTTCTATGACAGGGTTACAGCACTGGTGGATAGGGGAAGAGCAACTGACATCATCTACCTGGAGTTGTGCAAAGCATTTGACACTGTTCCGCATGACATCCTTGTCTCTAAACTAGAGAGACATAGATTTGACAGATAGACCACTCGATGGGTAAGGAGTGGCTGGCTGGTTGCACTCACAGAATCACAGAATCATCTAGGTTGGAAGAGACCTCCAAGATCACCTAGACTCAAAGAGCTGTGGTTACTGGTTCAATGTCCAAGTGGAGATCTGTAACGAATGGTGTTCCTCAGGGGTCAACATTGGGTTCAGTGCTGTTTAACATCCCACATAGACAGTGAGACTGAGTGCACCCTCATCAAGTTTGCTGATGACACCAAGCTGTGTGGTGCAGTTGACATGCTGGAGGGAAGAGCCATCCAGAGGGACCTGGACATGCATGAGAGGTGGGCCTGTGTGAACCTCATGAAGTTCAACAAGGCCACATGCAAGGTCCTGCATCTGGCCTGGGGCAATTCCAACCAAAAGTACAGGCTGGGTGGAGAATGGACTGAAAGCAGCGCTGAGGAGAAGGACTTGGAGGTGTTGGTTGATGAGAAGCTCAACGTAAGCTGGCAGGGTGCGCTTGCAGCCCAGAAAGCCGACCATATACTGGGATGCATCAAAAGAAGCATGGCCAGCAGGGTGAGGGAGGTGATTCTCCCCCCCGCTCTGCTCTTGTGTGACCCCACCTGGAGCACTGCATTCAGCTCTACAGCCCCCAGAACAAGAAGGATATGGACCTATTACAGCGAGTCCAGAGGAGGGTCATGAGAATCATCAAAGGGCTGGAGCACCTCTCCTGTGAAGAGGGGCTGAGGGAGTTGGGGTTGTTCAGCCTCAAGTTGAGAAGGCTCCGAGGAGACCTTCTAGCAGCCTTCCTGTAGTGGACCTAAAGGGGGCCTACAGGAAAGCTGGGGAGGGACTCTTTGTTAGGGAGTGGCGTGATAGGACAAGGGGTAATGGCTTTAAACTAAAAGAGGGTTGATTTAGACTAGATAAAAGGAATAAATTATTTGCTTTGAGGGCAGTGAGGTACTGGAACAGGTTGCTCAGAGAAGTTGTGGATGCCCCACCCCTGGAGGTATTCAAGCCCAGACTGGATGGGGCTTTGAGCAACCTGATGTAGTGGGAAGATGTCCCTGCCCATGGCAGGGGTGTTGGAATTATATGATCTTTAAGGTCCCTTCCAATACAAACCATTCTATGATTCTATGAATTTTAGTTTCACATGCAACCTTAAGTGCAGAAATCCAATGCAGTAGTTCTATGTACATAACTGGATAGAAATAACGGTAACAGTGTTTGTGACTCTGTCCTTCATTGACATTAATCTGAGACTCCACATAGACTAGCAGACCTTGTAAATGTCATACTTCGATGGTAAACACTCTCAGTAGGGTCATAGAAATATTTCCTACTGTACATACCTCTTCACAAAAATGAGACTGATCCCCACTAAGTTTTGATCTCCACTGACGAGGTCTCTGAATTCCTTATAATTAACTGCAACTTGAATATTTAATACAGTCTACCTTTTGATTTGGTAGATTAATTTATGTCTTTTTTTTTTGCCTTTCTCATAGCTATCGGTAGCTGTTTAATGGAATAAACTTCCATGTGATAAAATCAGGATGGACAGTTGTAGACATATATATCAGCACTCCTTACAGATTTCACATAGGTTTTTCACTGCTTTAGCTCAATACTGCAACATTTTAAGCAGGTAGAAAGTCTCTTTTAGGCAGAAAAGAAAAGCAATGCGTGTTAATTTGCAGAACTATGCTGGAGGCATGAGATACTTCAACAGCAGAACTGCATCTCAACTGCCTTATCCGTCTACAAATCTGCTTTTTAATTTAAAAATAACAATAGATAAATCTAGAATTTTCATAAATAATCCACATTTAGAACTACAGTCTTCACAGAATCATAGAATGGCTTGGGTTGGAAAGGACCTTGAAGGGACTACCTGAAGATCATGCAGTTCCAACCCCCGTTGGGAGGTTGCTATGGGCAGGGATGCCATCCTGATCTCAGGTTGCCCAGGGCCACATCTAATCTGGTCTTGAACACCTCCAGGGGTGGGGAAGACACAACGTTTCTGGGCAACCTATTCCAGTGCCTCACTACCCTCTGAGTGAAGAATTTTCTCCTAACCTCTAATCTAAATCTTCCCTTTTAGTTTAAAACTGTTCTCCCTTGTTCTATCTTTATCTGCCTGAGTAAAAAGTCATTCTTGTTGCTTGTTATAAATAAACCTCATTAACCTTTAATATAAGTCAATAGCTTCAAAAAAAAAAAGGATGGAGAAATTAGAAGAAGCCATTATTCACTTCATAATTATTCTCTCACATTCCTACTTACCAAAACTCATACTATAATTTGTAATTTAACAAAGGAAGAAGTTTCTCCCAGCAATTTCTAATATGTAGAAGACATAAGATTTTTAATATAGTTTAAATAGAAAGCCTCAACTTTATTTCTACATGACCTACTGTTAAAGCAGAAGATCACAAAGAATGATACATTATACACTAACTTTTATTTCATAGCACTTACATTTTCTCTGTGAATGCAAAGCAATTCCCGATTCAATCAAAATGCTGATAAACATACATACATATTTAAACATAGTTTTTAACTTGTGCATACTTGAAAGACATCTGGATTCTAAAGAGACATAATAGCAAAAAAATATATAAATAAATTTAGAAAAAAATAGGAAAAAAAATCTAGTGTTATTTTGGATTCTTACCCTTTGATGGCTTAAAATAAACATTGTAGGTTTTCCTAAAATCTGATTTTTAGAACATATTTTAATAACGTGGTGTTTTCCAAACTCATAATCTACAGACACCTGGTAAATAGTGCTTCTGATACAAAGAAAAGATAAGCGTTATAAACCCCTATTTTGTGAATGGATCTGTGATTTAAGCATTTTTTTACAAAACTTCTTAAATGAAAAGTCATTCCTTTTTGTCAAGAACCCTTTTTCATGAGTTCACAGCTCTAAAAATCAGCACCCATTATAACATCATCCTTTGAGAAAGCAGTATTTTGAGTTGTCATCCAAGAGGTATATATATATTTAGTTGAAATACTGTCTATTCAGGCTTTATTTTTGCTTAAATGTATTAGGATGTGGACCACAGATAACCTGAACAAAATCCTTTGGCTAGCACTCAGTTACTTTTACACTCTGTGTGTCTGTGATCGTGCACTAAAGCACCCTAATTAAAGCATGGAATGCTGGCTATATTAAACGGATTCAATTTTGTTTGCTGGTTAAAGACTGAGGGACCAAAAGATAGAGCCTATTAACAATACTGTGAGAAGAACGAGAAATCACTGCAGACTGAAGCAAGTCCCACTGGGGGCCTAACAAGCACCTGCCACTTCCACGCAGTGAGAGATCAATCAGTCTCTGTATGCAGCAAGCTGACCTGCCAAAAGCTGAACCACAAGGGGGAGAGAAGAAAAATGATCAATTCCCCAAACTCTGTGTCCTTCAGTAAGAAAACACTATGCTCTAAACACTTACAACGTCTCTGCAATTGTGGTATTTTAGTCAAGTTCAAAAAAGTGAAATGACTGTGAAAATCCACTCAGATATACGGAAAGAAAGGTAAAGTAGTATCCAAAGTGTATTAGAAAAGGAATTCTATTCATCATTGCTGTAGAAATTCAGTCATATTACAAGGAAAATAAGTTTTCAGGTGTTCAAATTTAGATTTGCTAAGTTCAAACACTCAAGTTTTTGCTCTCAGGTACAAGACTGCAATTTACACTTTGAAGACTTCAGCTACTTATTTGATTTCTGTTTGCAGTGGAGAGCGCTGACCAAGAGTAAAATATTCTAAGTATGTACAAAGACTACTAGCAACTGGAAATGAAAGCAAGTGAATTGGAACTTGGTAAACCACGATTAAATAATTTGTCAGTTTGCTAGAAAGTATAGTTATCAATGTTCACAGAAAAACAAAAAGGCTATTTTCTTAACTAGAGTCCTCTTCCTATACGGCTTAAGTATAGCCTTAATTTTATTGTATAACAGAGCATTCTGTTCACTCTGTGTACTCATATTTTCTAACTTTTAACTCTGTGGGGCAGAGATACTTTTTATTAGTCAGTTATACAACAGCACTCCTAAAGAGGTCCTGATGTTGGTACAATTGTATTACCAAGCAGAAGACTAATCAAAGAATTGCACATAAACCTAGGTCCTACCAAAACTCCAGGCTTTTACTGACTTGGGTTTGTTCATACAGTTAAATGTCAAAGTGAGTAAAATTGAGCTGTATTTACAAAGACCAGAAACCATGAGTGAAATCTCTAGACATTGCTATTCTTTCTCGGGGAATCAAGTTCTCAAATACACCTTAAAAGGTGACGAGATCAAGCAAATTGTCTTGAATACTAGGGAAAGCACTGAGATCATATATGTCTTATGACAGGAACCTTCCAAGATTTTCATGTTCTCTCTCAAATGTTCTTTAAACCACTTGCCCACAATATGGAGTGTGGCTTTTCATTTCCGGTTATACAATGACAATGTATAGACAATCTATAGACAATATAAGACAGTGGTGGAGTAGTGGTATAGTAAATAATAGTAAAGTAAATAATAGCAAATAGTAAATAATACAGGATGGGAATCTGTTTGTTATACAGAAAACAAATAAACAAGCAAACATAACTGAAGAGCCTTATTAGAGGTATATATTTGCATTTACCCTGCACTAGTGTTATGAAAATGTTTGTGTGTGTGAGAGTGTGATTATAATGGAAATCATCAATTTAAAAAGTCCAATACTGTCTTCTGATGAAAAGAAAGAAGTCCAGACTGGCAAAAAATGAAAAATGAGAACAGACAAAATTCAAAATAATATGGTATTCTTTATTAGTTGATTGCAAAAATACTTTTGCTTGAAACAAAACCGTAGAAACAAATGGCCTGATCTTCAGAGAAAATTGTTTGTTTTGCATTCACTTGAGAAATTGTTCCAGAACAGTACATCCTTACACAAATGTTACCATTGAAATGTCATCAAAGTCACCATCTGTACAGGTTATCTGCTGATCAAGTGCCTGCAGTGCTAGCTCGAGAAATCAAAAAATGGCTAAAACTTTTCCATCAAATTTACAGAAGAAAAAAATGATATTTTTTTTAGCATATATTTGGACTTTTCACAGAATCACAGAATCATCTAGGTTGGAAGAGACCTCCAAGATCATCTAGTCCAACCTCTGTCCTAACACTAACAAGTCCTCCACTAAACCGTATCACTATGCTCTAAATCTAAATGTCTTTTAAAGACCTCCAGGGATGGTGACTCAACCATTTCCCTGGGCAGCCTATAGCTTGTTCAGTTCTGTCAGTTCCTGCTTTACTCAGTTCTCTGGAAGCACCCTCAGGTTTCAGCAACTCCATCTCCTGATTAGCTGTGCTTCTCAAATACCAGCTGATATATATATATCCCCTGTGTTCAGCTGCAATAGTGCCTTATTTGACTAAAAGTCAGAAGTTGCTTTTTCTTTTTTTCTGAGATATGTGGGTGGTGAGGGTTGGTGAGGCATGGGAACAGGTCACCCAGAGAAGTTGTAGACGCCCCATCCCTGGAAGTGTTCAAGGCCAGGCTGGATGGTGCTTTGGGCAACCTGGTGTGGTGGGAGGTGTCCCTGCCCATGGCAGGGGAATTAGAACTAAGTGATCTTTAAGGCCCCTTACAACCCAAACCATCCCGTGATTCTGTGATTCTATGACCCTATGTATGCAAAGGATAAATATCTTCAATGTGAGTCATCCCATACAGATAATGGAATGAGCCAAAAACATAAGCTAACAAAAATGTCTCTGATTATGACATTAGCAGTACAAAATCACTTTTCATATTAATATCATATCTTCAGTTGTGTCACAGATGCAAATGCCAGAGAACAGCATCTAGATTGTGCAGCTCCTCAAACTGCACCTCAAACTGAGGTGAAATTCTGAATTTATTGAGGTGAACAGAAAGTCTTCCATTGTTTTCAGTGGAATCACGGCTTAACATGCAGACTCTATAAAATATGTTTCTAGGGTCTGCACCATAAATCTTGTTATCACTCAGTGACCTGAACAAGTCCAGTACATTATTATTCAGTTAATTAATTAATTTTCACATTAAATGAAAAAGATTATATTGGTGACAGTTATGCAGACAATCCTTAAGAGACTAATTAAAACAAGCAGTTGATACAGATTACAAAAAAAAGGCAAAACAAAAACAAAAAACCACAACCACCACCATCAAAAAAATAAAAAAATAAAACCATAGAATATGTGAGGAAGCAAACTGAAAATATTTCTTTTTCACACAAAGCAGAATACAATTCAAGCTATTCTGTGAAGTGTAGCCTATTAAATAAAAAGCAAAAGATTCTGCCTTTTGGGCTTTCAAATGTCACCAAAAATACACCCTATACTTCCATGTGAAAGCTACATACACGAATCTGCAGTCTTGTGATTTTTTTTTTCTTTTTCAAAAACTGATTTCAGGGTGACATAAATGACTTACAAGCAAGTTCACTATGTGAAAGCTGTGTCACTTGGGCTTACTGCAATAAAAGGGCTATGGAAGAGATTCAAAGGTATGGGTGCACAGTAATACTCAGAATACAGACTGAATTCTTTATCTTTCTAGGAATAACTACATTAACAGCAGTCTAAATTAAATTATGCCTAATGTAATACTTAGATACCTTACATCAGGTCAGCACTTTTATATCATCTAATATCCAGCTCTATGTAGATCTGCACCCACTTATACTCTCTATCGTTTCTCATTTTGATCTCAAATTTCCCTGTGTTGTTATATTAAATATCACTGTGTGTGCACTGATAATGATATATGGAGAAGTTTGTATTCTGGGGAGAATCATGTCTTTCTTCTGCCTAAACTTCTCTATGATTTATTTTTGCCTAACATAAATTCCAGCTAACTCTCCAGAAAACCTGGAAAAGTTTTTATGGTCAGCCACAGTCTGGAAAGTAATGGAAAACAGTGTTAAACTTTTAGACAGCAACCTAATGGTTATCATCCATATTCTTTATAATACATCTATACAGCTTCATGTTCTCAACCTGAAACATATTGGAAAAAAATTTCCAAGAGCTCAGCTTAGAAGTTTAAATATAACATTATAAATATTAATTCCTAGATATTTTTAAAGCATATCAAGACTTTCTTTTCCGGATCATCATCACACTGTCCAGCTTATGCTGAAAAGGACTTCTGATAAAATTACAGAAGAAATATTTTAAAATGCTACTTTCCTAAACAAATTAGAAGGACTCCTCTGAGTATTCATAATGTGTATTTACTAACTATTTTAATTAAAACACATATCTCTGTAGTTAACTTGAAACCTATATTTCAATCTGATTTCTTTATTATAATTTTCAAGTTTCCTGTATCACATGCACATACATTTTGAAAAACAAATATAAATAATATATGACAGAATAAACACTGATTAGAACATTTTGGAACATCATTAGCATACCCAATTTACATGGCATAAATCTGTTAACATCTGCAGTGATAAAAAAAATCCCCCCAACATCTTTCACGCTACGAAGATGAAAACAGCTTCTTTTTTTTTCCTTCATTTGGTATAATAAATAAAACAGTACATTTCTTCGCTCTCTCATTCAACATGAAACCAATGAGTGTCATTACTGTGTTAGCACAGAAAATTAAAAGGAAGAAGCTGAAAATATGATGCTGAATAGTTCAAGTAATCCATTAGCTCAGGACCTAGAATAAGAAATTCCCTCCATCAGACAGTAATTCAGTGGTCTGGAAGGCTCCAAGATAAACAACCTAGACTACAGCATCACCTCCCTTGACATTTTTCACATTTTCTTATTTCCATCACCCAAACTGCACAGTGGAAATTTAAGCAAGGAATGATAGAGTAAAGCTGGGGGAAAATATACAGTTATGAACATTGACATGCAGAAGGCTCTGAAGACATCGCTGTTGATTATCAGTGTCCCATTTAAACCCCAGTTTACTTAGGTGCACAATCATTGTTGTTTGGTTATTTTTTTAACTTAGAAAATGGTTTTTGAATACAAATACAAAAATAATAAAAATCTGCCGAGAACTTATATTTATTCCGAAGGTTTCTAACTATTGGCATAAAATGCAATTATATTACAAATATATTCAAAGTGTGCTTGCAGAAAGGTGTGATAAGTATCCTCCATTTTAGTTCATTCAGAGAGTAAAAATGAAAGCCTTGCCCGATACGCAACTGTCAGATTTTTGCTTCAGTTGAATCATTTTTCTCAATGTCCATTTGTATGAATAAATCAAATATTGAAGGATAATACTGGGCTGAAAAAGCACCTACAGTCTTCTGTTACTGAGAGTGGAGTATACAACATGGCTAATAGTAACAGACTTGTGTTTTTAAGTTAGAGTATGCCAATCTTAAGATTTTTAAAGCAGACAATTCAGATCCTTTTTAGATCTGTAGAGGTTCATCCAGCACAATGCTAAGACTTTAAAAACCTCCCTGCTCTGTGAAGTCCTACAGACAAATAACTGTTGATGAACTTTTTAATTTGCACTTATTTATTTACATAGACCTACTATGGCAGCAGCCTATCACCCGCAAGTTTTTTTGCCACTCTTTTTTTTCCCCTCTCCTCATCCTTTGCCTCAGGCATCCCTCTGCTTCACAAATAAAGGGCTAGGGAAATTCTTGCTTGTACTTCAGAAAGCCTTTCAGAAAATAAATGCAAATGTTACGTATTTACAAGCCTCCAAAACCAAGAGAGGCAGTATACCAAAAATGATCGCTCACAGAGTCTACAGCTGAATAGCTAAGACCTTCAGCTCCTAACCTTTGCAAACCAGTTCTGAAAACAAAAAGACCAGAGACATTTGGTCCCAATCCACGTCCAGCTGAGCTGCTGGAGATGTCAGCACTGCAGTGGCAGCCACTGGACTGAGCAGACACTGATTTTTCTGTTGCTCTATCTCCCCCAGCCCTCCCCCCTTCCTCTTCCACTCCGCTGAAACCATTTCAGCATGCTTCTTCCCCTGCCATCATCTCTGTCCCAGCTACACCTTCTCTGCTGCCTTCAGGAGCAACCCTCTTCCCCTTCCCATGTGTATATACCACACCCTAACAGGGAGTACGTACTTCCCAGCTGAAGAACTGTTACAATAAATTATGTCTATCTACAAAGTATGATGGTTTTCTAATCCTCGGATCAATCTGAATCAATCCTCAGCTTATTATGGTGCATCTGTTTCTTCTGAACAACAAAAAGCTAAAAATAAGTTTTGTGAACATATATCCCTTGTAACTTGGGACTTTCGCTTTAGAAGACACATTTTAAAATCATATTTCAGACACATCACCTACTTTTCCGAGAATAAAAATGAAATATATGCAAAAACTAATTTAATGTGAATCATAAAATGTATCATTCCTCATATAAATTAATCTGAGACCTAGTCCTAAACTCTTATAACTCTTACCTTTATTACAAGATATTACCAATAGTATACAAAATACATTCTTCCCTCTTATTTTAACAAGCACTTTTACTAAGATGATGATAATGGTGGGTCCTTTATCTTTGTTATGCACTATTTGAACTCTTAAAACCAAAAATGCTATCAGCAGTGCAATCTCTGCTGCTAACAGCAGGCTACTCTCCACCACTAGGCATGAGAGTGATAGCTTCACCTCAGCTTGTCACAAGGGAAATACACAGAGTAAAGAAAGTAGCAAATATGCCTTCTCTATGAAAAGAAATATAGCTGCTGGATTTCTCAAATTGGTTATGTATTTCTTATGTTTCCTGTATTCTTCATGTTCATCCTAATTTGAGAGATTTTGTTTCCATGGGATTGTACAAAACGGATCATTCTCTCTAGCAAGACTAAGCTGCTCCTGCAACCAAGTTGAGTCAGCTTGCACAGGCTCTACAGGAGGCAGAGTGCTGGGAGAGCTGCAGCTTTTTTAGAGCTGGCGGAGTCCACTGGCTCCTTGCTCTTTATGAGTTACTAACTCAAATGACCCAAATGAGTAGTCACGCACTGAAGATGAAAGCTCTCTGATTAACCCTTATCAGGGCTGCCCTATCTTCAGAGGACTCTGAGTGTTAATGAGATTACTTATGTTTAAGATGCTGCTTATGATAAAGCATCAAGAGAGATTCACAGCAAGTCCTTCACTGAAAGCAACACTAGATGCCTGTTTGGAGGCCAATAACCATCTCACGTGAAACCTGTCTGAAAGATGAAATCTGCAGTTGGCAGATGATATTGCAAGTGAGAAAACAGCAATGTAGTCTAAGATTTTCCAGGAAACTTTCAATAAGACTTTTCCAGAAAACTTCTAAGAGGGCATCAGCATACCTGTAGAAGCAATAATATTTTTGCCCCTTTCCAAACCACAGTTCAGTTCCTATTCCTGTCACCTGCAACATGGAGGTGTCAGGAGTGGGACAGTGTATCATTTCATGGTGGCAGTTTTAGCATAAGAGCTATGTGCATTTTTTTGCAGGCATGAGGGAGAGCTGGACAAAATTATTTTACCAAAACATATACTGTAGACATTACAAAAACAGATATTACGCTTGTTCTAGGAGCTGGGATGCATCAAAAGAAGCATGGCCAGCTGGAGCTATCTTATTCTTTCTTCTTTTTCTCTTTATTAGCTCCTAATGGAATACCATTTTTTTTAAAGGGAATCTTTCCAGAAATCATAGTACTCTATGACAGTATTAGAGAATTAAGAAATATATATTATATATGCATATTCCAGCAATAATATTAAGCCACTGTAAAATAACCCACTTGGAAAAAAATTGTAAGCAAATCTCTACCTAAAAATATGGGTTTTCACAGAACTCAGTCTTGCTTATGTCAGTGCTGTTCATTTACTGAAAAGGCTGAAGTTCTTCTAAAGTGTTTGATTGTTCACCAACAAGAGACTTTTATTTGTACATATACTAAGGAAAAAAACAGACAGAAATTGTATACAGAACATAAAGAAGTAACAGAATGAAAAGAATACCAAAGATTACCAAATCTTACAGCAATTTGGTGAAAACACTAGATATTTCTTACATACAGTACAGTTTGTACAAAACTGTGCAGCATGATGAAACATTCATACTCTATGCTGGTCAAATGAGTATTACTGAACCAAGCTCAGTAAATTCTGCTTTTTCATATCTATCAAGACTCAGAAGAAACACCAGCAGCAGCAGCAAATAAGGTAAGACAAAGGGCTGTTCAGACCTCCTCCCATGGAAAAGGCAAAAACAATGAGAAAATATTTGTCAGTAATTGCTACATTGCCATCTTATTCCCACATGATGTGCTTGGAGACTGCTTCCACACTGCTAAGAAGAAGCCATTTGAAGTCCACGTTAGTTCGTTTCTGCTTCACTCGCTGGCTGCCCTAGATAAGATGGGCACGTGGGCTGTGCATAAGGTTCAAGTCTTCTAAGGCCGGACCACAGTGTAGGTCAGACTCAGTTGTGGAGGAGCAGAGGCTGGCTAACTGAGCCTCTCAGGTCTACAGAAGATGCCCTCATGCTTAATGGTACATAGTTACACCAAAGTATATATTCTTGACATAGTAATTGCCTACCTCTGCATTTGTAAGTAGACACTATACTATCATTAAAAAGAAAACCTCATCATATGAGCAGGTTTATTTGGGAATATTCTCCACTCTGAATATAGAACCTGGGGGCTATTCTTGAACTAATATTCAGAGGATATATTGTAATTTTATTAATGCAGCAAGCTGACAACTTAGAACCTGCACCAAGAATTCACATTTGATATTGTAGCCAATACAGTACAGCATGTATTCAGTCTTGTTGATGCTAGCAAAAAAATCACACTGCATACACGATTTGTGACTAGACTGTGCCTGGAGTAAGCTTTCATTTAAAAAAAAAAAAAAAGATATTTTTATAATAATTTTGTGAGCTTCATTACACCTTTTCAGTGCATCATTTTGTTGGTAAAGTTGTGACAACTTTGAACTTTAAAAAGATGTGATACTTGTAAAATCAATCAACAAAAATCATTCTGAAAAAGTCAACAATAACACGCACTAACTTTATTACTTAACACTCCTAACCCAGTTTCTGGTTGTGAGGTTTAATAGTTCCTTCTCAAACTAATAACTTTTGAGCCTGTAGACCACTTTCAACTACATTTCATAGACATCTCAAAAATACCCTGAATGTTTGAAAGCTTGGTAATAATGCAGAGTGAAAAAAATGTTAATGACAAACTAATGTTTATTAATGCTCCTACTGATGTGAAGGACTGACTGCAGCTGGAGGGTCAGTCAGCACAAACAGCCTGCTCATATGGCTAGCTGGCCATAGAGTATCTATGGCATTTTGTCGGTAGAAAGAAACATAGGATACAGTAGTAATGGGAAGCAGGGGACACGAGGGAACTAGATGCTTTTGCAGCTCTGAGAAGGGCTGGGGGTCTTGGACTACTGTGTGTTATGAAGGAAAACTAATCAGGTTTGCAGGGAATAAACTGTTATTACATTAGTCCCACTGCTCACAGTACAACCTTACAACTGCAACACCATACATTTGAATTTGTAATGCAACATATATTGTGTATCAAATTATTTTTTACATCTGGTAACTGCAAATAAGTGATTTTTTTTTCTTCAGATAATGTGATTTTGGTTAAGCTTTATGACACTGTAATGAAGATTTCCTTGAAAAGTCATATAAACCCTGATGTGCAGATATTTCACTTTTTACAACCTAGCTACAATACTCTTATAAGCTACGTTGCCAAATTTTTATGCAATGTTTGTTTTCATGGAAGGATTTTTTGTATGAATACATTTATATGACAGATGTTTTGTGCATGCCTACATTTTTTCTTTGTTTTCCTTTTAAAAACTTGTGTTATTTCTATGCAAATTCCCAGTACTTCAATAATTTTGTTAAAAGCTGACAAATATGCTCAATGCTGTATCTTCCAATAGGAATAACACTCAAATACAAACTGCCTTATCAGCAAATTCTGCAACACGTTGGGAGATGCTCCAAAATTTTTTGTTCCATTTTAAAGTTCATTAATTTGACACATTTAAAATATACATGCATTATAAAATTCTGCATTCCTAGCTTTCATTAAAATGACTATATTGCAGAGAAGAGGGTTCTGTCAATTCCTTGTATTTCCTTCAAGTTCATCATTAAAAAGACAACATACTCTTTTATTAGAGTTTGATTTTATTTGTTGAATCAAACACAAATAAATGCTTGGCCTAAAATGTACTGCCAGAGGAAGATCTGACCCAGGTTTCTTTTGATTTTTCTAAATGAAAAATGAGAAATTACTTCTAGCTGATGAAGTGGGAGTGGTTTTCTGCAATCCTAAGTATACATATGGATTTCATAATACTCAGATGACAACCCATCGGAACAGTGTGACTATTTCAGTAATGCAGGTAGGGACATTTTCATACTCCCTGGAGCAGAACAGCTGCACAGTATGCTACCAAAGTACTCTTGGCTTGACTTACATTCTTATTTTAAGAATGTACTACGGTCTTATATTTTTACCAGTTTTTAAAAAGGGTCAAGAGAAGATGAAGATGACAGAAACACAGCCACTTGATAGAGAATATACATTTTAATTAGAGGACCGATTAACTAGGATTATACACACAAATTCATTCATTGTGTAATTCAAATGGTTTCAGTAGTTAGTTACATGAAGAATGAGAAGAAATAGAAGAGAAGACTTTGCAAAGGAAAAACATATGAGAGGAAGTATGTTTAATGTAACAGCCTACTGAAAAACAGGATGACTCCCGTCCCTTGAAATTGCAAGTACACCCTTAATCTCCCTGCCCAAACAACAAATGAAATGGAGATGAAAGAAAGGCTGTCCTCCTCCAGGTCAATATTTTTCCTGGAATTTGAGGAATCACCAGGGGATGATTTGACTTCAAAATAAAGACATAAAATGTGACTCTTAAAATAAAGCTATGAATGAAACTTAAATGCTTGGAATCTGCCTCCCTCAAATGCATTTTGCATCTAACCTCTACCTACACCCTCCACTGAACGTGTGTACTACAGTGCTATATAGGTAAACCTGATACTCTGTATTGAGTCATAGAATCACAGAATATACCTAGTTGGAAGGGACCAACAAGGATCATCAAGTCCAACTCCTAGTTCCACACAGAACCACCCAAAAAAATCAAACCATGTGTCTCAGAGCATTGTCCAAAGGATTCTTTACTTCTGGCAGGCTTGGTGCCTCAGAAGCCTGGTCCAGTGCCTGACCACCCTCTCAGTGAAGAACCTTTTCCTAATATCCAATTTGATTGACTGCAGTAGCCTGGGTTCAAATTCACTGATAGCTCCAATTTCTGTTCCTTCCACAAACAGTAAGTTACTATGGACAGATTTCAGAAGTCTGAGTAAAAAACTCCACAAAGAACACTTGACAAGCAACATAAAAGGATAGGTTAGGTCATAAGTATATAAACCTGACAAATCCAATCTTTTAATTTGTGTGTCATTTAGGATTTCTTTTTGTCAGATATCTCTGAAGTTAGTCTGAATTTTACATGTTAACGAAATTTAAATGTTCATTGTTGATGCAGAATTAGAAGTATATATTCCGAGGAGATGGACACCTGTCTTTCAAAACTAAGGCTCCTATGCTATCCTGTAGATTTAGGCAGACAAAAATATGAAGCCAGTCTATAAATCACCAGGAGAAGTCACGAAAGACATGGCTGTACTTCAGCTGAGAATAATGACAAGAGGGACATGCAACATCTTCATAATAGTTTCATGTAGCATCTAGGATGCATCTAGGATGCATCTATACCACAAGCACAAAGGATATTGAATCACCAGGAAATTCAGGGAAATGCCATGATCATATGTCCTGAATGAGACTATTTGTCACTCCACTTCCAAAACCTAAGCCACTCTGCAGCAAATCATGAAGTCCCACGGAGAACAGAAAGAATAGAAACTGCCCATGCCATGTAGCTGACATTAATCAGGGAAAGAACTACAATACAGAACTATTTCCCTGAAACATACATGCATTTTAAAACTTACATTTAATAAAAAACAGCCTGAACATAGCCATTGGAGACAAAAAATTCAATGTGCTGGTGGAGATCTACATAGGCACCTAATTCTCTGTTTGGATGGTTAAGGTGGGCATGTTCGCTCATGTCCTTGGCTCAGATACTTACACTGTGCCTGGTTATGAATTCATTTCAAAATTCAAAATTCTCAGAAATAAATCCGACCACATAATTTGTGTCCTAGTCCAAGCTCCAGATGTGTCAAGTCTCATTGTCAAAGTGAGAAACTCTCATAATTGCCTTGTAACTGATTCTTTCCCATGCTATGACTGTATGTCAAACATCTAGAGGATGTTAAAGACAGAGGACATTAACCCTTCACCCAAAGCAGCCCTGAACAGTTCTCATGTACAGTAACGCTTTCTCTGTTGATCTGAGGTAGTACCACCCCTTAAGACATCATCGAGGCCACTAAATGCACCTTCAGTTTTATGACCCACTTCACATGGAAGACAAAAAAAATTAACTCACAAGTACATGCCATCCTTCATTAAAATATACCAGACATAATAAACACCACTGCTCAGCCTCATCATATTTTGTCTAACTGTCTTTCAAATTGGTGATAGAACTCCTTTAAGGGCTATCTAGAAGGAAAAGGATTCAGTAGGCTTCCTTTGCTGTTATAAGAACTAAGTATCAGTATTTCCATAACCATGAAAACTACTTTTTTTAAATTTTTTATATTTCCATGCCACAAAGTGTATAAACCTTTTGTGGTTTGAACAACTATAAACAATGTTCTGTAAGAGAAAAAAACACACTAAGAGATTCTCAGGACTTCATGTAGAAAGAAAAAAAAAAAGGTAGAAAGGAAAAGGAAAGGAAAAACAGTAACAAAAAAAAAAAACCCTCAGGGATACTAGCCCATGTGGAGATTTACTGATTCTCACTTTATTTCAAATAATTAGTTGTTCATTTTATTATTGTTAGTGATTTCAAGGGCATAGGAAAAGAGTTCATTCTACCTTAAGGGAACATCTTCCACATCAGTGTACTGTTTCCTGTAATCTGGTGGAGACATCCTCAATTTTCTATTCAAAGATTTCACTGTGCACATTTATTACTTTTCCAAGTCCAAACTTATTATGATTGTAGACTTATTCTACAATCTGAAGGCCTAAACCTGGCTACGAGATGGCAAAGACTAATGTAATACTGAAATAAATCCCATCACCTCCCCATATGCATTCAGTCTCATAAAAGAAACTGAAATATTACTCCACAGCACAATTTAATGACAAATTTCTGTAACCACTGTGCTGTCTGGCTGAGCAGACAACTAATCTCCGTGAGAAAAAATTAAGTCTCTCTGATGACTCATTTGAGAACATCACAACTCTTCCCCTCATATGGTTTATGTGTTATCCCACCATGGCTTTTATAAAGATGCTAAAAAAAATAAATAGAATGTTTGAGCTGGTAAAGACTATTCAGTTAATGTATGTCATGTAGTACCAATACAAGACCGATCCCCACAGTACACTTGCTAGGTCTCTGTATAAGGTAGCCTTGAACTGAACAACTGCTGGAGTTTTCAGTTCTAAGAAACAATTCCACAGCTTAGTACACAGAACTGCTATTTTTTACCCCTCCTAAAAGTTTCTCTACCCATACTTTTGTCTCTGCAGGCTACTTTATATGTTCCCTCTTCCTCTACATCGAATTAGTCATGCATTGTCACTGGCTTCATCCCTGGCTCCCCCATTAGCCACCATTTTGGACAGTTCAAGAAATGCTTTATGTAATTCTACACAGACAAGGCTACCTGTGTTTGGTTGTTCTTGTTTGATTTTCCTGTGTGTATTGTGATGTATTTTATCTACACATTCAAAGCAGCTATCAACAGTTACATTTTAGCTCCATCAGGGATTTTTATGCTATCTTTCAATCCTTTCAGGTACTCTTCTTTAAATTCAATTTAAGTCTAGATTCTAGTAGCCAAGCTTCCACTGAAGGTATCTAAATTAAAAAAAAAAAAAAAAAAAAACTGGAGGAGGGGACACACACACAACAGGGCACTACGATTCACAAACACCTGAGCAGATCTTCCTGAGATACTCAGAAGTGCCTTGGTTTATGAAGTAAAGTCACTAAACTCAAGCAGTATCTGAGAGCAGTGTATCAGCACATAAATTATGCCTAAGTCCCCAGGGGACTCCTAACCTGCTACCAACATTCAAACTATGCCTAAGTCACCTGGACAGCTCCGGATTCGGCAGAAAAACATAACCAGGGAAGATAAGATCTTCCCTCAGGGTTTACACATATTCAATTAAGAAACAGCACCAGTACGATCAGTACTTGATGCTTCCTTCTCCACCAGAGAAGTCCCCTTCTTACTAGGCCACAAAGTTACTTTTTTATTATTTTCTCTGCCTGGACTCATCGGTCTTGAAAAAAGGACTGCAAACAGGCTTCATCCGGGTTATGCTCCTGTCTGGCAGGTATGTGGGATTTACAGAGAAATGTGGCAACCTCCTCTAGATACGCTGTGGAGATATTCTGTGAAATGTCCTTATCATGCTTCCTTGGTCTCTGGTGATCAGATAAAGATCTCAAACAGTAAAGGAAATACCATACTGGGCCTACATGCTTCCCTCCCTAAGTGCATTACCTCTTTAAATTTGGCCTGTATCAAGAATTAGGGTTTTAATTATTATTTGAATTTGACCTCTAAGAGTTACAATTCACTTCAGCCCTGCAGATCTCAGCCAACTTCTTTTTAGCTAGTCACAGAGACTAAATAATTTTCACAGACAACAGTGTTTCTCCCCCTCAACCCTTCCCTCTATTTTTATGACCCACTGTTCCTTTGCTAGCTGTTTGATGCTATATTATCACATGTCCAGCTAGGTCTCAGGAATGTTCCGAGAAGAATGTCCCTACAGTAACATGTTGCTCCCTTTCCAGTTACCAAAATTATTTCTTTAAGGGAATATCTCTTAGTCTTATGTGAAATCCATATTTATTTGCTGTACCTGAAGATGTCCGATGTCTATCAGTAGAAATAAATATTTCTTCAGAAATCACCCTGTCATTACATTATACACAGCTGGACAGCATTCCAATTTTGAATTGTGATATGTACGCTTATATATACTTTGATAAAAAAGGGGACCATTATTAGAGATAGACAGGCTAACGCTAAAATCCTTACTGTAGAACAGTACAGCATTCTTTACAGTACAGGACATAGGCTTTCAAGTATTTTTTTCCATCAAATAGGGTATGCCAGTGTACTTCATATGAGGGATGTATTTCAAGTGCTTCGTTTGCACCTCAGAGGCAACTGCAGAATTCTTTGTTAAGTGCAAATGGGGAAGAATAACAACATTAGCTGAAGAAACTATTTGGATATCCTGCAGCAGTTGTTGGTATTATTCAAGATTATTCTGGAGTTGATATGGCTGAAAACTAACCTGGCAAAAACTAATTCCTTTTTGGGTATACCAGACATTTCCACAAGCACTTACTGCTTGCCCTAAAGAAAGGTCAGGCATGCTCAGCCAAAGTGGGGTGGGAGGATATTACTGGGGCAGACTGGATTTAGATTGATTTAGGCTATCATGAAGCAGCATTGTCAGTTGAAAGGCAAAGGTCCTATTTCCCTATATATTGCTGTTTGATTTTACTGACACACCCTCACTGCCTGGTTTGATTTGGATCAAACAACAGCCAGTCTCGCTCACTTCCAACCTCTGGTCTCAGCCATGTAATGAGAATCTAATGAAAGCATGAATAACCTAAACCTTGGACTATTGCTAGCTGAATTGTCTTCCTGTATACCCTAGCCTGCTCATATGCATGAGAACAGAAGGAATAGATGAGAACAAAGTCTTACAGGCAGGAGTTAACTAGATTGAAAAACAGACAAGGCTATCCTTTAGGTCTGCCCCCAAGGAAAAGAAACTTGTGTGCAGACATAATGCTACTAAGTATTGGAGCTCTATTCCAGATGCTTAATGAAAATAGAGCAGGGGAATATAGAAAAACAGAAATGTCTGTTATGTGCCTGCCTTCCACAGATTTTCAATAACACTTAGGGGCTTAACATCTTTTATGCTTTTGAAACCATTCTTAATAAAATAAAATTAGACCTTTCACAAATCTCTCACCTCCTGGGCCACCTCGACCTAGATCAATACACTCCTGTTAACTGTTATTATGTGCTGTTCACAGGTCCTCCATCAGTTTCTTGTTGAAACGGCAGTTTTCAACGTGACAGGACTTTCTGAATTAATTTTCAAGTATGATTTTAGGAAATAACGTCTCAAACAAATTATTGAAAACCCTGTGCTATCACATCTATTTAATTTTCTTTATTGACTGCTTGTTTTGTTCTGTCCAAAAATTCTAGCTTGTTTTGTGTGATTTAACAGAATTTTTTGGGGGTATTCTTAAAAAAGAAATGTTCCAAAATGGATATGAATTTTCAACAGCTTCATCTTCTAACACTTGCACTATGAACATTCTCACTATGCAAAATGGGTGTGTAATATTTTTGGCATCATTTTAAATTCTTCATGTTGATGTGACATACCAGTTTCCAAGCTTCATAGTATTCCATTACATTCCCATAAAAAAAAATAAAAAAAAATGACTTAAACTGTACACTCAAGTTCTGTGTTGAGTGTGTTACAGCTTTCTTCCCCATTTGCATCTTTTATGCTTTTGAAACTATTCTTAATAAAATAAAATTGGACCTTTCACAAACCTCTCACCTCCTGGGCCACCTCGACCTAGATCAATACACTCCTGTTAACTGCTATTACGTGCTGTTCACAGGTCCTCTGTCTTCCACCATCACCGGTCCTTCCACCTTCCTCCATTTCTTCCACACGTACAATGTATAATGTAGACCCTTTCACTTCAGCTACAAGGCATATAACATCTATTGAATCACATCTTAGTGTATTGTGCTACTTAAAATCAATCAAGAAATTGCAATATTCAGGTTTGTTTCCTCAGTCTCTCTTTGCAACCATTTATTAAATGAAAATTGTTTTTATTATATTCATACAAGAAATCAGAACTTTCAGACAAATGTCAGTCTATTGTGAAGACTAAACCATTGTAGGATTGGGCAACACTGTGTGAAATTGTCTGGTTTGGCAGATGAGGAATGAGATGTAGTTGCTTGATGCAGGCAGGTAGTGACCCAGCTTGTCCTGAATGGCCTACAGCTGCCACCCCAAAATGGCAATGGTCTCCTATAGGTTCTATGATGTCATTTATGCCCACCCCACACAAGATGCCTTTAATACCCTAAAGTGTTTGAATAGATAGAATATGAGTGATGGGCACAAAGCTGCACCAGGGAAGGTTCAGACTAGACATTAAGGAAAATTTCTTTACTGTAATGTGGTCGAACACTGGAACAGGATTCTAAGTGATATCCCATGCCTGTCAGTGTTCAAGAGGCATTTGGATAATGCTCTCATTAATATGCTTTAACATTTGGTTAGGCTTGAAGTGGTCAGGTAGTTAGACTAGATGATCTTTAAAGGATCCTTCCAACTGAACTATTCTATTCTATTCTAGTAAAATCTAGTATCAGCATCTTCACATCCATTCTCTGATGAGCCTATATTCTCCCGTGCAGACCTGAATCATCCATTATAGTTCTCAATTTTCTATGCCCTGGCCTTCCATTTTTAAAACTCAGGTTCTTTCTTTGGTTTTGAGGTCACTGAGAATCTTATCCCCATATAATTTTATTTATATATCCCCACATATTTTTACTGATGCATTACAAAATTAAGGGATTTGAAAAGAATTTCAAATTAAAGTTTTTTGTTGTTGTTTTTTGTTGTTGTTGTTTAATCAGGACCCAAGTAGCAATTTAGGCATTCTTTGAAATGCAGCTTTTAAAGCTTTGCATATACTTGAACACGTTAGATGTCCATGATGTAGTGGATGAGTTTAGACTATGACACAATAGTCAATGATTACCCCAAGTTACAATGTGGTTTTACATACATTTCAGAATTCTGTTTTCAGAGTATAGAATGAATAATTAAAAAAATAAAAATAAAATATGCAAGGTGGGGTTTTGTTTGTTTGTTTTTACTGAAAATGAAGTTTATTCCACAAACACACGAATCTTCCTATTATTGCCTGGGGTAGAACTTGTTTTTTACTTACTCAAACCTTTCTGGTTCAGACCTTAAAAGGATCAGTGTAGCTCATTTTAAAGAGAAATAGCTAGTTTTAAATATCGAATAACCCATATCACACGTATAAAAAATATAATTCCTCAGCATTAATCAGTAAGCCAGCTTTAGCTTTAAATCTGTCCCTACACTAGCATAGAAAGACAGGACTGAGGGCTACAATGTACAAGAAGCTACCTCCCAGTATGAATATGTGTTAAAATAGCAATCCTGGGAGAAAAGATATCTCTACAAATCTTATTTATCTGAAAATTGACTTTACTTATTTGCAAAGGAATTGCAATATTTTTAAAATAGCCCAAGTAGAAATAGGTATTCATATTTTTTGTAACTCTGTATATATGTGGGACTATTATAATTCCCTATTAAAACATGAAAATATGTGTTCTGAAAAAAAGAACTAAACCTGTGTTTCCCTATCTTCTTGTATGGAATTGTTTAAGATGTTGAGAAATTACAATTTCAACTCAGACATTTCACTCCAAGTTATTCCTGGAGTAAATTGTGGTCTATCTTCAGGCAAGTGTGAATCACCGAACATTGGTAGAACTAGGATTCAGCATTCAGGACAGAGGAAGGAACCTAATCTCTCCAAGGAGGTGGTTCTTCAAGTTTCTGTCAGCTCTTTTCATCAGACGTCTACAAAAATTGTCAAACCTTTGCTAGCATTTTGGTTTTAGGACTTGAAGATCTGCAGTTTGTCACAGAGAAGTGTATTTTTACAAGGATGATGGGGATGGAGGGGATGGAATGGTGTGTGTGTGTCACTGTACTGATACCACAATGGACTGCACGTTTTTGAACAGACTATTAATTGAAGCTGTACTAATATGCAAGAGAACTTGTGTATTGGGAAGCAATAGCATGATCTAACTGTATTTAGGTTCCTTAGCTTCGTGAGAACATTATTTCTATTTAGATCCATCAATGCATGATGGACTTAAGACATGCAGTCATGAAGATCTTCCTTCCACTTTATTTGTAAGCTTGCCTTTAGCTGTTTACTCTTGTTTAATACAAGATCTAAAACCATGACTTAAACTCTCTGAGACTTAAGACAGACAACTCACATGCTAACTTGCTTAGAATTTAACAGAAAGGAATCTAGCTCCAGTAGTGGAATGATGACCTATTTATAAACAATGATACCTTTTGTAAGCAATTAGAGCAATGGAAACTCTGTTCAAAACATAAAAATTTCTTAAAAGCCATGGAAATAAATAACAAGTTGTATCTAGGTCCTGGGGTACACTACAGAGTGTATGCTGAAGCACACGGCTACGACATTTCAAGAATTGGTATTTTGTCATAATGAATGCTAGTACAACCAGGAAGAATACTAAATCAATCAAAAAATATTAAAAGGCTCAGTGAAAGCACTGGACTGTGATTAGGGTTTATCTTGTATATATGCAGTTACATCAGAATGAGAAGTTAATTATGAGTAACCTAATTTTGGTAGTTCACATTTACAGTTACACATCTAAATATCACGTTTTTTAAAATCTTAACAGTATCTGCTGAGAAGGTGTTCATATTCTAAACTTTCTCAACATGGTATGTGATTTTACAAGGTAAAACATATAAAAGGTAGCTCAGTCTAGCTGCCAATTATGTGGTAGTGGTCTCAGAAAGCTTTATTCAAATAGCAATTTCAGAAACACCTTGCCAAGACATGAATTAGTTTTAGAGGCCTTTGTGATGCATAATGCTTGATGAAGAAATGGTCTTAGAGCTCACGAAGCTCTGAATGGTTGACAGCAGGTGTTAAGAATAGAGAGAGTTCTTAGTGACATTAAGGATAGTGACTTTTCTTAACCCACGATTCTAGAAATCCAGCAAGAAATTTAGAGTGAAAATGGCTGATGATCTGCAAGAGGATCAGCCTGAAGAAACAATGTATTTCACCACATACGTGTATTTTACAGAGCTCTTTCTGCTGCTCCTAAGATCTCTCACGAGGCTGGGCAGGCATGCCACCATGAAGAGGACCACACAGAAAAAGAGAAGACAAAGACATTGCGACTCACTATGGTGCACGTATATGGACTTTGAAACTAGGATGTATGCACCCCTGGTCCCATAGCTTAAATATAGTCCAAGATCCCCAGCAGTCTTGGCCATGAATAATAGAAAATTCAGGACCATCACTTCCTCCTACTTGTTTCTGAAAACTATTCTTTGGACTGAGATGAAGGGATACAACTGCCTCCTGAAAAATGTCCTCTCTAATTTTGGTCTCTGTGTAGTGTTCCTTTTACAGTTAGGAGAGAGGGAACTTGGTAGATGACCTGCTGACAAGTAGGTCTAATGCATCTGTTTCGTAAGTTGACCACTTCTGACGAATGGGAAGAGGGAAACTTAATTTGGTATGGCATGCAGGCTTGCATCATTCCACTGCTCTAATCTTGTGCTGTCTGAAAGCTTATTTTGGTGGATATTGTGTGCTGGAATGACACACAACTAGAACTGGTGAGATGTCAAAAAACTTCCCAAAACAGCTTAACCAAATACAATCAGCTAACCTGCAGAACTATGAAATGCACATTTAGAAACACTCAAGAGCTGGAATGTAGGTGAAGCTAAGTACAGGAATGCGAAGGTTATGTGAATATCTAACAACAACATGAGAACCACCAATAAGGACATTTATAAATAACAGTATCTGTATTTTTCAGTTACTCTGAATTTCTAAACCTCTTAAAATGTTAACTCAGGTCTCCCAGATTCACTAAGGTAAGAAGCTAGGGATCTTTAATCTTATTGTTACTGCTGGGGAAACTGAGGCAGAGAGGTTCAGTGACTTACCCAAGGCCACAGAGGGAGTCACTCTCAGAGCCGGGATTAGAGCTCAGGAGTTTCTGACTCCCAGTCCCAAGCTCAGACCACTAGACCATGGCCTCAGGACATTTCCAGCTGGTCTTCAGTCTAAAAAAAAGTAAATTCTCAAGTATGTTACAAGTATGTAACATATTATATATTTTTTTTACTTTGAATGTAATGGTATGAATGAGAACACATTGCTTGTAAGTCAATGATGAAAAGCAAACCAGTACATATTAACCAACCTACCTTTATCATACCTATGTGTATGATAAAGCTCTGCAGAAAAATCTTGATTCAAGTTGCAGCCAATAAAAGCAGCTATTGTATTTCTCAGGGTAAAGAACAAATTGCCTTTCCAACCCAGCCAGCATGTCATTTATATTAATGGCATGGAATGCTAAGTTGCTCTGTGTGTAAGTAAACTCTATTAAGAAAGTCACGTCCCTTGGTGAAGCTAGATCCTTAGTAAATTTTACTAGCTAAGCACTGAGCTCCATGTCAGAGTAATTACACCTTTTATCCACTGTGAGCTCTCTCTTAGCTTCTTCACTCTTTAATTTCCCACTTCAGCTAATTTAGCAGTAAAATCACAAAGGTTTTAAAAGGTTAGCTACTGAGGAACTGGCGCATGAGTGTTCTGTTAAGCTCCATGCATTGAAATCACATCATGTAGAAGAAGGAATTAATTAAGTAACAATTAGGTAGTGATGGATCATTGACAACATATATACACTTTGGTGCTAAAATTAATCTCCCCTGTAAAGCCAATATATTGTGTATCTTCTCATTTATGTACTGGCACTTTTTTTTTTTTTCTTGAAATATAAAATGGATACGCTTCTCAGCGATCTCTGAAAAAAATATCACGTCTCTTCTGGCACTATTGAATCTACATACTATCTTAACATATATAACTTCATATTTTTTTAAAAAAAAGAATTTAAAGTGTAATGAGAGTAGCAAAAGAAGAACTTTGTAAGGCAGGTGATTTTAAAGTGACTGTAAGGACATTTGTTATATGGAAGTACTTAGTATGTTGAAAGTGCTAACAATTGTGTAGTATTATCTTGCTGTCTTCATTTACAAGTTCCCATATTGTTTCCTTGTATTGACAGTCAGCTGCTTAATATATAGACTGGCAGTTAGCCCAGTCAATGCTTGATTCTAAAAGCCTCTTAGCAGATGAAAAATCCTTGGTTCATTCACACCTTGTAGAAAGGATGACAGGGCAGAAGTGACATCCAGATCCATTTAGAGTATACTTTTGAGCCTGATTCTCCTTTGCCTTGCACCTTGTGTAGTCATTTATAGCTGTGCGAAGTGAGCACAAAAATGATATAAAACACTCCTACCCATGTGAGGGGAGAATTCTGATTTGGTTGCATTATTTCCAGAGGTGATTACGAAAAGTGCCATGTAGTGAAAAAATCTGGCTTTGCATAAAGATAGTCTAAAGAATTTTGACACAAAGCATAAAGTAGCAGTTCACAGAAATTGTATTTGTGCTTTGAAGCAAAAGATATTTTCACATGCTATTTGTTTGTTATTTTCATAGGGAAAAATAATGTTAAACTCACCTACAGAGAATGAATCCTGTTTCATCCTTGTTTTTGTAGAATCATATTTAACTAGAAGTCCTATAATATATTCTCACATAAGAAGGAAATCATGCCCTGGGTAGAATCCCCACTAGTTCTAAATTTTCATGTGCTACTTCTAAACCCAATTCTTCAAAAGTTACACACAACCGTCTGGAATCTAAGCAAAAGTTGGTATTATCACAACAGCTGGTCTCAGTCCATCAGAGTTCAATACTGTTCTGGCCACAGTACAGGTAGTAAATGATTGTCTTCAGCATTTACCAGTGATCTCTCTGCTAAATGATCTATCACCCCTATAACAATCCAAGACCTAGTGTCAAGCATCTTCACAATACCAGCTAATATAAGCAGGAAAGGCCTGCAAATATTAGATTAACAAATGTGAGTTAACAAAATTGGTAGTTAGCAAATGAAGTACCTAATGTGGCTATCACTGCAGATATGGTTAATAATTATTTCCACTTAATAATATATTTAATGTATAATAATTCACTTAATATGTTAGGACATTCATTTCCCCATACTTCCTGGTGACCATTTTCCTGGTCTTTCCCAGCATACTTCTGATCCTTTCTGCTATACTTAGATGCCACAATTGGCCTGACAACTCAGGTGTGGATTATGACTAATACCGTATTATGACTTGGGGTTTCTTATTGTTGTTTGCCTTTTTTTTTTTTTTTCCTTCCCGTTCTGGATTCAGAGCTTCTTTAAACATTCTGAGTTGCTAGTCTGGCTTGACTGAAAAGTACTGTGTGTTTGTTGTGTGTCTGCATGTGTGATACCAACTGTTGAAGGCTGCTTGATGTTAGATGAGGGCTTATGCTCAGAGCTGTTCTATAGTTGGCTCTTTGGCAGAATCACTCCTCACCAATGACAACTCCGTGCTTCGTGTGGGGGAAGTCTGCTTAATAATATTATACTTGTCACGGCCATAATTTAACTGAGATGGGGCATGATTATAATTTCTCGTGTTAATCAAAATCATGAGTCATTCCATTCATGTCCATAGCATTAAATAGCTATACAGACAAGTAAGAGTTCAGAATCAGGCTTCTGGTGTTAAATCTAAAAGGATATCTGAAACCCTTTATTAAAAATAGAAAATGAAGGATACATCTTCTGCTTACTTTGAATTACTCAGCCATGCCATAGCATAAAACACCAAATAAAGAACTATAATGACAGCTGATATGTCATGGTACATGGGTTATCTGTTTACCACAAGTCCAGAAAACACTTCTGCATTAACAAGACTTAAGATAATACTATCAATATGACAAAGTTACTATGTTAGGTCTCCTTGACTTGGAAGCCAATATTAGAGTTTAAACCATTTATTCCTTTCCTGGCCTTTTTTTTTTATTATTATTATTTTATTTTTTTTAATACCACACTTAGATAACTAGAATTTGAAAGACATAAAGGCAAACAATATTTAAGTAAGACCTCAGAAATAGAGTTAGTTTTGCAGCCCTGTCCATAATGAAAATTACATCTGGCAAGTACAAGAGCATCAAAATAGTGATCATAATTCATAGAGTTTGGTTTGCATATATCTTAGAAAGTCTTACCAAATATTCAGTCTTTTTATAAAAGAGAAAAAAATATAATTTTCTAAAATATAGATATTCTGAAGCTATAAAAGGTTTTGTACTGCTGTCTGTCTCTTCCTCAGACAGAGGAATTGTGCAGGGGATGATGGGCCTTAATTTAGTCCTCACTAATAAGTACTTTTAAGACAAAATATTCTTGCAATTGCCCTTATTTAAATTACACTCAAGCTCCCTGTAAATCTAAAAAAAGATTATAGGGGAAAAATCATTTCAAGAGGTCTAGCAAGCTATCAGAGTCTTGCTCTATTATACTTCTCAAGATTTTTTTCCATTTCTGAAGTTAGAAAATTATTGGCATTTGAGTATATTTTCTAGAAATGTTTGACATATTACAGGTCCTAGAAACTATCACTGTCACACTCAGATTCACTACAAGTACATGTGCCAAGACACCAAATCAAAGATTTGAGGGTTCTATCAATAAACTAGGATCAAAATGAAGCTAAAAAGAAGAAATCTTCTACTAGGTTTTCTATAGGTCTCACTGATTGTCTTGTTGAAAACTAAAGATCTATCTGTGCAACTTGCTTTTCCAGTATGGTAGGAATAGCAATAACATTTCCTCCCCATTTCCTAGTGAAAGCTTTCTTTTTGCCCTGCTAGACCACGTGTTCAGTTTTATATTTTACACTTCCTCAGCATAAGAAAATTCTCATACAGCGAAGGAGTTAGACACTCTCTTCAGTATGAATATATGTGTTAAATCACTGGTCCCTTTTAAGAAAACCTTGATATAATTTCCACTCTTGTGGGCATTACACATTTTTCCTTTCTTTGTGGTAACATTGCTATGCATTTCAATAAGCACACTTGGACTCATAGATTAATTATAAGGCACCGGACCTTACATATCTGTACTGAAAAACAACTAGAAATCTCACTCTTTGTTTTTCAGTAAACCACAGTAGAAAAGAAACTGAGGAAATATAGAAAAGAGAAGTGACTTACCGTGGTTGTCTTTATCCGACCTCCTGGTTGTGTACAGGTCCAGCCTGATTTATTGATTAGCAAATCACAGCCTTCTCCTTCTAAACATGGAAGCATTTCACACCACTGTTTTGTTTTGATAATTCGTGCTGAACAGAAAAAATAACAAAAAAAAAGAGGTTTGCAGGAGAGTTCACATTTCACTTATCTCTAAGCAGTTTCTCATTAGATTTGTCTATTTTCATAACCTGATAATGCTGCCACAGGTTATGATGTAAACAGCCTTAGGCAATTTACAACATTATTTGCACCTGCTGTGCCAACTAATTTCTTTATAAAAATGAAACTTAAAAAACAACAACAACAAACGAAAGATAGCCCTGTTGTACATAAATATAACACAAAAGTTGTCTAACTTTTTAATTCCATGCTTCTTACAGTCATTGAAATATTGTTTGGAATGCTAACCACTGGAGCCTTACTATTCTAAGTAATCATTATATAAGGTAGCCTAAAAATGACCCATGACAGGTATCCATTGTGTTATACTCTGTATAAACCTGATACTCCTTATTCTGAAGAGCTTACAGTAAGAATAGACGAGAGAGAGTGGAGAGAGAAAAGCAATAATAAACAGGTAAAGAGGTCAACATAACGGCAGCAGCTGTGATACTCGCAGTGGTAGGCAGAGTTAGGGGCGGGAACTAGGAACATAAGCAGGACATGACAGCAGGCCTTATGGTGGCCTGCAGCTCCCTCACGAGGGGAGTGGAGGGACAGATGCTGAGCTCTGCTCTCTGAGGACAGCGACAGGACCGGAGGGACAGTTGCTGAGCTCTGCTCTCTGAGGACAGCGACAGGACCCGAGGGAACGGCATGGAGCTGGGTCAGGAGAGGATGAGGCTAGGTGTTAGGGAAAGGTTCTGCACCCAGAGGGTAGTCGGGCACTGGGACAGGCTGCCCAGGGCAGTGGGCACAGCACTGAGCCTGCTGGAGCTCAAGAAGCATTTGGACAATGCCCTTAGACATAGGGTCTGATTTTTGACTTTTGGGTGGTCCTGTGTGGAGCCAGGAGTTGGACTCAATGATCCTTGTAGGTTACTTCCAACTCAGGAAATCCATTCTCTGATTCTATGCTCAGGGAAGTAAAGGTGAGGAAATCATGGGTAAGGAGACAATAAGCAGAGGGAAAAGAATTGAACAACTTATTACCCTATTACTACAGGGGAAAGGAGGTCTAGTCAGAAAGGTGAAGGTCCCTAACTATCTGAAAGATGCTGGGTTGTGTGCTTTTGGGTTGTGTGCTTTGTGTGCTCTTAACGCTTAGTGTCTCAACTAAGCTGGCTTTGCAAAATATCCTCAAGGTCACATAGCAAGTAGTTGTGGAACAAGAGAGCTCTGACTGCATTAAAGTGGACGTGGAACAGCTGTAGGGAGAACTTTTTTTTTTCAAGCCAGGTAGAACAGTGGGTTTAATTCCTGTAAACTTATGTCTGGGTTATAATACTACAACGTCTGAGTTCAGCTCTGTAGTATCTGGGTTCATTCTTGTAGAATATTAAGTAATATGACTAATATCAAACATTTTGTTATTCTTTCACTCTCTCCCTAGAGGCAAAATTGTATGGTGGAGTGTTAGTCTGGGATACATTTTATAAAATGCATATACAGTCATGGAATCTCTTGCACTGTGCCATATGTTCATGGTAAATTAGGTAAGGCTCCCAAAACAATCTATCTTTTGCTCAGACTGTAAGGTTTGTAATCCACAGAAAATGGCTTTCATTTCCTTCAGAGATCATCTTGACAACATCAGACTAGGCTATGAGAAAGCTTTGCCACCTGAATTTGTACACATAAGTGTGTTTCAGGATTCAATGAGAGAATAAATTCCACATATAAGGACACAGATCATGTCCTTTTCTATGTTCACATGTGACACTATTCTCAGAGTCATGCAATAAATCTTCAAAAATCATGAGCCAAACAAAAAGAGAGCTACAGGGGAAAGAAGTGTACATGAAGCTTCTGGTGTTTCAAATTAATGTCAGGTTCAAGGAGCTTAAAAGCAGGCACTTATACCCAGTGGCAGTGGCAGCTCTTTGTGCTCACCTGAACATGTGATTCAGCCTCCTTGCACTCCTGACTTCCTCTGTTTGGAATTACTTAAGAATACAATTCCCAATGCCGCTAGATCATAGCAAGAAATAGAACTGTAATTTAAAGTCTTCTAATAAAATCCTTTCCAATATTTTGACATGAAACAGCTTGTGTTCTCAGTCCCGGTACAATTGTTGGTAAGCTCTAGCAATATAACGAACACTGATTTCTTTCAGTGGAAGCTCGATCTGAAATTCATGTTAAGATTTTCATTATAAAAACTACTTTAACTCCCAAACATCTACATAGGAATTTGCTCTGTTCATTAGGTGTTATATATTACCAGAGGAATGATTCCCAAACAATTTTCGTAACCACAAATTTTTTTGAAGCAGATCCACTAAGTTTTTATAAAACATAATAAAAAAAAAAATCAGATTGTACTTGGGGTGCATAGGTACTGCTCTGTTGAGAACTGGATTGTATCAGTTTTCAAGGCTAACATCTCCTATGTAACAGATAATAGCATCATTCTTCCTTGGTGCATCCTTCCTGAGTATGCATTCAGTTTCAGACTTGACAGAAAAACCTCAGTAAAATGTTAACAACAAACCTCACCCATTTGCATTTATATATTTTGCAATTCACATATTGAAATGGCTATTTCTATCAAAGTCTCAACAATATGAAGGCTCAGTAAAAGACTGAATAGTCAGTTAAACTCAAAAAATATATATTAGATTGCCTCTGCTATCTCAGGTGGGAGGTTTTCCTGGAAACATAATTTGAACTAATCTTCAAAAATATATTTCTTTTCCTCTGTGGATTACTCTTAGCGCTTGCTTGCTTGCTATCTTAGAATGCAGCTATCTGGAATATCATGAATACATGGAGCCATTGCTCTGGGTATTGGCTATATCCACACAAATTTAAAACACACCCAAAGAATTTTACGGAACATAAAATCTAAAACATTTATATCTTATCTTAAGACTAGCTTATGCATCTAAATAAAAATAAAAATGCCTTTTTTTTTTTTTTAAGAAAAAAACTAATCAGCTCACATGGGTCTAAAGTGCTCTAGCTCCAGGGCTGCCCCCAGTGCTGCAGCCCTGGTGCTGTGACCCACACCACTGGCACTGTCTGCTCCCCAGGATCTCTCCTCCCTTACAAATTTTCATGTCCCTCCTATACTGCTCATTTCAAGATGACACATTTTTTTCTCTCTCATCGCCCCCCGCCCCCCCCCCAACCCCCAAGTCTCTGCAATTCCCTGGGTACAGTTTAATCCAGCAGGTGCCTTCCTCCTTAACATGGTTAGTTTTATGTAAAAAACTTCCAGACAATTTCATATAGCACACGTGGATTCATATTCGTGTCTTAACAGGCCTTGTTTTCTGGGCCATTTGCCAAAAGCAGGCCAGGTGGGCCACTTGAAGTTTATACAGACATATTGTTCTGTTAAGCACGTGCAGCCACATCAGAGGCCATATCCATATCTGTGGGATTATGTCTATTTTTGCATTTTTACTTTTCAGTTTGCCCACTATAGCAGAGTATCACAGTGAAGCTAAATACATAATACAGGGAGCAAAGTATACAACCATTTTATCAGCACAGTATCAAGAATTTCTATCAGTAATTTGAAATGAGTTACACTACTCAAAGCAAAGGAATACAATGTATTTCCTGAGGCAGTATAGTTGCATTTTTACTGTGTATATTCACCAGGGGTGAAATTCAGCCTTCTGCAGACAGACAGCAAAAAGCCTATCACACTCTTCAAACCCACTCCAAGCTCTATTATAAAGAATTAAGTGGCACTTAAATGATACATAGGCTTTGTGCAAGCTTTCTGCAAAGAACTGAATTTCATCTTAAGAATCTGATCTGACACTGCTTTGCATCTCCTAAGAAGGGCTGTGCCCTTTCACTTAAGCTGAAGTAAATAGGAACTGATGGTGCTCAGCACATGGTAGAATTGGTTTCCTGGGTAATGCCATTTGAACTGGAGAACAAATGGGGCCTATCCAAGGGCTTTTCATACAAACAGGTCTGAGATGTGCCAGGCAGGCAGAGGTGATACCAACATGATGCGAAGCTACCCACTAAAATGTTCTTAAACATTCTGTTAAATAAAACATTTACAATGGGTTTCCAATGGAGTTGTTAAAAAAAAAAAAAAAAGTCTCCATCCATAATCAGTATAGTCCAATTTAAGAATATTTAACTGAGAAGTGTTTCAGAACACCATGGATGATTTTCTGCTAAATATTGCAATTAGACATGTTTTGTCTCTAAGCTTCTCACCTAGTTTAACATCATATGTATACTTTTGTATGGAAAAACAGCTTTATTTTCTATAGATTCTTTTCACACATTCATTCCACATTCACATAGTTATCGATGGCTGCATCTCCACTCAATCTCACAATGGAAAATCATTAAGTTTTGTTATAGCAAAAAGTGAGATAAATTTGAATAGTAGCAATAAATGCAAAAACTTACAGCCATGTAAAATATGTTAGATTAACAATGTCAGATTGTAAAAGATTTAAAAAAAAAATGTTGGAGAATGAACTTGGAAATAATAATAAAAATAAAAAAAAGTGTATTTTTTTTTCATTGAATAAAAATATTGGTTAAAACAGCATTTGGATACTGATAATATGATTTCGGGATATACCATGGTCCTAGGCATGAAAAGTGGTGTGTGAATTGAATATTTACAAATCATAATGAAAATCATGGTAGAAGAACCTAAAGAAAGTCAGTCAGTTCCAGGTGCCTGAGGTAGCAAATGGAAGATTCTGTGTAACAGAGAGCAGGGAAGATTTCTCCCAAGTCCAAGTGGAATACAGAGTTTTTAAATGTGCTTCTTAAATGACGGCTTAGATTGCCTGTAATTCTTAAAAAATGATATTCTCCTTCACAGTATTTTTTTTTCAATGATGACTTCTTGTACTTAATGCAAGATGTAAAGTATGCATTGGAGAAAATATTTCCTTTTCAATTTTTATACCTTATTTCATTGTTGTTTTCCTTGAACTTTGAAGAAAGCTTATCACGATAGCTGATTCACAAAGTTCAGGAATGCCATTGGGGATTCATTAGTTTAGATGTAGCTTCATATTTATCCTAGTCATCCCTTTCCCCTTCTAAACAGGATCTATATCTATTATTATTGATCACCTCCAGTTGATCCCAAATGGTTCCATCATCTCACACCTCCTCCTACCTCCATATTCTCTTTACCTCATGTTTTTCCTATTTCTTCTTCCATTTTATTCAGCTGTAATCTGCCTCCTTTACTATTTTAACTTTTCCTCCAACCATTTCTATTCTCTGCCTGATTCAGTACATACAGAATATCTATCTACCAAAAAACTTTGCAGAACTTCTTTTGTTTAGCTAGTTTTACCTAGGACTGGTAAATTATGTTAATTATCCCTATTTTGTACAGAAGTTAATTGACTTGCCCAAGATCACACAAAAAATTTGTTGCAGTGCTAAAAGCAAAACATAGTGGTTGTTTGTCCAGAGACCCTTCTCTGTCCCATTTAATACATATATATGAGAAATTAACCAGAAAATAATTTTATGAAAGTAATAGGCTTTTAAAAATATTTATCAGTTGGATTGCAGCAGCAGAAAAGAGTTCAGCAGAAACACAAACTGAATCGGAGTCCTTTAACAAGACATTGCAATCATGAACTGTCTTTAGTGCAGCGATTTGACTGTATTAGTGTATAAGTCCCAAACATTAATTTATGTTACTATACAACAGGGAAACATCACAAAGCTTGGATACTTTTTACAGCAGTCATTCTACTCCACTTAAAACACTGGAAGCAGTGTTAATTCACAGAGTTAGCTCATCTCAATAATTTATAGGACATCTAGGCCAAAGACTATTCAGTTCTAAGAACAGCAATATGGCAATATCTAGACACCCATTTTGTCATTTTGCTCTTGCTGTCAAGACTGGGGGGGAGCTTGAGAAATACATGGAAAAAAATGTTCTCCTGCAGGCTACCAAGAGGCTGCAAATTGACAACAGGTAACGAGATGAAGAGTAGAAAACTGAGTGACAGGGCAGAGGCTCTTCGTGCAGCTCACCCCAATCATAGCTGCAGTAAGGGAGAAATCTTATTGCATCCCCATGGTTGAGAAGAAACCTTCAATATTTACATGTTCCATACAGAAGGATGAAAGATTTGGTTTAACGGAAACAGCGCAGATTACACCACGAGCAATGTATTTTGGGGAGGAGCAGGAGATGATCTCTGAATTTTGCACTCATCTGTGTCATCCCAAACTAGCACTGCCTAAGAGACACTCCTGCTAGTTACAGGCATAATCCCTAGGAATTCAGCTGTGGCATAAGAGGTGGATGATGCTGTGTGAATACCTAGCAACCTCCATAAACCACAGCAGCACAGGTTTAATTTCAAAACTACTGCATTCAGCAAGGCATCCTGGCATCTGTTTAATTTTATGAAGGTACCTAATGTTTTGCTGAATCTTCATAAAATTCTTTCAAATAAATACATACTGATAACTTAAGAATAAGAAATTTCAAAGATATTGCACAAACCAGAAATGGCTATTAATACATATTAAATGCCCAGAACACTAGACAGAGGATAAAAACAAAACAAAACAAACAAACAAACAAAAATACAATTAAACAAGATTCTGCAAGCACTCTAATGAAATTCAACAGCTCTTATCTTCTTTCCTTTTGGTGTCTCCCAATAACAGAATTTCCTCATTATGATACACCAATCAATAAATAAATACCTAAACTATGAAAATAAATATATGAGTAAATGCACAGGAACAAAATATATCTAACCTTCTGTAGTGAATAAACAAGCATGTGTTTATGTGACCTCTCTCTTCAGTTCTTTGAAAGTCCTAAAAGTATGTGATGCAGTGATCTAGTGATAGGTATCTCAGATTCGTCTACATCCAGATGTTCAAATACCTGTATGACTGAAGCACTATCTGAAAATGGAAAATGCCCTACAAATCAGTTTCACAGTCAATTTATGTCTGTTTCAATTTAAAGTTTCAAGGGTCAATTTTCTTCTATTTATAATTGCGCTCATTTGAGACTGTAGTATATCTCTGCATTCGTTCTCAACCTCTTGGCCTTTCTCTGGCAATTGCTACAGTTGCTCACATGGAAAAGCAATACAGCAAATATAACATATTTTTCAACTGCTTATAAAACAATCTAACTGTTAGAAACAGAAAAAAAATGCAGTATCATTTGCCAAGTCTTGCAGGGTCACAGCAAGCATTCTGAGGGTCATATTAAATAATAAATGCAGAAAAAATCTACATGTTAGAGTTTTCTGTAGACATATTACAAGTGTTACTAGCCTCTTCTAAACTACTGTTTTCTAACTACGTATCAGAAGGCCAATGCTTTCAACAGGCAACCTGCCCCACAACTTAGGCCAGGATTTCAGCACTTGCCTGAATGCCCAAAGATGTACATATTCACAACTTTTCAATCTGTGAATGATCTAGCACTTCATTGTCTGTGGGTAGTTAGCGTTTGCCATCTAATAAGAGATGCTAATTGAACACCTACCCCTAGAGAAAGCCTTTGTCAGGACTCTGTGTCTTCTGTTGCTGTCCCCTGCTGTTCTGCTCTGCTGTATTCAATTAGTGTGCTGGAAGCAAAGTAAAATTTACTAAAAATCTGATCTGTGATATGCCAGCAAAGAACCCTTCAGAGATTAGCTTTTCATCACATTTCACTTTGCTGCCAGCACACTGAGAACAGCAAATTTAACTGGAGGGGGACAGCAATTTCAGACCTAAAGAAGAGGATCTGAAGACAACAGCAAAGGGCAGAGAAAAGGGAGTAATATAATGGAAAGCAACAAGAAAACAGATAATAGAAAACAAAGAATAAGACAAGAAAGGAAGGTAAAAGAGGACAGCACAGGACAAAGTCCATATATATGTAGTAGCTACTGAGGTAGTTGGACAAGGTCAAAAACCCATGCAACATGTTCAATGAAGACAGTAGGACAACATGGGTAAGTGAAGGCTAAAGAATAGAATAAATTTTTTTTTTCCTCTCACGTACACCAGTTTCAGTCCTCCCGATATGAGCAGAGTACTGCAGTGGAAGACTAGATTCACTGTGGTTAAAAGAAGAATGTGAAAGAACTGGGCAGATTGTCACGAGCAGCCCTGTTACTCAGGGGCAGCTGCAGAATATCTGATTCTGTGCTCTCAGGAAAGTGAAACATGCTGAAATGACAGCCGAGAATCAATGTCCTTTTTGGGATTCAAGCTGCATAGCAATCGTGTACCCAGGTTTACTACTTATGTTCAATGAACTCTGCACATGGTCAGTAAGAAAAATAAATAAAAATAAAATAAAAAACCTCTTAATTTGACACTTCATCTTTTGCATGGACAAAGAAGTGAGAAAGAGAATGTGAAACTCCATGTGCTTAAGTAGAGAAATTAGTTACTATTTAATCTTTTAAAGAGATTTCTTTGAACTTTACTAGTTCTCCATGTGTATTTGAAAGCCAGACATTTAGCAGAGTGGTTCTCCTCTGGCCCTCATTGCTTTTGGTACTTTCCAAGTCCAGTGTCAGCATGTACACTTCTGCTGTGACATGGTGGTGACATTTTATTGTGCACTGAAAGCGATAATAATGCAGCTGTTCTGAAGTATAGCAGGCTTCCTTTGTCAACAACCACAGCAGCGGGAAACTCTGCCCTCCTTTTGTCACATATGTAAGAAAAGAACATGCAAGCAATTTGAATTGAAACAAGCTCAATGACTACCACAGAAGGAGACTAACAGCTGCTTCTATATGAACAACTAAAAGTATTAGAAAAGAAAACTCAGCAACGAGGTTGCACATATCCTCTGTCCCCCATGATTTTCCCCTATTCCACTACTAGATACTCTGTGCACTCTTTGCAAATCAACGGTACATGAATGAAAAATAAGAAAAAAAATAAACTAATAAAATGAGCAAAACAGGTGAAAATGAAAGGAAGGAAGTGGTATATGGTGTCACCTTTCATAGTGAGAATACAAAGAATATATCCAGTTGTGATACTTTTGAAAATTGTTTTTATAATATTACTTTGTCAGTACCCCAAGAAACTTGCCGAAGTGAACTGTAATGTTGACCTTTAGATAGCTTGGAAACTGACTTTTTCTCATGACTTCTGTTTTCTGCCAGTGTTTGATCAGCAGGAGAGCAAATGTGTTTATACAGCATAAATTGTAATTCATATAACATGCACTTCACTGGTATGCTCTCCATGGGAAAGAGTGTCACAGATGGATGTTTGTAACATGTTGACTGTATGGTTAGTCCCAAATCTTGTCAAATGAAATGGCCACCTGACATCACAACTGTGCATAACATAATTTCTGCCTGACAGATGAAGCCACTTGACTGATTTTTTTTTTAATGTCGCTTTTCATATTTATATAAAATATTACAGTTCCTTACCAAAGATTTACATAATTTGAAGCTTAAACATTTTTCCTCTCTTTTGTACTTAGTTTGTGTAATGACTATTCTCCAAATGTAGCAAAATTTTCTCAGTATTAAGTAAAAATAAAAAAAAAAAAGACAAATGTCAGTCATATTTATATAAGGTTTCTACTTTTAATTTATTTTTATAATACAGTGCATAATATCAGGAGACAGATATTTTAAAAAGACAAATAAGGCAATTATTTCCAAACCTCAGCTAGTGTGTGGATGTTTTCACCCTGTATATGTAATATAAACCATACCGGACGTGATTTTCAAAGATGCATCAGATTCTACTTCATAAAAATTCTCCTAGTGTTTTACGTAATAAATACCCTAGAGTTAAGAAGGAGCAGAAATAACAGAAATAGTCACTGATTAGAAGGAATAGTCTTTCTTTCTTCATCTAGCAAGGCAGTTTTTTATTTATTGGAACACATCAAGCACATCAATGAACAACCACAGAAGGTATTTTAAAGGTCTGTCTCCTCCAACACCAGAAAATATCACTTGAAATATTCAAAATTGTTTCTGCAAATCAGACTAAAGGAGTTAGTCTTAGGGTGAAAATGGGGGAAATAGTCTTCTTTTAGGTATTGCCCATTCCCTTCTTTTAGTGTGGACAATGCTTGTACTCATATGCTACGCTGGCTGTGCTTGCAAGCAGGAGTCCCGACTGCTGTCAAAAGCGGCGTGGTGCTGGTTGATTGGGCCAAAGGATAGAGCAATAGCATAGACGCATATGCTGACTTACTTTTTTATACTTCATGAACTCTGAAAATGAGGTGCTGTAAACACTTGTGGTTCTCCAAAAATTGCTCACATTGTTAAAAATATGACCAAGACCACTGAAACTACTTTTTGTATTGCACTCCTTTTCAGGAAATGTGATGGAGTTGTAGATTTTTAGGGACTGAAGCAAAGAATTATACTAATATAATCTGATCTCCAGCTTTATGGAGGGTATAAAATTTAATCCACTAATTTTTCTATAATAATTTTGACAATTTCTGGTTGAGGTACATCATATCTTTTAGGAAGACATCCAGTACTGATTTTCAGAAAACACCCACTGCTCTACAAACCCTTAAGGCAGCTTATAAAAATCAATAGTAAAAGCAAATTTCCTTAGTTCTATAGACTTTAGTACGGTTTCGATGGGACTCCTATTTAACTCTCATAGGAGTATACTGACCTTCCCTTACTAAACAATTAAGTGGTCTGCTGTCAGCTCTAATAAGACCATAAGCCTAACAAAACACTAGGTGTTCCTAAAAGCTAATTCTTTAAAATTTAAATCTCTTGCTATCGCTTTCTTTTACATTGAAAAGCATATTAAGTAAAATAAACAATTTCAACACTTGACACAACTAAGAGTTTCAAAACCCACAAACTTTGCTTGGTTCAGTATCTGCAATCTTAGCTTTTAAAAATGCTGATGAAAGCAAGTTAGATTACTCCACCTGCAGGAACTTCATTGTTTTCTTTTAATAGTAACTGTCTGCAAAAGAGCTTTCTCAACAAACTCTTGCTTTACAGGAGCAATGGGGAAGTCTTATTGGAAATATTTATATTGTCTAACTATACCAACAGTACTAAGTTTGCAGTCCTGACTCAGGCAAAACTTGCAATGGGTTTCTTGAGGGTTCCTCTCAACAAAGTGCTGCTTGACTGAGTCTTCAGCTTGGAAATGGCCCCTTGCAGATTAAGAAACCATTACTGTTAGTTCTCTATGCCTCTCTTAAGTACTATACTGAACTATATAAGCGTTCACGTTGTCTCAACATTTTAAACATACCAAAATGAAATCATCTTCAAGAATTCTTTTAATAGAAATTCCACAAATCGTCTATACTTTTACACAGTAGCTCAAAAATTGTCCCTTTAATTACCCACATATGCATAATTATATATGCATTAAGTATGCAGGTATCTATGCATGTACTGTATTAGTAATAAAAGTTGCTGTCACTGTTTTTATGAAAATGTTTTATCTCTAGTCAGCAGAACATCCTGTCTAAACACTGTAGTTGTTTGGGAAAAGCATAAATCATTTTTATTAACTTGTACAATATTGTGCACACTTTCCACTATTGGGTTGAGAAAACAAAACAAAATAAACACTTCCATCACTTCACCTGTATTCAAATGTTTAGAGCCTACTTGCAAAGCTCAGTTGCTGGAAAGTTAAACAGTGAATCTATAACATGCTAGCCATTGTTCACTAACTCCTCTTTTTAAATCCACTGTAAACCTTATTTCTCATCAATATACATTATTTGCCACTTTTATAGACAGCTTTCCATGTCTAAGCAAGTTTGTTCAAAGGTGGATTGTGTATCCCTGTCTGTAAAATTCACAGCATGTGATTTACACCTAAGGAGAGGGCTAGTGAGTGCATCAGCTTTGTGAGGAAAATGGTCACAGAGGCTTTTTACTTCTTCTTTGTTCAAGAGCAGGGCTAGGTAAATTTTGTTAGTAAAGAGATTGTTATTCATATCTCATGCCATTATCAATATGTTCTTTATCCTAGAATAATCTTCAAACTCCTAATTTTTGGCTATTCATGTGAAAACATAACCATTTTTAATCATATCCTACAAAGATTTCCAGGTTCAACAGCTGTGAAATACTCAAGGTAAAGGAGAATTATTTCATGAAAACATAGATAATAGATGGATATTATAGAGATTGGAGTTTTCTATGAGATGAACAAGCAAAGACTTCAGCTTGCTGAAAATGTATGCCTCACCCTTCTTTCACTTGTGACAGAGGCTACATACACACATATACAATGAAAGAAATAATTAAAAAAAAAAAAAAAGCCAGCAAATCTTTCAGGATTTTCTCTTGTGATATGAGTGTGTATTTTTTTTTCTAATTTGTTGTTGACAATGCAGTTTCAGTAGTGTGCTTATTATATGTATGCTCTTGACTACTTGAATCTTCTCAACACATTCAAAACCAGACTGCCGAATGCCAAAGGCTTTCTTTCACTTCCAGTCCTGCTTAAGTTTTCTTTGTGGCACTGCTCATCTGAATCATTGCCTGTTCCTTGCTTATAAAACATTCATATTCAAAGCACCATTAGCACAATAGCAATTAACAAAGAGCCTTTTATGCCAACGTGCTACAACTTCATCTCACACACCCTTTACAGGAAAAAGGTCTTTTCTCTTCTTTCCAGTACCAGTGAAGCACTCGTGCTATGTGAAAAGAAAGCTCTCTTTCAGTGCAGATGGGACATGACTGTGCCTTATGTGAATCTACTGTATGTACAACTGAGGGGAGGACTAGGTGACCTAAGAGATCTTTCTCATCTCTAACCTCGGCAGGAGTTCATGCTATCAGGAATTGCATATTAACAACCAGATGCAGGATTTTGTGTGGAAACTGCAGACTGCTTCCACTGAAAGTTTTTCTCAATTTCTTTCTTGTTGTAAAGGACAGGGAAAACACTTTGAGCTTTGTCATAACTGACAAAACACAGAAAGGACTGATTACCCTTGGGATTCCTAAAAATATTGCTAACATGGAGCAGCAGGTGGGAAGGAGGGAAAGCTTGCAGCTCCATCACGCTGTGAGCTGGTGGATTTTGTTGCCAGAACTACATCAAGTTGCTGCATTGGCACTAATAACAACACTGAGGTACCCCATGAGGTAAGCCTGTTCCTTTATAGAATGCTGTAGATGCTACGGTAATATTAATTAAGGAACAAGACACACATACAGACCAAAAAAAAAAAGTTTTATTCTTCCTCCAAATAATAATTTAAAGGCAATTCCACATGGCAAAACTGTGAGTAGCAGAGAGCTGGTCAGCAAGCACAGAACACAAAGCTGTTTGGAATAATGGCATATAAGCAATATTGAGAAATTCTGAAGTAATATAAAGATGTAGGATAGACAAGAAAGTCTAACTGGACAAAACAGATCTTCAGTATCATATAGCTACAATATTCCCACATGCCTGAACTTCACAGCCCTGTGACATGTTAATAAACTTGATCACTGGGTAACAGCTGTAACATTGTCTGGAAGGTTTTACCCCCAGTTCCCTCCAGCACAACACACACTGGTAAAACAAGACACAGAAAAGAAACTACCCCTCAAAAGCTCTTGTGTGCGTTTATTTCACACTGAATAAACAAGCACAAAACAGCCTGCTGCTAAGCTTTTCCTTACCAATTGGTCAAAACATGGATAGACTCTTGGTTGACGCTCTTAATGTGTTGATCAACTGACCCAGAATAACAAAGGCAAAGACTAAGCAGCACAGAAATTACTATACTGGACCAGACCTGAATCAGTCTAGTCTAAAGTCCTGTCTCTGCAAGTAGCTGGAGGGATGTTTAAGAGCCATATACCAGACTTCAGCCTTTAGTTTTGTATGAACTAGCTTTCCAAGAAGACATCATTTTAAATCCTTAGATTTGTTTCTCTGCATATTCTGTTACTGCTTTGCAAGCTGTTGATTGAGGGGCAAAGGGTGGAAATCGTACATCTCTGAGGAACAATTAAGTTTTCTGTTGATCCCCTGAGGTATACCATAAGCCATAAAACCATAAATTATCCCAAGGAGAATTTGTCATAATAGACCTAAATTGATAGCATTAAAAATGTTCATGCATTTGTATTTAAAAGTGTCTCTTTTCTTAAGGATTTTGAATTGCCAAACTGAGAAAAAAAATGTACTTTTTTTTTTTTTCTTTGCATAGTAACACAGAATACATTTGCATCACACATTAATAACAGAAAAAATTAAGGACAGAAAAAACAATCACATAAATCATATATTCTTTTGTCTAAGATATAATTCAGCATCAGGCCTGTATACACCATTGACTACTGTGTTTGCCATTAATACTTCACAAAAATGTGTGAGCATAACACTCCCTCAGGAAGCTGATAGAACAAAATTTTTCTGTAATTTTTTGTACTTCACTTTCCTCTATATATTATGAAAATCATCTATACTATCTACCTTTTCCCGCCTAACAAAAAAAAAATAAATTTGCTCTATGATAGAATCTGCAAGGATTTCTATTCACAGATAGTACTTCTTGCTTGAGAAGAGGTATGCCATACCTACACCACATTATTCTCTCCCATCAAATATGAAACCATCCACAAATAAGCCTGATTTGCTAATACATTATTCTGCTCCGTTCAGCTTCTCACACAGCACTCGGCGGTACAGCACCTGAACGTCTCTCAGCAGGGCTTGAGCAATGTGGCTCATGTCTGTCATGTGCACTCTCTTTCACTCCCCAAGGCAAAAAGTATGCAGTGAATGTTTTGTTTGGGATTTTTTTTTTTGCTTATTTTGTTTTGTTTGTTTTTCTGAATGCAGATAGGTTTATGTTGGGGAAAGCAAGTCAATGAAAAAAATCCTGTACTTAAAGTAGAAGATCCTGTGTCATGTCTTGTCCTTAGCTCTTTGAAAATTTATTTCAATCTAAGGCCATTGACTGCTTTACTTAGCACAGCCACACACCAAATGAGGCTGCCTGATGCACTCTCATTCCTGCCCACTCTTGTAAATAAATACATTTAATTATATTAACTTCAAGACACTTCTCTAAACATCTGTCCTTTCAACCATAGCAGTTCCCAAAGAAACTCTCAAATTGTGAAAGAAATCGCATCTGTCTCTTGAAATTCCTAAACATACCCCTGGTTTCAGGCATCTAAAACTCTGTCAGCACAAACTATTCTATTTGGATTCATTTCAGGAGAAAGAATGTGACTGCTCTCATCAGGTTCTGTGGTGCCATTCTTAATATAGGTCAATTTTAAAAACTAAAGCATGTGTATTCTAATGAAGAAAAGTGTTAATGCTGGAAACATTAAAATAAAATCATAACAATTCTAGATCAAAACAACCAGCTTCATAATGGATTGTTATTACAGCATCTTTACCACAATGGGGTGGTGGTGGTCTACCACCTTATTTAGCAGGTAGGAACTGCCTTAACAAACTTTTAAAATCTCTATTTATTTACTTATTTTTAAAGAAGAAAGACACAATGGGGAATTCTGTCTCCCTGCTGGAAGACTGGAAACACACTAGTGTTCTTTAGTATGCCCTTTTACTTTTAAAAGTAAATTTTCCCATTTTGTGAAGGCGAGACACTCGTACTCGTGAAGCTGGGACCTGGAACGGAGAACATCCTCTAGATACTCTGACTATAATACTGGCTATATCACCACGTTTCTTTAAGATGTGGAGTGAAATTTACACATGACAACATTTCCTGTTCAGACTATGTAGGCACTGAAAGACAGGTCTGTCTGCTTGTCTTGCAAAGAAGTTGTTGCCAAAGACACATATCACTGGAAGCCTTTTCAAGCACTTCAGGTTTCATGAGTCAGTCAAAGACAGTAAAAATTAGCTAAGGCCTTAACTCAGTTAACTAAATAAGGAAGCTCTCATTGTAAAACTGACTAATTAAAACACTGGGCCAAGACTAACCTGGAAGAAGGAAATTGAGAGTTGAATTTTAATTTAAAGACAAGTGTCTGAATATTACAGTGGATAAAAATAAGCCCTGGTTAGGAAAAATCTGTTGAGATTTGTTAGTAAAACAGTGTTGATAACAAAACAGTGTTTTGGCTCTTGCTAAGCAGTGCTTGCACAGCACCAAGGCTTTCTCAGTCCCTCACTCTGTCCCCACAGCGAGTAGAGTAGGCTGGGTGTGGGCAGGTTGCTGGGAGGGTACACAGATAGGACAGCTGATCCAAATTGACCAAAGGGATGTTCCATGCAATATAATGTAATGCTCAGCAATAAAAACTGTAGGAGAGTTTTGAAAGATAGCCGTGCTGACTGGGCATCAGTCTGCTTGTGGGAGGTGGTGAGTGATTGCCTTTGCATACCTTGCTTTTTTTTTTTTTTTTCCCTCTTTCCTTCTCTTAGTAAACTGCCTTTCTCTCAACCCACAAGTTTTTCTTCCTTTTGCTTTTCTGGTCTCTCCCCCATCTTGCTGTGGGGATTCAGGGAGTAGAAAACTAGGAGCTGGTGGGTGCTTTGTTACTGGCCAGGTTCAACCCACCATGACATATTAAAAGATAGGGTTCATTTGGATACATATACTCTACTTTCTCACAATAGCCCCACAGTGTTCATGGACAGATTTCCTTATCATTCACAGTCCTGGCCTTTGAAACACTGTGGAGAAACTTGGTCTGGGTAGTCTTTACATCAATCTCTGCTGCATACTTTCTGGATGTACTGGCTTTATATGGCAAGGTTTTGGTAGCGGGAGGCTGGAGGGGTGGCTTCTGTGAGAAGAATACTGAAGCTGCCCCATGTCAGATAAGGGCCAGTTTCGTCTGGCTCCAAAAGAACCCACCACTGGCCAGAAACAAGCCAATAAACAATATTGTTTGCACCTCTATGAGAGCGGATTTAAGAAAGGGGGAAAAAAAATGCTGCGGAACAGCAGCTGGGAGAGAGAGGAGTGAGAACAAGACCTGTGAAAACCAAGGTCAGTGCAGGAGGAGGGCAGGAGGTGCTCCAGACATGGGAGCAGGAGTTCCCCTGCGGCCTGTGGAGAGGCCCCTGGTGGAGCAGGCTGTCCCCCTGCAGCCCATGGGTCCCACATGGAGCAGATCTCCACGCTGCAGCCTGTGGAGGAGCCCCTGGTGGTGCAGGTGGATGTGGCCTGGAGGAGGCTGCGGCCCATGGAGAGCCCGCGCAGGATCAGGCCCTGGGCCGGAGCTGCAGCCCGTGGAGAGGAGCCCACAAAGGAGCTGCCACCTGTGGGGCACCCGTGTTGGAGCACTTTGCTCCTGATAGATGGACCCCGTTTTTAGTTTGTCTTTTTCTCACTTCTCTAGCTTGTTAGTAATAGGTAATAAATTTCTTTACACTCCATATGCTGAGTCTGTTTTGCCTGTGATGATAATTGTTGAGTGATCTCCCTGTCCTTATCTCAACCCTTGAGCCATTTCATTGTATTTTCTCCCCCTTTCCCTTTGAAGAGGAGTAGTGAGAGAGCAGCTGTGGTGTAGCTCAGCTACCCAGATGGATAAAAGCCCCACCTTGGATCACCCCATTCTTAGAAGTGGATTCCTAGAGCTGCTTGAGTTCATGGAGACATAATCCTTCAGTGCAATGCAGCAGATCCCATACCGTTATATTTCCACATCATTCCTCCATGTCCTTGTGACTTCACATGTAGTTTATCTTTTCACGGACAGGATGTAGTAAAAATCTTAAGTTGTAAGGGCCCAATACTTATGGCACACCACCTGAACGACTCCACAGGAAAAGCACTGCATTTGCAGTCACAACTAAAGCCACAGCTATAACAAATGTCCATAATGATCACTAAGAATAGCACAACCTCACACCTTCCAGCACTTTGCTTCTACAAATGCTTAGCTTAGCTTCTATAAATGCCAGTGTATACTTGGGTTCTTGCCCTGACATTGTAGGTTGAGAGCTGGAATGGGGGTTTCCCAGGCAACTCAAATCTGTCTAGCAACCACCCATGTCAGCATGCATAACAAGGTCATCACAGTATGTTTGCTATTTCCCATGGCATCATCTTGTTCTTTGGCAGCTACAGAAAACAGATGCACATGGTGCCTACACAACCTTGGCTCCTGCTACTGGCAAGCAGAAGCCAGACGGGCCTGCAGTCCAACTTTTGGACAGCCAGCAGCACTCACCAAGGATGTTACAAGACACAGCAGAAAAAAGCTGATAAAAATTGTCCTTATTTGGTTCATATGTTAGATGTCCTGTGGACCCACTGCCTGGTGCTACCCATCTTTTTTTGGCCAACAGGCACTGGCAAATCAGGTATTTACAGAGATGGGACAGGTAGAGCTCAAAGCATGCAGGGAGCTAGCAGAGGGGCAAGTTCTGGAAAGCCTGTTTTGAAATCACAGCAATAGCACCTTGGGGTGTCTGTGACAATTGAAAGTCTTCCATTGTTATATTGAGTGGGGTTACCTCAAGGGCTTGCAGTAGCAATGAAAATAGGTATTTCAGCATGAAGTGTCATCACAGGGATCACATAAAGAAGTGACGTAGCACAGCAAGATGGCTGAAGCCATTATAACTACTGTGGTCATTGAAACTTTTTTACCTCCCTTTAGTTTGTGAATCATCCACCAATACCATGAATGATCATTTTCTTCTAAGTTAAAGACAAAAAATACAAGGTAGTACAGGTTAAAGGATACTTATCCATCAGAAATACAGACATTTAATGGGATCCTCCATTTACCATTATTTAAAAGGACCTAGTAATTAATCATTTTGTTTTGTTTTGTTTTGTTTTGTTTTTCCACTTAATACATGGCATAATAACTTAATTTCACAGTGTTCTGGTTTGTCTCCACTATTTGCCCCAAGCTGTCATTAGATTACCAGGCAAAAATAACCAAGCTCAACCTCCACTCCCATGAATTCTTTCTAGCTGTTCCTGGACTTGTAATTCTGAGACTTGGTGAACACCATACCGATAACCAGAGGGGAGAGTTCATTGATTGTTTTTCGGTAGTTGAGGGGTAGCATTTATTGAGAAAGTCTAATTTTTTAAGAAAAAGAAATAATAAAAAGTGAAGGCTGCTTGATAATATTAAGTAGCCAAACAACAGCATTGTTTACATAATCGCAAGGGAAACTATTTTATCTGTCATTCATTGCTGTGACACATGCAAGCAATATAATTCAAAGGCAGACACAAACAAATAAAAATACCTTCCAGCTCACTTAACAGGTGCCTTTAAATAGAAGAGTCTACATAAATAAATAAATAAATAAATGAAATTCTTGTACATGGACTCAAACAGATCAGTCTGCAATTTTTCTCAAGCAGTCTCTAAAAATAAACCTTTGAGAAAATCTCAGATTACCAACAGGATTTGATTTTATTATTGTTCAATATAATTTTACTTTCAAATTAAGCAACACAGTCCTCTTTAAAAATGCTGAAGTAATAATTTATTTCATCATCTGACATCAAAACAAAGCTCTGGGGAAGTTGTTTAAGAAAAGATACATAATCTTTAGTATAACAGGTTCATACCAGTTTGGAAAACAAACTACTAACAAGGAAACAAAGAAAAAGGCCAAGACTCGGGATCCCCTGGAGAAAATTCTACTTTTCATTACATATTTGTTTGCTTATTTTGTTAAAAATTAAAAAAAAAAAAAAAGTTTAATGTAGTCTTAACAATTTGGAATACCTAATGGTATCATTGATCTACTGCATCACTGAGTAAGACTGGAATATTGATGAAATATTGATATCTATTTAGGTAAAACAGAGAATGTGCTACCATGTTTGAGGGAGCTATATTGTCATCATTTTTTTCCCCATTGACTGTTGAATACTGTTTACCAGTTATGAATTATACTGGCAGTCCAGCAGTTTCACTCCACTCACAGCTCCTTTTAGAGAATTGAACAGTAAAGTAATATTCTAGAATGCATTTTACCATTTGTCTTTATGGTACTAGGATTTTATAGCCACATAGCTTCAGTTACCTTAACTCAAATCAATGCCTTATCTTTTGATCAATTTAGAAATTAAATCAGAGCAAAAAGTGCCATTTGGCTTAGATAATAGCATTGTATGGTCACAGCGTGGCCCCAGGATTCCACAACCTGCACAGCTTCCACTTTGGTTTTAACTTAAAGGGAGCTTTGATCCAAAAGAGCTCCAAATGTGCTCTGTTCTACCTACTTGAAACGATGCCACAGCTAGTATCAACAGAGAGGCTTAACCTAAATTCCTCCCAGTTTAAAGAAATCTGAGTGTCAATACAATGCTTTTTATGGGAACTTTCTGCTCTATGGGACCCAAATCAACCAGATCCTTGAAGTAGAATTACCTTCGTCTCCCTTGTTTTCTTGAAATAAGCACATCAAATAATACTTGGCTTTCATTCCCTAAAGGTATGTTTTGCTAGAATAATAAAAACCCCAGAACAAAATAACTCTTAAAACACAGAAAAGTCTGAATAGCAGGGTGAAACTTGAGATGCTTGTAAATAAATCTATTCCTGATCACTGTTCTTAGAGTGAACTGTCCTTTTTTCTAGCTCTCATTTTCAGTGTGATAACTTTAGTCAGTTTTTACCTCGACAGGCTGAAGAAGTGTGCTAACATGAAGCTCCAAAAGGGAAATGCAAAGTCCTGGGGGTCACCCAGCTGAAAATCTGCTTGGTAAAAAATGACCTGGGGATTCTGATGGGCACAAAGATGAACATGAGACAGCAATATGCCCTTGAGACAAAAAGGACTAATGATATCCTGGGCTGCATTAGGAAGAGTGTTCCCAGGAGGCTGAGGGAGGTAATCCTTCCCCTTTGCTCAGCACTGGTGAGGCAACACTTGGATTTCTGTGTTCACTTCTGGGACGCCCCAGTATAACACAGACATGGACTTGCTGGCAAGAGTCAAACAAAGGCACACAAAAATGATGAAGGGACTGAAGGTACCCTATGAGAAGAAGGTGAGAGAGCTGGGACTGTTCAGACTGGAGAAGAGGCGGCAGAGGGGGCATCTTATTGCTGTCTGTAAATACCTAAAGGGAAGGTGCAAAGAGGACAGAGACGGGCTTTTTCAGTGTTGCCCAGTGACAGGACAAGAGGGAATGGGCACAAACTGGACATGGGCACATCTGAACATCAGGAGGCACTTTCTTGTGCAGGTGACTGAGCACTGGATCAGGTTGCAAGTAACCCCTTGGAGATTCAAAAGCTGTCTGGACATGGCCTTAGGAACCAGCTCTGGGTAAGCATGTTTGAGAAGGAGGCTGGACCAGAGGACCTCCAAAAGGCCTTTCTAATCTCAGCCATTCTGTAATTCTGTGATTATTCAGTTTCCACAGAATCCACATAATGCCCCAAAACAAGGTAAAAGATCAGTACTGCTCCCTTCTAACTAGAACTATTCTTTTTAACAAAATGTACAACGTATGTGAACCTATTCTATAAACTAAACAACAAACAGTTCTATTATTAGTCATAAGCATGCTCCCTTGTACCTTCTAACCTTTAGTTCACATGGCAAGATAACATTGTTTTTGTATACAGCTCTAGAAAACAGAATTGGTTGGGAGATCTATGCTGTGCAGTGGAGTGCTGCACTTATGAATATTGACTTTGGCTGACTATTTGCCTAAGAGGCTATTTTAGTCTGCTAGTTTTTCTTGCAGATCGTGTTTGGAGTCTGGAGCAGGTGTTTCTTTCTATTAGTATTATAGATACCCAGACACAGATTTTCTAGAGAAACTTAAAAGCCTGCATGCAGTTCATATATTGGTACTGACTGGCACAGTGTGGTTCCTCCTAATCTGATGGGTCACAGGATTCCTAGGTAGGCAGAGGTTGTGTTTCTGTAGGGTAATCATAATTTTCTTTCCTGCTTTCTAATCTCATTGAAATTATACCACAGATGCCATGGAAGGAGGATAGGTAAACTCTTTTTTACCTATTATAGAAGTTGCAGCCTTGGTTGTTCATTATGTAAAGCACATATCCTACCACCCTGTTAATTTACAACCTATTTCATTTCATTTACACTTTGGCAGTCCTTTTCTACCTAACAAGTTTGAAATGGATATGTTCTGCCAACCATGCCTTAACCTAGGAGTGGAAACAGCAGAACCTTTTCTCTCCATGTTTACACATCAGTAACACTGATAAAACCATAACATCATTTCTCTGAAATTATGTTATTACATAGCAATAGCATAATTATCATCACTACATAACAATGGTTTAAATTACACTACTAGTAGTCCAATAAACCAACATGTACAGGTTTTCCGTGCTGTATGAGCCAAAGGAAGCCTCACTTCCAGCAGTCGGAAATACAGACTTAGTATTTAGTCTTTTGCTCCCAAGGGAAGTGTCAACTTTCCTGCCTTAATTCTCTTTGGCACAAAACATTCCCTGGAAATACACCTGGTTCAACAGAGAATGCTACAATTAATACTCAATTCTGCACTAAAATACGCAGTTCAATTTAAATACTGAATGTTTCATGCATATTTTTTCTATCATTTTTAATTATAATAATACATGCAATTACCAATATGTAGTACTTTTCAGCTTCAGCATCCCGCAGCCAAAATTAGATCATAATAAAATATTTCTTTGGAACTTTTTTTAATTTCAATAAAAGGTTCTCTTTCACTCCTTTTTAATGTGAATGTTCATTTTAAACGCATCCAATTTAAACACTATAGCAGTATGACAGTGCATTACAATAAAACATAAAACTGACAGAATTAATTAATGAACAGTAATTACTGTAATTTACAGCAATTCTGTCTGACAGCATCTAATTACCAACAGAGCTTCCCTGTGACTATGAAGGTAAGCATTTTATTGCTTCTCATTTTTTAATGGGGGAATTGAGGCAGAAATGTTAATTAAGCGCAGAATACTGAAAGTTTAGATGTCCAGAATTTAGTCTGAGTTGTATCTGTGCTTAGATTTATAGCTTTTCTCTTTTTATGGGAATGGCTCCTTACTCTCTAGATTCCCCTGTTGCTTCAGTAGATTTTCAGAAAGCTAACAGTCTGATTGGGAGGGACAAGAAAATTTTGCAGATGATATATTTGGTTAAGATTTCACTTCTTTTAAGGGAAAAAAAGTCCAAATATATACATATAGCTACCAGATGTTAGATTAGTTTGGAGGGACTAATTATCAGTAATTCAAGTACAATAACTTTTAGTCTGTTTTTAAAGATTATGCCTTCTCTGGAAAAACAAAACAAAACAAAAAAAAACAACCAACCAACCAAAAAACAATCCTCTTTGGATACTGTTTCCTAAACAAGCTACCACAGGAAACAAGTATGAGGATTTTCAGCATGTTAAACTACATGTGCCGTTATTATGCAGTAGCCTAACACAGTGCAAATCCACAGCCTTGTTTCCCCATGATGAATGGAAACTGGTTTACCTTCGGTAACCACAAAACCAATTACCTTACAGAAGTTAATGCATTCTCAAGTTAAATCTATCTCATGCCATGAGTTGCTTATGACTCCTGCCTTAAATCTCTTATTTTGTATTGTAATCATGTATCAACAAATGAAACAACCTAAAAATAAACCAGGATGCTTAACTGGATACAGAGGAGGCTATAGAGAAGACCCTTCCTGATCCCATCTACCCAGACACGGATGTTTCCATCATATTCAGGAACAAAATGTGCAATCGTATGAGTGCAGGTGAGAATTAAGTTCAAGTAGTTCCTGATAATGCGACCTTTGTGTACCCACTTTTTACATTTAGGACAAAAAACACAGCATGACATGTTCAGGCTGATGTATTCACTTGTAATCATCCCACTCCTGATCTATGCCTCTCCCTTAGATTATTAGCTTATCCACAGCCTTCTGTCATGTACTTTCCCTTCCTGTCCCAGCTCATCTTTCTGTCCCAGATATTGTCCCTTTCCCACTACAGTTCCCATATAATACCATGTAATACCATATCTCTACCAACACTACACTTTCTAGTGCCACTTTCTTGACTATTGACAATATGAAGCAAGTATATTACATTGATAGAGGAATTGGTACATGTTCATAGAATTCTGTATACATCTTTGGACACATGTCAAAATATGCTTCTCACATGTTTATTCCTGGGGTATGGCCATGTCAGGGATGGAAGGAATTCTAGGTAGGTTTATATTTCCCCTCCCTACTACTATTACTGTCTTTGACGTTAGATGATCCTGCATCACAGGCCAAGGCTGCAACCATGTTTCTGTTCAGTTCTCTGTTTTCATCAGAGCCATACTTTTCTCTTCTCCTTAAAAGTACCAGGATGCAACGTAACAAGAAACAAGTGAATTATATAAACATGTTGAAAATATAGCGTAGACATAAATATTCCTGAATTGGAAAAGGTATGCCTTTCAAAGCAACACCATATTTCATCATGCTACTCAAATTGAACTTATCCCCTGGAGTTCATTGTTTCTTGGTTTCTGTTAGCACATGAATCTGCTTATTTTAACCAACAACTGGAAAAAGATGGATCATCTGGAACAAGACCTGTGAAACTGAACTGAAGTTCTGCACATGCCATTACACCATCTTAAATTCATACATGTCACAAATGGCAAAACTGCCAGTACTTTTCTCTCTGAAAATCACAGCAAATTTATATGCATTGTTAAAACATACAGCAGTACACATATTTTCTCTGTCTTTGCCAAACAGTAGAGCCTTGCTAAACATTTTTTTTTTCTTTTCCTCAGAAAAGGTTAGGAAGCCAATACAGAAAGCTCACTTCATATTTTTCAAGACCTGGGTAGTGTACAAATGTATACCATCACCCCTGATTTCTCTCTGACAAAGAAGAGAGAAAACTGAGACAGCATAAACAAGACAGCTGTTTCAATGGTCTCTGGGTTTGGGTATAAAAGTCATTTGCCATGCTTTCTCATTTCCTTTGTTACACAATCCATTTACAGTTATAATCAGTGGTAATTATAGGTGACCTTCAGTCTCTCCTGCATCTTCTTCCCCTCTTCAGTTCACAAGCAGATGTGTTACATACACTTGCTGATATTCAAACACACCTCTAAACCTAGGGAACTGCTGTTATAATTCATACTTTGTGCTACGGTCCTGTATCTGAGCATGTAAACAAAATAATGACATAAAATATCGTGAGAATTTGGCATGAAATACCTGCTCACCTGCATGCCCCTTTCATGCAAGCTCTCCCTTAGTCAAGTACAAATTCTGCAGGATCTCCTTTTCATTTGAAAAAAAATAAAACAACAAACAAGTATCCGAGGCCTCTTTTGTAGCATCAGCCACCCAAACGTGAACTGAGTATAGATGGATATAGCTGGGACTCTGTAAGCTTCACAACAGCCAGCTCTAGTGCCTCTGCCACTATTCCTAGCTTCACTAAGCTGCAGAAGAGTAAAACCTGACTCGAATTTTATCACGTTTGCTTGCAGATACTGTGATCACTGTGGACAATACAGTCACTTAAAAACATAGGAGTAAAAGCACCTGAAAGTCATAATTTGGCTGCTTACACTTCTCCAGTATAATATTTTGTGAAATGGGGACTTGGTTGTCAGCACCCTAACTACTGAACTGTGCGTGTTTGATGGGGAAACCCATCAGACATTGTATAAATAAGCTGGTAATAAAAGGAGACACCTTTGAAATGTCTAACAGCTGCTACAAATTACAGTTTTCCTTGTATCACAAGATTATTCCCCATTTTACCTATGCAGAAGAAGGTCATTCCATTACATGAGAAAATTTGATATTCCAAAATCTAATTTCAATCTGATTAAAAACAAAACAAACAAAATTCAAATGCTGAAATGCTCTGTTAAAAGAGACACATTTATTGGATGTTAAAGCCACGGAGCAGTTTGCATAAAAGTTCCTGGTTACAAGGTCAGCTCTTGAAAGGCTGTAGACTCAGAAAGACCAGAATTCCTGCATCTAAGAAGCTGGCAATTTGCCAGTATAATTTGTTCATGATATTTTGGCCACATTGGACTGTTTCTGTGAAACATTCCTTTTTAACTATTCACAACATTCTAATGAATTATTATTTTTTTTTTCCTTCTGATTTTTTCTATACATCGCTGAGCTCTTCAGTTTCAATAAACTATGGTTCTACCACTCATGAACCACTCCACGGCTTAAGGATAAAGCAGGATGCCTGAAATGCCATACACCACTTAAACAAAGCAAGCTTTGTAATGAGAAGCAACATATTCTATTAGTCCTGCTGTTCTAACTTATCCAGATAAATCAGCAGATTCAGAACCTCTTCTTGGGACAAAATGAGGCCACAAAAAATAATAATTTGAATTCACTTATATTTATAGTGGAGTTTCGCTATATCAACCTGCTAAAAAGTAGTTGCCTTGGAATGCAGTTCATGCAGTCTTGCAGTAGCGGCATGCAGTGGCAGCTGCAAAAGAGCTGCAGTGCAAATAAAAATCAGGATTTGCTTTTTCTCACCATTGCAAAAATCAATTTCAAATAAAGACTGCCTGTGAAATCAAGAACTTAGAAGCAAAGTACAGAGTTCTAAAGCTTTCTGAAGCAAACACTTTTCCTTTTACCTTCTTTTATTTATTTTTATTTTATAGGTTTTATAAAATAATAAAGTAAGTACAAAGCCTCCAAGAATCTTGAGAAAATATATTCCGTAGAAATACAAAAGAGCTGCAGAATAAAATACAACATACACACTGCTCAGCAATAACAGAGATTTCTTCCTGTGAGGGGTGGATATAACATGGGTCAGGCCATAGATTTCATCTGGTAGCTGTCAATTCAAGTGAAAACATAAGGAACAAAGGGGAAAAAAGAAAAAAAATCTTGGCTTACAAGCATCTTGTTAAAGCACTGCGCTTCAAACTTGCATCTTACATGTCATTTCACTGGCATTTTTATCCACTGTAATCCATCAGTATAGAATGGCACATTAAAGCTAGACTCTAATCTTTTAAATTAATATTTTAAAAAGATTGTAAGTGTTTTGGTTTGGCTCCTTGGAAATGTTTTTTATTTTAATAAATGGGAGGCAGACCTCAAGATACACGTTTATAATTTTAGTGGTATACTGATAACATTGCTTTCTTGACTTAACAAAACCAACATTTGCTAATTGCAGTTAGGATTTTATTTCTCTTATCATTTACTGGCTATCAGTAAATTTCCAATAAGGTTTCTCTACATAAAAACTGTCACCAGTGAAGTCCCAATAGCACTATTCATAAGAAATAATTTTCTGAATTTTTATTCAGTTTGGAGCATTATTAACAACATTCTTAACTTACAGGATAGAAACATAACATATAGCACAAGTATTCACAAGACAGGCAACAGAAATTTTGCCATTTTCAGATTTTGACTGCTACATAAAATATTTTGAAATGAAGAGGAAATACATATTTGATAGAAAACAATGAATGCAGAGTGTTACAAATTCCCAATGTTGTGTTGTGTAGCAAAAAGATTTGGACCTAGAAAAATTCCACCAAGATTAAAAGTTGAAAACTCCCCTGACAGCAAAGACATTGCTATTCGGCTGTGGCAAGATCCTCAGCAGCACCTAGAGGCTCTATCTGTATAAAAAGTCTGAAAGGGATCTAGGATGTGAAGTGAGATGGTGCCAAGAACCCCATGTTAACCAAATACGCATTTTAGGGGTTTACTAAAAACTAGATCTCTCCTGGATCAACACACTGAACATCCACTCATAACTGGACCACACTACATGAAATAATGGAACACATCTTACAGTTCGGTTTCATCCAAGTAGAATTTAGCCTGTGAGCTCTAAGACTGTTCTGCAATATAAACTAAAGCATGATAAATGAGAATGACTGGGAGGTTTGCTATGAAGATACTTTAGTCCACCATGCATCATATCTGTGCCTCTTCTGGACACAAAAACCTGAAGCTTATCTTGTTCCTATGATCTCTGTTTGTATTCAATGACAGGGAGAATGATCCATGGAAGATGTAAGGTTCTGCTCTTTATTTCCAGAACTGTTTGTACCTTTCTAGACCCACTGAAAGACTAAAAAATACCTTCTTAGTCCAGTGGATGAGATTTACAAACCTCCTCTCTGTCTACACCCCTTCTTGCATTTATGACTGTACAGTGGATGAGCTTCTTAACCATATACCATTTTTTAACCATATAACATAATGATCTAGAAACTAGTGAATATTGCCTCCTCTTTTGATGTTGATTCAAAACTTAACTGACTGAAGCAGACTCCAACTTTGTCCCACTTCTTAGATTAGCACTCCAACTACTATTATGTGAAAGGCAGGTAAACACTCTCGCTGCCTTATTTTATAAAAGACCCCACCCTGATATTTTGGGCCGCCATTCAGTATAGAGATTGAATGTATACATTACAATATATAGATTGCAATAGGACTCAAATTTCTAGCATTGGTTCCTCATACTGTACACTTTCTAACTTAGCTAGACAGGATACTTCCTGAAGATCTTCAAAGTCTCCCTGGTGGCTTTTGAAAGAACATGTTTATTTTAGAAGAACTGACTGCAGAGGATTGATTGAGTTACCCTGGTTGCCACCTTTGATGGTTGGTAATTTAAACGCAGTGTGATATATAGCTAGCTATGTGGTGGTTTCACCCTGATGGACAAAACTCCACCATATTGCTCTCTCACTCCCCATCCTCAAAGGAAAGAGAGGGAAATAATACAATTAAAAGGGCTTAAGGGCTGAGATAAGGACATAGAGGTCACTCACCAACTACCAGCAAAACAGACTCAGCCTAGAGAGATTAGTATAATTTATTGTCTATTACTGAGAGACTAGAGGAGTGAGAAATTAAAGCAAATTAAAAATACCTTCTCCCCCATCTAGCCTTTTTATCTTCTCCCCCCAAGTAGCACAGGGGAATGGAGAAAGGGGGTTGCAGTCAGTCCAGAACGCTTTGTCACCTGCCACTCCTTCATCTGCACTCTCTTCTCCTACTCCTATGTGGGGTCCCTCCCACGGGATGCCGTCCTTCCTGAACTGATCTTGCATGGGCTTCCCACAGGCAGCAGCTCTTCAAGAACTGCTCCAACATGGATCCGTACCACAGGGTCCATCCGTCAGGAGCAAACTGCTCCAACCTGGGTCCCCCACGGGCAGCAGCTCCCCCCAGACCTCCTGCTCCCGCGTGGGCTCCTCTCCATGGGCTGCAGCTCCAGCCCAGGGCCTGATCCTGCAGAGGCTCTCCATGGGCTGCAGCCTCCTCCAGGCCACATCCACCTGCTCCACCGGGGGCTCCTCCACGGGCTGCAGTGTGGAGATCTGCTCCATGTGGGACCCATGGGCTGCAGGGGGACAGCCTGCTCCACCAGGGGCCTCTCCACAGGCCGCAGGGGAACTTCTGCTCTGTGCCTGGAGCACCTCCTGCCTTTCTTCTGCACTGACCTTGGTGTCCACAGAGCTGTTTCTCACTCCTCTCTCTCCCAGCTGCTGTTACACAGCAGGTGTTTGTTTGTTTTTTTTTTTTTAATTTGTTTTCCCTTTCTTAAATCTGCCCTCCCAGAGGCACAACCAGCATCTCTCACTCGCTTGGCTCTGGGCAGCAGCAGGTCCCTTTTGGAGCCATCTGAAACTGGCTCTTAACTGACATGGGGCAGCTGCTGGGCTCTTCTCCATTCCTAAGACCGAACTGTTGTTACCAAACCCTTGCCAGATAAACCCAACACAAGGTAGGCAACATATATATATATATATACATATATATAGAAAAAAATTATCAGGTGATATTCTTTTCATTAAAGATAACATTTTTTTCTTTCTCTGGCAAAAAAAAAAAAAATCGAAGGTCTGGGGAAAGGTTCAATAAAAACAAGACAGGTATGACACTGAGAAAAGTCATGGTCTTAGTAAGAATCAAATTTAAAATCTTATAAATTCAGTCTTCACCTAGTCCTTGATTTCTTCATGATATGACTTTCTGTGTTTTATTTTATAATAAACCAACTTTAGCTTTCATTTGTATGACATAGTCTTAGATCTATGCGTATTTTGAAGACTTTGGATTCAGAAATCCTGTTGCACAGTATGCACCCTCTTTTTATTCAGGGAAAAAATTTCTGAATAAGAAAGGTTGAGGAAGAATCACTTGTTCTTATTGTATATCTGGCGAATGTTAATAGCTCTAAATCAGCAGTCGTGATTTATTTATTTTCTACTGTGGGCTCATTAGTTGCATCCATATCTTCTCCCACTAAAAGTCCCCTAAAATGTTTTCTAATTTGTTGGTACATTTTTACCACTAGCTGTGAAGGAAAAGGAGAGCTCTTCCTACCTGCAATTGAGTGCTACATCAGCTTGTCTTAGCAAATGGCCAAAAATAAATCAATTGTATTTTGCACTACCTAAAGAGAAAAATCATTCTAATCAAAGTGGTGATTTACCAGACTACAAGCGAGTGAGTGCTTTGTTTTTTTTTTCTTTCATTAGACTAACTAAAAAAGATTTTGTTCTTCATTCATTGTGAGATAGAACCCTATGCAATACTAGAATAAATAAATAACAACATATTCCTTACAATGTTTAACCAAACCAGAATAGTACCTGTTGGTATTATAAGCCTTCTAATTGAAGTAATAACTTAGGATAAAAACAAAAACAAGCAAACAAAAAAAGTCATGTTTATCATGCTTTTTTTTTTTTCCGTAAAAGATAGAATAGGTAGGGATATTCCAAAGAATTGCCATTTAATGATCTTCTACAGCAGTTCTAAGGAGTCCCTAAGACACATTCATCAGCTTTCTGATGTTGTTTGTTTCTCATTTAACAAATAAATAAAAGAAATAGGGACAGATTTCTTAAATATTCTGAAATATTTTCACTTATGAAAGTCACATTGTTTCAATATTTACATTAGCATTTAATTTAAGTAAAAATACTGAGAGATTTTCAGTAGAAATTTACACAACAGTAAGGTCATTGCAAGGGAGACCATGCTTTCTTATTGGGAACAAGTTTATGAATAAGATGGATATTGCATTGTGACTTATATTGTTGCATTATGATTTGATTATGCTTGATTACAATACATAAAATTTGCTATCGACAACTGATTTTTATTTTTTTTCCTCAATTTTGTAATGTGTTTATTTGCATCTTGATTCTACTTGCAACAGCTTAGATAATGACTAAGATTATGTCATATCAAGGGTAAACAACTCATACAGCCTCAATAGTTTTTCAAAGATAATTTACTAGAAAGCTTGAAGAATGCATCTGTACACAGCTAAGGTCAATGGCTAATTTATGTTCCTTTGCATACTTTGTATACCTGGCATACTTTATCTGCAAAGGAAGTTATTGTAGGGTAGATAATATACAAATTTACAAAGGCATTTACTAATCACCTTAATTTTTGTGATGGTTATTTATTACAAAAATATTCTAATTCATAATTACCAATTTTTAATTAAATGATAATAAGATCATAATGATATGCCAATCTTATTAATGGTATGAGAATACATCAAAAATATAGTTTAACTCTTGCTTTCAAGAATTTATGAATATTTTCTGAAGCAGGGAGCAAACGTATTCTTCATGCAATTTTTTTTCTATTTTTGATAATGCATCTAATACCTTTAAAAGACAATGACAAAAGGCCAGTTTACCTAAATGGGTAGTGGATTTTACTCAGAAAGTAAAAAATGAACACTCTCTTAAAATTTCACATTTAAAATGAGAATAACTGCTCTCGGATCCATATCTTTGATATGAAAGTGTGATATTTTCACTGGATGCACCAAACTCCAAGTTCAAGCTATTACATCATTTGGGCAATGTATCTTTAAAAATAAAGGCAAAACCAATTCAGGACTCTGAAACTACAAGCATTAAAAGAAAAAAAAATCAAAGAAACAGCAATAATGTGAAAACGTAATGGCTCATATTCCCTGGAAATACCACTCTAGGGTTGTTTTTGCAGAAGAGAATTTAGCCCATTTCTTTGTATTTCATGACCTCCATTGAAACATGATAGCTATGACAAAGAAGTGAAAAAAATATGTCTCTAATACTAGGCAAACAACAATAACAAGGAGATTTTAAACTGTTTATATACCAGTAACAGCCATTTCCCCTTGGGCTTCCATCCTACAAACACTTATCACTTATCTTAATATACATTGGTAGTTTCAATAACTTCAGTGAGATCACAAATGTCTTCCAAACCAGAGATTTAAATCTTGCCTATGCCAGGAGAGGTTTTTGCTTATAACTATATTTGTATATTTAAACCATTCAATCTTTTAAACAGTAGCGCTATTATAGCAAGCTTTTGCCCATCTAGCATAAGAACTGGAGATCTGTGCAAGGTAGGGGCTCCTGCTGCCATAAATTATATCAGTAAAAAATAGACATGTACTTTGTCAGCAGTATCAGTTGAAAATAGCAACTGTATCCCTAGCTAACTCAATTATGTTGGAAAATCATAAGTACACTTGGTCTTACTTCAACTTGTTAAATATTACACAAATATTTTCAAATAAAAATACATTCTCCTGTGCACTTGCATGCTAAAAAAAAAAAAACAAAACACACAAACAAACAAAAAACTTTACTTTTGAATGCAAAATGAAAAACAGTGAGTTAGCTGAATAATTCTGGCATCTAACTATAATACTAAAGAAACCACTAATAGTTTAAGAACAGATAAATGAGTAAACTGAGTAAGTAAAGAGCCAGCGGCAGGAGGCTTCTGCAGTAGAAACAGCATTAGTCTCAGTGATAATCTAGACTTTCCATCCCCATCCTAAACCCTTTATCTGATTATAGAACTCAGAAAGATAAGAAAAATGAGGAGTTCTTCAAACAGCAAAGTAAAATTTCTCTATAAGTAATTGGTAAATCCACCCAGTGTTGAATTGACATATACACATGGGATATATTTCAAATTTACCTCCATATCTTTACTTTAAAAAGGTAAACAAACATCAGCCTGTGCTAGCCTCCTCCCAGGCTTTCCCCCCTCGATGCGAAATTCTGTCTGAGATGGTATCTGAGAATATCTGAGCTACCTCAGAATGAGAAGACATTCTGCCTGGACAACTAATTTCCTCTCCCTTCAAAAAAGCCTGCAAATCTGCTTATGTTCTGTTGTTTGTGCTGGTGTTAGAAAAAGGATTTTCTAATTGGTCCAGAAAAAAATACTCTGTATATCAAGGCAAATTTAAATAATTCAAATTACAATGACCCAAAGTAAGAGCTCTAAATATTTATGAAGTTTTCCATAATCTACTATTTTGATAAAATACTTTATTATAACACCTAAAGCAAAAATATTCTACCTGAAGATTTCCATAATGCATAATGCCTATGGTTGATTGTGTCTAGAACGTTTTAAAAGATCGTTTCCAGTGTATCTAAGAGTAAAAGAGGAAAAGAAAAAAATGGTGTCATCTGTATTAAGAAAGAAAAATGTCCTCCATTTGTTTCATGACTTATGACTATGTCCAAAATATTCAGTGTGTGTAAAAAACAAGCAAACAAAAAACCACACACACACACACACACACGAAAGCTCACAAAAACATCATTTTCATTAAGTGATTTAAAGCATTTGGCCGCTAAACTCTCTGAAGATACACCCGTTACTAAACACATTCCATTTCTCCATGTCTTCCCTGCATGGTAGTTATCCCTGAGCACAGCCCTTTCAAGGACCAAGACAGCAGCCCCATTCCAAAGAATTCTTTTTCTCACACTTTGCTGCTCCTATTATAGAAATCTGAAAGAGAGAAAACTAGAACAAGGCAGCATAGGAAAGATTCTGATAGGAAAAAAGAATCAGGTGGAATTGCAACCACAGCAAGATACTGCTTTATGAAACTCAAGCATCCTTCCAGTGGCAGTTAATGTGAAACACCAGCAAAATGTCTCTTGTGGTAGTTACAAATAACCTAAAACTGTCACCAGTCACTCTGTTAACTGAAGCAGTGGGAAAGCTTGATTAAATGATTTGCAATATCTAGGAACCTTGTTGCACTAGCAGGAAGATCACCCAGTATGCTTTTTTCCACTATCTTTGCCCTGAGGCTAGTCTTCTTCCCTCCCACCCCAGAAATCCCTTGTTTTTTAGCCTCCTAATATAGAAAAAACTGTGGCATTGGCTGTATTGGTTCTTCCATCCTTTTTAACTCATGCGGAGACCATGGTCCATTTTTGACAGCAAGTAGTAAAGAAATATTGTGGAAAAGGTAATGCACAATAGCAGCCATCACTTGAATGACACCATTCTATATTTCCTGACATTAGACTCACAGAATCACAGAATGGTTGAGATTGGAAGGGACCTCTAGAGAGCATCTAGTCCAACCTCCCTGTTCAAAAAGGGTGCCCTAGAGCACATTACCCAGGATTGTGTCCAAATAGTTGAGTATCTCCAGTGAAGGAGACTCCACAATCTCTTTGGGCAACCTGTTCCAGTCCTCAGTCACCTTCATAGTAAGGAAGTTTTTCCTCAAGTTCAGACAGAACTTCCTGTGTTTCACTTTGTGACTGTCACCTCTCGTCCTATCGCTGGGCACCACTGATAAGGGTCTAGCCCCATTCTCTTGACACCCTCCCTTCAGAAGCTTATACACATTGATCAGTTCCTCCCTGAGCCTTCTTTTCTCCAGTCTGAACAGGCCCAGCTCCCCTCTGCCTTTCTTCATATGACAGATACTCCAGTCCCTTAATCATTTTAGTAGCCCTCTGCTGGACTCTCTTCAGGTGCTCCATATCCCTCTTGAACTGGGGAACCCAGAACAGGACACAGTACTCCAGGTGAGGCCTCACCAGGGCTGAGTAGAAGGGAGGATCACCTCCCTCAACCTGCTTGCAATGCTCTTCCTGTTTTAAATCACAATAGCAAAATAGCAATTGTGGACAATGACACTCAGAAATGAGGGAAAGATCTGTCTTAGTGAGTGTACATGCCAGAGGATTCAGGCAGGTTATTTCCAATACATTGGAAAGATACACCAACATCACGACTAATACGAACACCCCATCCCACTGAATTAGCAGCTACACCAAGAGAGCAGTTTACCTGCAGTTGCACACAACTGCAGGTCTTCCTCCAAAAATAATAACCTTTATTGTCTTGGTAGTGGAAGCTAAATGATTATTAAACAGCAACACAAACAGGACCTTAAGTAAAAAACAAGCAGAGCTGCTTTTCCCAAAGAGCTTTCTTTTAGACCATTACTGCATGAATATACCTTTGGTGTGACAGGCTTTTTCTCTCCCCATGCCCTGCGCAAATCACAGAAGTGTGAAGTTAAAAATAGGGGCAAGCTTCGGAATCAGATGCAGGGGACTTGGAGAGAACCATTGAAGATGTACGTGGAGAGAAGCAAGTGATAAAAAAGTAAGAGAGGCGGATGAGCCGTGGCAGCTGGGGAAATGACTGATATCAAATATCCTTACCCACAAATTCATGTTTGGTGACTCAAGGGGTGGAGGAAGTTAGAAAAAAAGTGCTTCTAACTGCACCAGAAGTTCATGACAAAGGAATGCAGGGAAGAGACCAGAAGGTGTCTTACAGCTTTTTGTATCACATAGCCATAAAAATATCCAGCTCCTTGACATACCAGAGGAGGAAATATCTTGGCGACTATCAAAGAAAGAATAATGATCTGCCCATTTTCAGTTCTCCATATCTGTGATAGGTGAGTCTCAGTCAAATCAAAATCCATCTTCATACTATGGGCCTTTTGCATACAAAACTGAAGAAGTTTGACTTACATTAAATAAATAACTTTTGTAACAAGAAGTCTAGTTCTTTTTAGCTCTACCAAATCCTCTGCAGAAACAAAAGTGCTTTGCTTTCACACACCATAAAGTCTGTGATTAAAATTACTTGGCTGTTGGGTGAATTGACAACCCAGCCTCAGAACAAATTATGAATATATAAATGTACCCATCAAAAAAGGTAGAACTCAGGCATTGTGATGAATGCTCAGTAAGACATAGTACCTACACGCCCACATGTAAATATGGAGGGGTAGTAGTTACTAGCCTAGTTTCTGAATCTTAATACATGTGAAATTTGATCCAGAGCCCATTGAAATCAATGGAAAAATGTGTAATTATGTGTTGACTTCAATCAGGTGATTAATTCTTCCTTATATTTATCTGAACTGTATGCTTTTGTTCATAATCTCAGGGAAGCAACAAGCTTTTTCAATGGATGGAATGAGACGATGTAGCTATTGTGAACCATGACTACTGCTATACCATTTCAGAGGAAGAGAAAACTAGGGCATGTTCTGTGAATCCTAACACTGTGTCACAATGTGGTAATGAAACAGCACAGTAAGACTCTTCTGCTGTGAATAAAGAAGGGAAGACTGTTCTCACACTGAGGTGAGCATAGAGTCTTTTTTTCCAAAATGGAGTTTGCTTCACAATGAATCCCACACTCACTTCTCATTATATCTTGTTATCACTTAAGGCCTTGACCAAAGACAGACAGAAATCTGATATTAGTAATGGGAATCCTTTCAGGTGTTGAATACTCATCTGTGAGGCAGAAAAAGAAACACCCGTTAGTCAGTCTAGAGGAAATAAGAAATACCCATTTTGTCACAAGATTTGCAGCAACGGTTCAGATCCCACAAATGAGAAGGCACTATGACAAAGCAGCGTATTCTGACACCTAATTTCTCCATGCACATTCTGTGAATCCAGTCTTAGCTGATGAAGTAAATTCTATTTCTAAACCATGTCAGCTTTCCTGATTCCTAGATTATAATGGCCATTTACAGTCAGAATCACTTTGCCTGAAACCAGCTACAAGGGTGGTCTGCAAAATAGTCGATGCTTTCCAGAAATTATTTAATTAAAAAAGTAGATTTATTTAGATAGGCCTAATGTTGAGTCTTTTGCCATAAAGTACCCTGTGCTAGTGTCACGCTGCATCCAAAATTAAAGCAATTACCTGAGTTTTTTAAGGAGAATGTTTTTAAACAGTACGGAAAAGGAAATGCACTGTGCACAGCTTTAGATATATCAGTTTTATTTTTTTTATTATGCAAATTGCATTACTTTTATATACACAGATGTAAATTATTAGTATAACAATTGAATCCTTACAATCTCTTTGTAAGAGGTAAGAATGTTCTGTAATTCTTATGCCATCAGATCTGAATATGCATAAATACATACTTAAGCTAGAGCAGCTTCTCAGGCAATTGCTTTTCACCAGGATTTTATGCATAGCATAAAATGTTTCATATTATAAAATCAAATGGTAATCCTAAACTAGACTTGATCAACTTCTCATTTCACTGATATGTGAGAAGATTTAACAGTGAACACTTGTCCAGATTGGGAATAATTTTAAATAAATAAATCCGTAATTAACTGAAAGAACTAATTTATACAGGCACCTATAATTCTTTTTTGTTTGTTTGTTTGTTTGTTTTTACCAAACTGTTTATTTCTTTATTTTTTTTAATCACTTATTCTAGAATACAAATATTGCTACTTCTCACTTGATATGTATAGAAAACGAAGAATTTTCAGAATATTTACATTGGCAACCTCTACAACAAGAATTGCATATGCAAATGACTAATTTTCAACATGAACTGGATGACTGTACAAGCGAATTCCTACTTTCCCATGGTAAACATACTACTTAGTTGGGAAAATCAGTCCAGTAGACATACAAAGTTTTCACATTATATATTTTAAAAGTGAACCAAATAAAATTGGATCCTTGAACAGAATCAAGTAATGGTGTTGCAGTCCTTACTATAATCAGTGGATATTTTGTAGAATGACAGAATGGTTTGTATAAGAAGGGACCTTAAATATCATCTAGATCCAACACCCCTACCATAGGCAGGGACACCTCCCACTAGTCCAGATTGCTCAAAGCCCCATCCAGTCTGGACTTGAACACTTCCAGGGATGGGGCATCCATAACTTCTCTGGGCAACCTGTGCCAGTGCCTCACCACCCTCATGGTAAGGAATTTCTTCCCTATATCTAATCTAAATCTACCCTCTTTTAGTTTAAAGTCATTACTCCTTGCCCTATCACTGCACTCCCTGACAAAGAGTCCCTCCCCAGCTTTCCTGTAGGCCCCCTTTAGGGCCTCTACAGGATATATAAAGTCTCTGCTATAAAGTCTCCTCGGAGCCTTCTCTTCTCCAGGCTGAGCAACCTCAACTCCCTCAACCTTTCTCCATAGGAGAGGTTTTCCAGCCCCTTGATCATCTTTTGGCCCTCCTCCAGACTCATTCTAATACTTCCATGTCCTTCTTGTGATGGGGGCCCTAGTAGAGCTGGACGAAGTACTCTAGGTGGGGTCTAGGTGGGAGCAGAGTAGAGAAGGAGACTCATCTCCCTTGACCTGCTGGCCATGCTTCTTTTGATGCAGCCCAGTATATCGTTGGCTTTCTGGACTGCAAGTGCACATTGCCAGCTAATGTTGAGCTTCTCATCAACCAACACCCCTAAGTCCTTCTCCTCAGGGCTGTTTTCAATCCATTCTCTGCCCAGCCTGTATTAGTACCTGCCCCAGGCTAGATGCAGGACCTTGCATGTGGCCTTGTTGAACTTCATGAGGTTCACCCAAGCCCACCTCTCAAGTATGTCCAGGTCCCTCAGGATGGCATCTCTTCCCTCCAGTGTGTCAACTGCACCACATAGCTTGGTGTCATCAGCAAACTTGGTAAGGGTGCACTCGATTTCACTGCCCATGTCACTGACAAAGATGTTAAACAGCACTGGTCCCAGTACTGACTGCTGAGGAACACCACTCGTTACTGATCTCCACTTGGGCATGGAGCCGTTGACCACAATTCTTTGAGTGCAACCATCCAGTCCATTCCTCTACCCACCAAGTAGTCCCTTTGTCAAATTCATGTCTCTCCAATTTGCAGACAAGGGTATCATGTGGAATAGTGTCAAAGGCTTTGCACAACTCCAGGTAGATGATGTCAGTTGCTCTTCCCCTATCCACCAATGCTGTAACCCTGTCATAGAAGGCCACTGGATTTGTCAGTTATGATCTGCCCTAAGTGCAGCCAAGTTGGCTGTCACCAATCATCTTTTTATTTTCCATGTGCCTTAGCATACTTTCCAGGAGGATCTGCTCCATGATCTTGCTGGGCACAGATTTAAGACTGACTGGCCTGTAGTTCCCTGGGTCTTCCTTTTCCCTTTTTTAAAAATGGGGGTTATGTTGCCCCTCTTCCAGTCAGTGGGAACTTCACTGGACTGCCATGACTTCTGAAATATGAGGGATAGTGGCTTAATAACTTTATCCACCAGTTCTCTCAGGACCCACAGATGTATCTCATCAGGCCCCATTTAGTCAACAGAGCCAGGTAATTCAAGGCAGTTCATCTCACCTTAAAGCAGACACCTAATGTTAGGAAAACTGAATTTCTCCATGCTCTCTATTGACTAGAGTGGGTTTGCTTCATTTTTCACACACAGGTATCCTGCACCTACCTGGTATAGAGAGCTCTGCTCACCCTCCCTCTGGTGCTCCAGAAGGGTATGTCTTGCAGGTTTTATCTCATATACACTGGTCCCTTATGCCAACCTCAGTATTTCAAACACTCAGGTCCCAAATGGCAAGAAATGCCCACAACTGGGCAATCTGGACGTTAAGACTGTGAAATAAGGCAAGGTTATAAAAGTAATTCATGCCCTGGGGGAAAAAAAAAAAAAAAAAAAAAAAAGAAGAAGTTTTATGGTGGGCAGGGAGAAGGGTTGTGTTTGTTACAAAGATTCATACATGGTATTTGGTGAACTACAATGCGCTGATATTTTCTCTTTTTTCTTTAAATCTGCAGCACTGCATGCTGAAAGTGACCTACATCACTCTCCATACAGTACATCAAATAATCCATTATTTAACAAATCAGTGAAGCACCTCTACTAAATAAAAGGAACCTATAGCTTTAATCCCACTTCGATTAACTTCATTCTTCTCAGAAAGCAGACCTTAATTTATATCAATTTGCAGTAGTCTTTACAAGAAAATGCTACTTCACTTACACGTGCTGTTTGACAGCAAAATGAATATCTCAGGCATGTGGATACCCTATGATAGTTCCAATAAAAATTGCCCCTAGTAACAATGAGGAAGCTGAACACTTTCTGTCTGCTTAAATGATTTCTTTGGTTAGACAGATGATGAGGTTTAATGATGTATGTTGTGAATTCTCTCCACTAACAAATACAAGTAACATTTTGATCAGTGGAAAGACCTCAAGGACATTTGGTACAGCCATTTAAAGTTTCCTTTACATCTCTGTAGACAGGAGTTTTGTTATAGTATTCAGATATACAATTATAGATCTCGGTAAAGGACAAATTGAGTTAAATATTTTTGAAGGACAGTAAACCAGCATGTTATTTTTTGTCAGTAGGGAAGCCAAGCAAAAGAGTCTTTCAGGACAATGTTTTGTAAGTGGGGCAATCTAGACTTAATCAGTTAATTACATGATTAGGGACTATACTTAATTTAGGTGGCCCAATTTTGCTGAGTACCTATACTTAAGTCAAATGGAACACCTAGAACAGAAAGGACTGAACTGACTTACTCCAAAAAATATCTCTGTCTGAAGACTGAGGAATTACCTGCAACCTAGGTGATGTGGGTTCAAAATATTGCTTCTCATCTAGTAGAACGAGGTTACAAAATGTATGTTGGACCACCAGTGTAGGACTAAAGTAACCACAGGGCTCTGACATATTATGCAGGTGAAGGAACGGGTGCTTATTTTAAAAAAAAATCAGTACTAACACCTTGATTGTTATAAAAAAACAAACGCCAAGGTCCCCAACTATAAGCAGAACTGGACACTTCACTCCCATCCATGTTTATGCAGAGTTAGAGTTGACGGAAACTGCAGACCAAATTTAGATATCTAAGTCGAGACTTCTATTCAGTTGCTCACTCTCTATTGGGCATACGTGGCAAGGGTTTGGTAGCAGGGGGCTGATGTGTTGGCCTCTGTGAGAAGAGCCCAGAAGCTGTCCCATATCAGATCAGAATCAGTTCCAGCCAGCTCAGTTCCAGCCAGCTCCAAAAGGGACCTGCTGCTGCCCAGAGCCGAGCCAATGAGAGATGCTGGTTGGGCTTCTGTGAGAGCAGATTTAAGAAAGGGATAAACAAAACAAAACAAAACAAAACAAAAAACGAAAACAAAACAACAACAAAAAACTGTGCAACAGAAGTTGGGAGAGAGAGGAGTGAGAAACAGCTCTGTGGACACCAAGGTCAGTGCAGAAGAAGGGCAGGAGGTGCTCCAGGCACAAAGCAGAAGTTCCCCTGTGGCCTGTGGAGAGGCCCCTGGTGGAGCAGGCTGTCCCCCTGCAGCCCATGGGTCCCACATGGAGCAGATCTCCACGTTGCAGCCCGTGGAGGAGCCCCCGGTGGAGCAGGTGGATGTGGCCTGGAGGAGGCTGCAGCCTATGGAGAGCCTCTGCAGGATCAGGCCCTGGGCCGGAGCTGCAGCCCATGGAGAGGAGCCCACGCAGGAGCAGAAGGTCTGGGGGGAGCTGCTGCCCGTGGGGGACCCAGGTTGGAGCAGTTTGCTCCTGACGGATGGACCCTGTGGTACGGATCCATGTTGGAGCAGTTCTTGAAGAGCTGCTGCCTGTGGGAAGCCCATGCAAGATCAGTTCAGGAAGGACGGCATCCCATGGGAGGGACCCCCACATGGAGCAGGGGCAGAGAGTGCAGATGAAGGAGTGGCAGGTGACAAAGCATTATGGACTAACTGCAACCCCCATTATGTTCCCCTGTGCCACTTAGGGGGAGGAAGTAGAAGAGGTTAGATAGGGGGTGGGAAGTGGGGGGTGAGAAGGTGTTTTTAATTTGCTTTTAGTTTCTTGGTCCTCTAGTCTGTTAGACAATAAATTACATTCAGCTCCCTAGGCTGAGTCTTTTTTGCCCATGATTGTAATTGGTGAGTGATCTCCATGTCCTTATCTCAACCTTTAAGCCATTTATTGTATTTTCTGCCTCTCTTCCTTTGAGGATGGGGAGTGAGAGAGCAGTATGGCGGAGCTCAGCTGCTCAGCAGTGTGAAACCACCACACATATACACTGGTATCTAGTGCTTTTTGAAGTGCCTTTAGGTTGCCTGCCTCCAGCTGGTGATTCAAAGAAGCACAGATCTCCTGGAAGTCTGAAACCATAACTGACAGCCTTGGGTTGACGTTTTTGACATTATAGGACATCTCAGGTATGTTCAATGACTCTCATGAGGTAACCAAGCACAGTCCTTTGTCCTAGGGAGTTATTCAGTCCTTTGAGACTAGAGAGTTATTCATCTGAGCAAACATAGACACTTATTTTAAGCTGAATGTCTCTGTAGACTTTGTTGACTTTACAGACCAGGCATTAAGATACCAAACTTTAGGTAGGTTTATCAAAACACTAAACATGACAAGATGTAGGTTCCTTGGTAGATTTATCATGAAATTATCCTCACCACAAAATGGTTGCCAAAAATCAATAAATGAACTTGTTTCAAAAAGCTGAAAAATCTGCCTTCTGGTTTATAATTCCATGGTTGACAAACACTGTTAGAGCCAGTGGAAAAACTAATATTAGGGAAATGTTTTCTTTATGGTGTTTCTCAGAGACTGTTAATGAGAAGATACTCTCAGAAAAGTCTGTTTAGGATTTGTGGTTTCTAACTAAAGAAAAAGATGCCAGTCCTGAAATTCTATTTTTTTAATATCATTTTAGATTATTTTGTACTGTGTTACACTGTGAGCATATGTATAATTAATGTGGCAGCAACAAATCCAAACATATGGATTTGTATGTTTTATGTTGGTCTTTGTTAAAAGGATAACAATCTGTGCAAACACGAACAAACCCTGTTGCCCTTCACTCTTCCCTCCCTCTGGGATTAGCATTGTACTACCTGTAAAGACAGTTTACTAAGATTTTTGATGTTTAAATTTGCAGACATCTAAGCAAATGTTATAATTTTGCAGTAAAGTTTTATTTACACATGAATTTTTACTGTTTTGTGGTCAGTTAATTGAGAAATGGATGTCTGACTTAAGTTCAGATAAAACATTACTAGAACAAAAATGACTTCTTCAAATAAGTCCCTCTATTTTATATATAGCTTAAAAAGAGACATCTAATTGGGTCTATATCAATTCAAGAAATAACACTTCATCGCATTCCTAATTTGTTGTTTGGACATTGATTATCTCAACTTTAAGATAAATTTGTGAGCTATTTAGGCCCCATAATACCATCACAAAAGTGATGATGTTTTATCAAGTCCATAAATGACAACAACACAATCTGTCTTGGGTGGTACCAAAGATCTGGGTAAAAACCACCTTTAAAAAGAAGATGAAAAATGGAAAAGACACACACACACACACACACACACACACAAACAATAACAAATAAACACAAACACAAGCAGGCAGCATTTTTTTGGCTGTGCAGTTTTCATGTGCAAAGCCCACTCTGGGGCTCAAATGTGTTGGCATCTAAGGCAGAGATGCACCCAAGCAAATTATAGCTTTGCTGAGGACAAGAGGAGGGGGGAAAGCACCATGTGTTTAAAATTAGAAACTCTTCTCAAAGCTGATGATTACAGTTAAATATAAATGAGGGAATCCAGCCCATGACTGTCAAACAGAAACAGCTCTATAGCCCCAAGGGCATTTCTTAAAATCTTATGAGTTCTAGCCTTTTGAACTAGAGAAGAAAGGTGATCAGTCACGCATCCCAGAATCATATAGGAAAAAAAAATTCTTAATAAGAGTCTTAAGATATTTGACCCACAAGATTTGATATAATATTCTTTATATACTATAAAATTATCTTGCTTGACTTCATCACAGGTCCCTGAGGAGTTATTGCATAGTCACTGCTACTCTGTTTTGTTAACTGCCCATTTTTTCCTTAAATGAACCTTGCTTAAGCTGCCTACTCATTTCAGCTTTCATAAAGGTCACTCATGATTTTGAAAGCATGGATGAAATACAAAAATACTGGTATTCTTTGTCTGGCTTTTATGATTTACTCATTTCCCTGTTTGCTTGTTCCTTTCATTCTCTTTACTCCCCCTCTTTTCCCTTTTGGCTCATATTCATTTTGTGCATGGATGCCTGAGGAGAAAAAAAAATGCCTCATAGATGCTTTTTCTCTTTTAACAAGTTAATGAAGAAATAATAGTCCAGGATGAAGCTATATTAGAAGCACACAGTCTTTTTCTTTATCTGACATATACAAGCAGCTTTTTTCCTAATCAACAGCAAGGTATCTATCTAGAAATTCTACAAATTATACTTTTTTATTCAATGGATAGTCATTCAATCAAGATGAAATGCATCTCAGCCAAGAAAGGAGCTAAAATCTATCAGTCTTAAGTGATCTGAAAAAATATAAAAAATAAAAAATAAAAAATAAAAAGAACCAAAGAGTAGAACAAAAGTCAGGAAGCATATAGGCTTGTTTCTCTTCTTATTTGCATTTTTTTCCTCTGGTAATACATTATGCCAGTATAAATGAGTGCATGACCAATGCCCGCGATTCATATTTATTCTTCTAAAAACCTACAGGAAATCACTCAAGCTATTGCTCTTGCAACTAAAACATCTGCACTGTCATGGATTTATTTCATATTACAGACTTAATTAGCTCATATGTGCATAAAATCTGAAGATGAAAAATGTCTTTCCTAATACAAGGAGGCAGGGTTTCAATGTCTCAAATCCTATTTATTTTCCTTTCAGAGATGGTACAGCATATAAAAAAATCTGGGGGCTACATGAAAGACTACGTATATTAGAACTTAGGGTTTCTACAAGTAGGATTTCATGCCATGAAGTAATGATAAGATCTCCTTTGTGCAATTATTCACTTAAAGGAATTTTTACTTGAGGAGAGAAACTAACAAATGGTTTAAAAGTACAGTGGGTACTTTCAGTGCTTCTACCAACTCTGGCAGCACATAATGTTATATTTAGAGTTATATATTTTTGTTGTTGGTTTTTTGTTTTGTTTTGTTTTGTTTGTTTGTTTGTTTTGTTTCTGAAGAGTGGACTCCAAAAGAAGCAGGGAAAGTATTTCATACAACATATGTTGGTACATGTTCTGAAAGTCAAGAAACTGAAAAGGGGCTTTTATTTTCTCAGATCTTTTGCAGTTACAATAATCTTATGTGATCTCTAGTTATTTATTTTTCAAGCAGCAATGATTTTTGAAGCCATCACTGACCCTTTAAAATTGGTAAAAGGTTTCCATTTGTTTCCAGATTTTAATGACTTCCAAAATGTCAACTTCAGTTTAAACGGTCAAAGCTCCTTCTCAGCCCCAAAGTAATTCAAACAAAAATCAGAAATATCCTCCTGAAACTCACTAATTTGACATGCCCAGACACAGTTGTTGGGATAGGTAGGGACACATGATTAGTGTAGCTTTATAGCGAAGAAGCTACCACATCACATTATGTGCAGGTTGCTCCACATCATATCTCCCTCAAACTCTTAGTCTCAGCCTGTCTAATAGGAGACACTGTCCTGATTTAAAAACATATACACAATGCATCTAACTTTTTTTTTTTTTTCTCAGAAAACAAAAAAAAAAAAAATTACCAAAATCAACAAGAGACTGCAACTTGATCCTTTGCTTGGCTGACAGGGGAAGAACTGATTTCACCCATCAGTAAAGATGGGAACGCAGGAAATGAAAAATACAATACAAAAATAAAATAGACAGTGACTGAAATTTTACATCTGGGCATTCTCAGTGATGATCTGCTAGGATTTTGGCAGAGCATAATGAAGAACCATCTTCTTTGTGACCTCGCTGCACATTTTCTCTGCCCAGCTTGGCAGGCACATCTGCTCCTGGAACAATTTGCATGAGGCAAATTTTAATTGAGTCACTGAAACACATAGACGTAGTCTGGAAAAAAATAAAAAATAGAACCCTGCTTTTTCACCAGAAAAAGAGAAAAATCCAAGAGTTAGAAAATAATAACTGGTCCAGTAATAATAAAGTATTTCCAATTTCTGCTGTTTTGTATATTTCAAAGCTAAATCCCTTCATCTTTCCTTTTCTAAATTAATCTTTTTCTTTCCCACTGCAAAAATATTTCATTATAGCATACACTGACATGTTTCTTTTCGTATTAGCCTGCCCTTCCAAAGTGAATGAATCTTGGCAATCAAGTTATCCAAGAAGTTCACCCAAACAAACCACCCATCTCAGCAAAATCAAAACCCAGCTAAGGATGACTAAATGCTAAAATTAAACAAAACAATTTCCATTTCAGTTTAATTTGAAAATAACAAAGAAAATACCAATATATGAAAAAAATTACATTAAATAATTGTTCAGCTAACATTTTATTTAAATCTAAATGCTGACACTAAAGTTCCTGCTGAAGTCTTTACTTGCCCATGCTGCATTTCCTACATAAAAGTGAAAGCTGTTGACTCTTAACTGAAGTCCTGATCCTGTACACTATTTTAGGTGCACATATGTATATGTACATATACATACACACAGAATAAACGCTGCTCATTAACTGCATAATCCCTGAGTTTTCGCAGCACTGTAAGTGATCAGCACTATCTCGAGATGACAAGCAGGTAGCCACATACAGTTCATGAGCAATTCACATCTGGTTACCATGCTGGGACTGCAGCATGTGGGCAGTCTGTTGAAGTGAAGATTTGGGGGTAATGCAAATTCTGTGTCAGAGAAAGTAAAGCAGCCAGGCTTTGAGAGCCGCATTGCAGCCAATCTTCTCTGGTAGTAAGCTGCACACCTTGCCCAACCCTGTCCCACAGCAGAGCAGATACAAGGAGTGTTAGGGTAGCAGACATTACAAGTGGACATAGGTAGGAGCATTAGGAGCCTACCCACGAGCCCATTCAGACTAACCCCTCAGAGGAGCCCTGCTAAACACACAGTATCTAGTTTTGGCTCTTGCCCAAATGAAGATGTTGAAATGTGGTTCATGCACCCACTGAAGGCTAGCCAGCTGAATCCACCCTGTAGCTGAGCTGGTTGACATCAAACACTGGTCCGAAGCTTGGGGAGATCCCTAGCCAGCTCTGCTGACTTGCAGAGACTGCCTGAGTTCAGGTGACCTACATATGCTCTTTGCCCTTTCAACAAAAGACACCAGTAACTTTCTAGGAAGGATTTTAGGCAACCTTTCCAGTCGAATACCTCAAAAGCAAATACAATACAGTGGAGACACCAGACATGGTTGATAGGTCTCATACAAGTTTCAAGGAGAGGTATACTCAGCTTTGAGGTAGATGCAGTGTAGGAACTCATCTATTTTGTCACAAGCCTCTGTCCCCCTGATGACATAACATGGGGGCACACATTTCTTAAGCAAGCACTTGTTAGAGGTCCCTTACTGAGGACAGAAAACACCCAGTATGTTCTGAATAGACTATTACCTCTTTTAAAGAGGAAAAAGGAAGTTAGCTTGCTTAACTGATACATTTAGATAGCATCAGCATTCTATTAATGGTAGAACAATTTCTTTAATAATTAACATATTTTTCACTGGATGTACACAGAGTTTGTTTAACATGAAAATGTAAGTAGGAAAGCGAAACTCAGCAATACATTCCAGGAATGGGATAGGAGAAAAATGTAATTGTGAAATAGTGCTGAATTAATACTGCCATACGAGTTCTAATTTTCGCTCTAATTTCATTTAACATTGCTTGGTTTTATCAGAGTACTGAAATGCTTCAAAAAAAAAAGTCTTTATGTTTTGTGTACAATTTTTTTTTTCAGGCATATCTATACATTTATCCATAAAATGCAATTATACACCTAAAAAAGGAGCCGCCTATTTTTCATCTTGCTTTATTTACATATTCTGACAATTCATTGAAAATATTGCAACGTGCACTATGGTTTTCATGCAGTACTGCCTGCAGACCCATTAGGAATAGGAAGTTGAGTCAAGAAAGCATGCAGGTATACACAGTGTTTTCTAAATACAGAGATCAGGCCAAAAGCCAGCACACTGTAAAATGGGAAAGCATCCAAAAGAGAGCTTTATGCTGTTCTCAGGCATAAATATTTATCAACCAGTGCAAGAGAATGTGACGTTCCTCTGCAAGCAAAGAATTTGCTCAGAAAGCATTCCAGAAGAGACAGAGGGGATGGAGAAAGAAGAAGGGAAAAATAAAAGACCAAGAAAAACCTGTTGCCTTTATGATGTCAAGCTGGGTTATAGCATAGAGCCCCAACTAAGAAGCTGAACTAATCACTGTTACTTTTGTTGTAAGGGAGAATGAAGCCTCTTCCAGAACACCAGCCATCTCCATTACTTGCCAGCCACTGAGTGAAGCACAACCAAAACGGCAAAAGACCAGTACACCACTTGAAAGCTCAAGATAATTTACAAGTTGATGCATGTGCTAAATGAAAACAAGCAGACTGTGAGCATGCACCACACTCATCTCATTAAAGCATTACACACCTTTTCTAGCTTTCATTTACTTTCCTCTCAGAGAAACACAATCAGCTTGCTTAGTTTCCTAATGAGTATAATAGACAATCATGTAAAGTAGACTATTGCTTGGCAAAAATACAGCAGAGAACTGCAGGCAGTCTATTAGATGTAAACTTGCTTAATTCTTTAATTATGTGTCTTTGATCAAAAGCAGCTCACTTGGAAAGAGTTTTTAAAAAGCAAAGTAATGAGCGCTCACCTTTCATGTACAGCATTGACTGTTAGGCCAACCCGATATAACTGTGGTATCACTGATTGTATGTCAAGCACACCACTAAAAATTGAGATAATAAATGTTACTTACAGCTATTAAAGCTTTTCTTTTTTGGAGACACAGGCCTGTAAGAGCTGTTCTGCACTTTTAGCTTTTCTTTCCATCTCTGTCAAGAATCTCAGTGAATTTTTAAAAGAGATAATTGAGGCCATTTATCATTTTTTTCTCTGCTTTGTCCTCAACCCCTTTCGTTTCCTCATTAACCTCAAAAATCTCTGTTGAAGATCTCTTTCCTATTACTTCCAACACCTTACTGTTCCTTGGACTTTGTCTTCTGACAACCCTTAATCTAGACACAATCTCTTCCAGCCTCTCCTACCTGGTACCTATTTATCACACACGGCTATTTCCTTCTCATCTCCTTCCTACCTCAAACAAAATGTCTTCAAACATTATTTTTTTTTCTGTTCAGATTTGGTGTCTTAATGTTAACCTCCTCAAACTCAGCTATTCCCAAACTAAGGCCATGATCCCAACAGGGACTATGAAAGGCACAAAAGAGTTGGAAAAAAAAAAAAAAAGAAAAAAAAAAAGGTTAATGTCATTTGCTACCTAGTTTTTACAATCACACTAAATTATTGGCCTGGAAATGGTGTGAAAACTGGAAAAGCTTCAGGAACCCCTACTATAACTTAGAATCATAGAATCATTTAGGTTGAAAAAGACCCACAAGATCAAGCCCAACCATCACCAAACACTACCAAATCCACCACTAAACTATGTCCCTAAGAGCCACATCCACACGTCTCTTAAACACCTCCAGGGAACCACTCTTTTCATGAAGAAATTCTTCCTGACATCTGATCTAAACCGCCATGGCACAACTTGAGGCTGTTTCCTCGTGTCCTATCATTTGTCACCTAAGAAAAGAGACCAACAGCCAGCTCACCACAACTTCTATTCACGTAGTTGTAGGGAGTGATGAGGTCTCCTCTCAGCCTCCTTTTCTCAAGACTAAATAATTCCAGTTCCCTCAGATGCTCCTCGTATATCTTGTTTTCCAGTCCCTTCACCAGCTTTGTGGCTCTTTAAATGCATTCCAGCAACCCAATGTACTTCTTGAAATGAGAGGCCCAAAGCTAACAAGGTACTTGAGGTGCAGTCTCACCAGTGCTGAGTACAGAGGGATAGTCTCTTCCCTGGTCCTGGTGGCCACACTATTTCTGATGCAGGCCAGGTTGCCATTGGCCTTCCTGGCAACCAGGGCACACTGCTGGCTCCTGCTCAGCCAGCTGCTGACCAGCACCCCCTGGTTCTTTCCTGCTGGGCTCTCTTCCCTGAGCCTATATCACTACATTGGGTTGTTGCGACCCAAGTGCAGGACCCAGCAGTTAGCCTTGTTGGGTGCCATGTGATTAGACATGGCCCATTTATCTAGCTTATCCAGATCCCTCTGCAAAGCCTTCCTACCCTCAAGCAGTTCAACACTCCCACCCAATTTGGTGTTATCTGAGAACTTAACTGAAGGTGTACTTGATCCCCTCATCAAGATCGTTGGTAAAAAAGTTAAACAAAACTGGCCCCAATACTTAGTCATGGGGAACACCACTTGTGAACTTCTTTCCTACTAAGCATAAACTAGCTTCTACCATCTTTCACCAGCCAGCGCTCCAGTCTACATTGTCAGGGACCAGCAGTGAAGTCAGCAGTCACACAACTAAATCAGAGAAATGACCATCAAGTGGCTTTGATCCCAGTCTGAAAAATATTTGATGGCCAGTAGGATCTACAGTAAAGTAAAATCCCTTTTCAAAGCAGGAAAAATGGAACTTAAATTAAATTACCTAGATATTTTGAATAAAGGATCTGAACGATTTATCTACGTCTCTTAAGTGCATTTCTACTAACACATGTGGCCATGAATAAATTTACTAGATGTTCATTTTTCTTGCTATTTCTCCTTTATATTAAAGTATCAGCAAACTTATGACTGATATCAAAGTCAGGACTGATTCACACTGCCTACAGGAAGCTAGCTTCCCTAGGGAATAAAAATAATAAAAAGGCAGCTAGGAGACTGAAATTTGGGGGAAGCTTAAGTACAAGAAAGAATAGCAGTGGGCTGTGCAGCATTCCTGCAGCTAACTGCACATCAGGAGAATCTGTAGGTTCTGATGCATGGTCCTTTACAGAAACCTCTATTCTTCTACTGCAAGTATATCTTATACACAGCAGCCTGTCAGAATATTAGGCATCACAACTTGAATTTCTTCTAACCGATCTTTAATGTATTTTTTTTCTATAAATAACAAAAAAAATAAAGTTACAAAACACTTTAAAGTATTTGATTCAGCCCAACACTTATCTAAATACTCCTTCTGGTCTACAGAACCGTGTGATTTGCCTCCATGGTCAGATCATGGTCAGATTATAAGGTTTCTATAGGAAAGAGAATATACTGGAAAGAAAGTTCCTGATATGTCTTTATTCTCCATACAGCCAGCCAGCCAGATTACTGTTTAAAAATAATAATAATAAAAAAAGATTGCTTTAAAGATTTTTATGAGGGCTTACCAAAAAAGAGAATCAAATCAGAAAAAAGAAAAAAAAGATAAAAAAAAAGATATGTCCACTTCTGAAAGGCTGTTTTAACTCCACGTGTTCAATTATTGAAATTCTATAGTCCAGAATCTGTTCCAGTTCACAGAAATAACAGACCATATTGTTATATTGTTTCTATTTGCAGTTTCTCCTCTATTTCAAACATGATGAACCAATTCTCTGATACCCTTATCGGGACACATGTAAACCAACATCATGTTTTGCCACAACCCACCTCAAAATTGCCTTTTTGTGCAAACACAAATATAAAATTACTAGAAGATCATCAAGATTTAGCATAAATTTAGAATCAAGGATGATTTTTTGCCATCCATGAAAATTGTTCTGTTTTTTCAAGATAGATTTTTTTGGACAATGTTCAGCAACATCTCCAAGACATTAGTGGTTTCTGACTGGTGGCTGTTCATCATGTAATTTACATTAATGATAATTTGCAGGAAAAGAAACAGAGGATTTTATAAAAGATGAAAATGTTTCAAATATTCTTGTAATTCAAATTCCACTTGCTTTTCAAAATCACAAATTACATAATTAAAAAGCAGTCCAAGTGCAAGTACCAATAGTATGTTAACATGCACTAAACAATTGTGTTCCAATGTAAACAAACATTTATTTATTTATTTTATTACTGCGAATTAATAGTATTCGAAAAGTAGAAGACTTCACTTCCATATGCTTTCCAGTTGCCTCTAGCTAGGGTCTCTAGGAAATGGATCCTGTTTTATTTATTTTGAAGTCATAAAATCACCACAGCTCTCCTGCCTGCTTAGTCACATACACCTTCTTCAGACAAAACTGGCTTAACAGAGTAAAATTGAGTACTAGCTGCCTGTAGCAAAATGAAGCAAATAGTTTTCACCAAATGAACAAGGAGATTCCATTCCGTCTCGATCTGGACTGACATACCTTTGCTGTTCAATCAGTGACACGTGCAAATCTACCGAAGGCAATAGGAACAGCAAAGAGCTCCTAATATAAATGAAAGGCCTGGGTATGACACTGAAGACACACTCAATTTTTTTCTTTTTTTAAATAAGATGCAAAATACAGTTTGTCTCTTGAGAGTCCAAACTAAGTTTACAGGGATGATAGCTAAGAGAAAATGGTTCTAATAGTAGTCTAAGCACTTTTGATTACACAGCCCTCAAAGGTAATATGCAATTGTAATTGTATTTCAAGTTCACAGTAAAAAATAACACAGGAAAACACTGATCTTTCTATTCTAAAATATGACTGTAAAAATGCCAGTGTGAGATCTCAGAGTGACTGCTCAAAATGGAAGTAAACATCAGTGTTTCTGCATTTTCTTTGACTCACTAATGTAACCCAGAAATCTAATTTTCTAGTGTCTTAGCAGTTTTACAGAAGCAGTGCAACCCCATGATTTTTCTCACTTCGTGATTTACTCATCTGTTGATTTCTGCATGACTTCCTCTCTTCTGCAATGTTGTTTTTGCTTCATTCTATGCATCACGGCTAAAAAAGAAAACTTAAGAGCCCAGAGCCCGGTGTAATTCTGCTAGTCATCTCCTCTCACATAGTTAACTTGCACATATAGGAATAAATGAATAATAATAATAATATAAAAGTAAGCATACACTTCTGTCAACTTACAAATGTGTTCATGAAATACAGCAGGGAGATGCACTAACCTGCTGGCATGTTTTGTCTCCACTGTGGAAAGATCACCTCCAGCTTTGTCTTCATTGCTCATACTAGAAAGTTTTGTTAGGACATTCATTCAGTCCTCTGCACTGAAACCCCGTGGTAGCCTCTCTGATTTCATGTATTTCATTGATTCATTTCACTCCTAAATAAGGAGCGTGGTCAACCAAGTTTCTTCTGTCAGGAATGGCGAGAGAACGTTTCTCCCATGTAAAGTAAGCCAGTACAAAACAGAACGTCTCATTGGAGGTTTGTATTTCTCCCTATTGATGACAAAGGGCTTGATATTTAAATTACTGATGTTTAAAGAAACTAAGATCCTAACTCTTGGGCCTTGGAAAAGCACCTGAAGTCAGGTGGGATCAACCTTGGTCCTAAACGCTGCTGGCACACTGAAAGGGCAGCCCTGTCCTGGATGGTCATCTCACAAAATTTCACAAAGATTGTCAATTAGTTTGAAAGTGTTCATAGCATGCTAAAGATAACTTAAGTTTTAGTTCTTCTGAAATGCTTCCCATACAACCTATTCTTTCCAGTAGGCTTTAGAGGGAAAAAAAAAGTTTAGAGGAAGGAAAAAAATAGAATACACATATCTGCTTGGCCCTGGCTCTTACAGGATTCCATAACCAAATATTTTTTTTAGTTTTTCCCTCACTCTCCTCTTTTTCCACTGACTTCCTCATTAACCACTAGTAGGGACACGGATATAAATTACTAGAAAATGAAAACTTTCATTTATCGATGATATGAGAAAGGTGTGGGAAAACAGCTTACCTAAACCAGAATGGTAGAGAAGAAGAGATAAGCTTCCTTTCTTTGAGTAAAGGCATGAATACTTCATCTCTCCCTGCTTTCACTTCTTTTAATTCCTGTATATGAATCAGTAAATGTTCTCATGTCCTAACTTTACATTGCAATGTAATGGCTGTAAAGTCATAACCTAATAGTCAGAACAAAAGACTGAGAATATGGGTTTTGTTCCCCTTCGTGATCCAAATAAGCTGAACTTATTAGTCTTTTATCTTTTCTATGCCACTGTTTCCATGTCTGCATAATATGGATAATAGCACTTTCTCATAAGGTTACAGGAAAGTTTAATTCATTAATGTGTGTAAAGTACTGAGCAATTCTTAGAATGGCACTGAAGAAATGCAAAATATTATTAAATTGTCAGTTATTTTCCTATAAAATTAGATCCTTTTGTCTAAGTAAAATTAATCAGTATGACAAGAAAATTGAAAACTTTTGAGTGTAACATAAAAGACTGCTTATAATGTTGAAGTTGTCAACTGACACCATGTACTGCAGAAACTGTGATTCAAACAGACTGTAGCGTGCCAACAAAGCATTATTTTGGCTAGCTTAGCTCACAATTATTTGTATTCCAGTGTTACTATCATGCCAAAAAAAAAAAAAAAAGTCCAAGAGACAAAGAAAAAAGTGCACCCCTGAGAAATCTTTACCAGTTTGACAGATAAAAATACATAGCTTCACTGCTAAAAGTTGGTTGGATATTACAGGAGTTAAACTTCAGAGTTCTTCAACAGATATTCAAAACTATTAAAGCACAAGTTTCAAGGAACTGCACCTAGAGACATGAACTCTCAGAATTACAGAAGATTATTAAAGAGACATTTGATACCTATAAAAGAAGGCTAAGGTTTTATCTCACAGGAGTTCTGGCAAGCAGTGTGCCTATGTGTTATAATAAGGAATGACTATAAGACATGCAGCACACTGGGAATAAGCAGAAAGTCGACAAAGATGATGAAGGGCAGATTTTGACAAGGACTTTTTTAGTCAGGCTGAGTTCCTTATTACAGAAAGTACGTTTGAAGAAGGTAGGTTGTGGGCCAGAGTGCTAACGTTAATTAATAATCCAGATATGCAGGAAAAGTACCACGTGTTCTTTTAACCACCTCACTTTAGATATGGAGCCATGGCAGAAACTCAGTATGCCTCCTACTTTCCTAATCCCTAGACGTGACCACAGAAATTTGGCAACACCACTTCTTCCTAGCAGTGAATCGTACAGTGAATCGTACTGAGGGAGAGGCTAGTGTGTGAATGAGTAGTTAAAATTCCTCTCACCGCATCTCTTACCTTCAAGGGAGCAATGACCAGATGTTACCTTTAACATAGATGTATTGCCACTGAGCCTCAGCCACTGTTTGGTTCTCCAGCTCCCATAGCAACTGTTATTAAGTGCTAATAATATGATTAGGAGAAAAGAAAACCACTTGAATGACTAAAAAGTGACAAATAATTTACACCAACTCTGATAAGGGTACATATCTTTACACTTGGTGTTCTAGAAAATCCAACTGAAAACACTGTTGATGACATGAAGAGGAAAGGAAAGAAGTACATCAAATAATGCATGGTGGAATAAATATTGCTATCTTGTATTTGCTGCAAGGTAGCGCTCTGCTAGATAGCAGAGTGACGAGTGTGCCTTAAAAAAGTATAGATCGACTGATAGATAAGAGAACTGAAAGACTTGCAAACCAAGTGATCTTATCTACAAGCAAAGTATTGAAATTCCTGTATAAAATGTTCAAGCTGGGATATTTTATGATCCTACTAAAAAGGAAAAACAGTGACAGCACAAGGAAAATAACACATAGTTGCAAAACAAAATTCAAGACTGTAACTCAGCTGAGGTCTGCTGATCCCACAAAGCACAAAAACACAACTCAAACAACTCCTGAATGACAATGAATGACTGAATTCCAGCCTCAGTATTTCAGCTGAAATCAGGATGCAACATAAACCAGCAGAACAAGACTCTTAAATCTGTTTCTTACAGTCTGCAGGTGAAAAATGTCAAAAAGCCAAAATGGCAGCAGCTACCATTTGTGAATTTTAAACAGATAATTAAATGAAAGAAAGGTTCCTATACACAGGCAGGAGTTTTAAAAGGTTAATGAAGGTATAATAAAGATGGAGATCTGACTATAAATGCAATAGTGACTTGGAAAAACAAATCTTAATGATGGGCAGAAAAGAAAGCTGATTAAAACCATTTCTGTTGAACTCTCGCCTTCCCCCTTCCAATGCACTTTTTCTTTTCATATATTGAAAATATTTACATACGTAAGATATACATACATATAAAATTGGCTTCTAAATACAGAGAGACATATCTAAAGATATTTTTCACCACAAAAGATCACTCAGCTGAAAACTCAGGCAGAATGTAAATATTTTTCAAAGACAGAGTCATGCAGGATCGCAAGCTGTGATCATCTCTCACGACCCATTCTGAGTCAGTAAGGCCACTAATAGCATATATGCATGTTTATGCCCCCCCCCAAAAAAACAAATAAACAAACAAAACCTGTTTACTTCACCCACCTTGCCAAGTGTCTGTCCCAAGCTGAAAGTTTATGAAGCTTTCAGCGTCTGTTTTATCTTCTCTCAATATTTTGAAACTATCTGAATGTATGGATGGCAAAAAGACTTCCGCGTTATTATTTTTATTTTTATTATACTTTACATATTACTTTTCCAGTCAGGCAACTTGGGTGGTAGGGGAGGAGGTAAATACAAATTCCTTCTCACTGACTTTCAGTTTGCAGGAGATAGATATCCTGTTTTCCTCTATCCTCAGATTCACCTGGAGCACTGCATTCAGCTCTGGGGCCCCCAGCACAAGAAGGACATGGGTGTATTAGAATGAGTCCAGAGAGGGCCAAAAGATGATTAAGGGGCTGGAAAACCTCTCCTGTGAAGACAGGCTGAGGGAGTTGAAGTTGTTCAGCCTGGAGAAGAGAAGGCTCCAAGGAGACTTTATAGCAGCCTTCTGGTACCTAAAGGAGGCCTACAGGAAAGCTGGGGAGGGACTCTTTGTCAGGGGGTGTAGTGATAGGACAAGGAATAATGGCTTTAAACTAAAAGAGGGTAGATTTAGATTAGATGTAAGGAGGATATTCTTTACTGTGAGCATGGTGAGGCACTGGCACGGGTTGCCCAGATGTGGATTCCTCATCCCTGGAGGTGTTCAAGGCCGTGTTGGATGGGGCTTTGAGCAATCTGGTCTAGTGGGAGGTGTGGAGGAACTATGGCAGAGGTGTTGGAACTAGATGATCTTTAAGGTTCCTTCCAACTCAAACCATTCTATGATTCTATGATTCTACGATACTTGATAGATAGCAAAGACACTTGTTTGTCCATAGTAAGATTTACAAAAGGCATAGCAGTGTTTGAGTTAACACGATAGGCACTAGGAACTGTATCTTTGGACAAACACCATTTTAGGGAATACTTTTCATTCTTCAGAGCTCTTGAATAAATAAGTATAACATTTTGTCATTCTGTGACAGTGTCAGGTTATCCCTAAATTTCTCTTTTTTCATGAAAATATTATATGACAAAGTACATCCCATCTCCTACTCATAGAGTATCTCAAAAGATCCAAACAGTCTCCAAGGTTTTCTCTAAGTGTCTAAAATTTTTACATTGGATTTCATGCTTAGAAGAGTTCATTTAAAATACTTTAAATTGCAATCTCAGTGAATTACAATCACACAAAATGACAAAAAATGCAGATGTATTTGATTTTACAAAACCTGTTTATGGCATTACTGCTTTCCCTAAGGCTCTGTCTTACAAAGTATGCTTTGAAAGATTGAAAGCTCTTTTGAATCTAAGTACTACAGTGTCTTTTTATAGACTGTAACAAGTATTTATCCTGCATATTGTATACTGCTGTAATAATGTACTGAATTATGTAAATAATAGTTGCTTAAATCCACCTTCTTCTTTCCATGGAAAACAACGTAGTGATATTCCCTGAAAAGGAAAGAAAAGCAAGGAGCTTCAAAAAATATTTTTACTGACAGAATGGCCAAAGCATAGGGTTTATGTGAAAGATCCTCTAGCTCCATAACTAAGTGGCACTATCTCAGAGGATCTGAAAGACCTAAAATTTACGTTTAAAGTTATAAGTCTTTCCATCAACACAGAGAGATGTAACTCAGCAAAACCTGCCTAGAATTAATGGATTGGGTCCAGAAGCTGAAAGGTGTGTGGACACAGACAGGTGAATTTAAGACTATTTTGTATATCTGAGTCTTTTTTAAGAGTATTTGGTTACCTAGTTGGTCTCCAAAATAGGCTAGAAAGAACTCAAGCTGCTAACATTTATGTCTCCTCCCAGAAGCAACAGAGACTGTCTTCAAACACCAGCAGTAACGTCTCCTTTTCCTAACTGTGGCTCCTCATCCCGGAATAGGAAAGCAGTAGTGTAAAAAAAACGTAAGAGTGATCCTAACCTTCTGAATACTTTCTGTGTGGGAGAAATTTAATATGTAGTAGGTTAGCATACATCGCACAAGGAGTGCAGAGCATCCTTAATAAATTTCAGAATTGGCAAGCATATTCTCACTGATTTCATAATTGCTGACAGTTGTCAGTTGGCTGAGACTAAGTTACAATATGATTGGAGTTGAGAGCAAGTGAAGTAGGGAAACTGTTTAAAAAGGGAAAAGGAAAAGAAAGGCGTGCTGTGGCATCAAATGTGAAAAAAAAAAAAATCAGTTCAAAAAGCAGCATCCCAATGCTCGTGATGGTACTAATAGTGGCATAAGCTATAACGCAGCACCCTTGCAATATCTGTCTGTGGAAGAAAAAGGGCAGTGACCAAAGTAGTATCCAAGTCAACCAAGCAGCATACAGTATGCATACATGATTTATATACAAATAGGAGAGTGAGCTTGTTATAGTGTGCAGACAGAAGCCCTAGCTTGAGATTTTGGTAACTCAATAGGCCACAAGAAGCTAATGGACGTGACATGAGAAACTGTTGGACAAAGAACCACGAGAAGCTGACCAAAGTTACACAGTGGTGTGTGGAATGCCTGGATGTCACACATGGTAAAGGGGAAATGTGAGAAACTTGTGAGAAATGGCTAAACTGCACAAACCTTGGAGAGGAGCACTAGGGACCTTAAGTGGAGAGCCATGCAAGGACATATCAAGTAACCACAGGTAATGCCCTAAAGACTGAGATTACCTAGGCAATTATATTATAAATACCAAGTTTGACTATGGGTGTAGGGCAGGAGGTCTGAGGCCAATAACTGTGAGGGACAGGGATCAGGGTCTGGTCCCTGGATAGACCACATGTGTGTGGCCATCTACCAATTTGTGTGTGTGCATGCATGTGTCTGTGTCACTGTGTGACTACCAGCAAGCTCTTGTTCTCGTAACTGAATGGGAGAAGCAAGGCTGAGCTTTCTGTGCTGTTTGTGTGCGAGTGCTCATACCTGCTCCGTATATGTATACATATATACATATACGTATATGTATATACATATATATATGTGTTCATGTGTGTGAATAAATAGGTAGACAGATCAAGAGGTAGGTAGATAAATGTTAAAGACAATATTAGTAGTAACAACATTTTTGTTCACCTTGAACTTCTTGCTTATACTTTACAGAGAGGAGGATGTACTTTGGGAAAGGACAAAAACCTCATGTTACAGGTGTCACTGAATGTACCACACTTAGGCGTAAAGTGTGTATTTTTAGATAAATAGATAAAATAATTTGTATTTGTTTGAAGGTTTTTGTTTTGTTTTGTTTTGATGAATCATTACTTACTCATATAGGTAGGAAGGACAAGATCAACCTGAATAGATCCACAGCCATTCCTTTTCCTAGTTTTTGACACTGTTTTCAAATACCTCACTGAAAATAAGAGTAATTTAATGGTGATAATGTATTTCTAATGAATCCAAATACGTTGTGATGAAACCAGCTTTCATCTCAAAGATAGCATACCAATAGCACAACCTTGTCATGAGAACATCCAGGGAAATTTACTGATATCAGCATACCAAAATAATTAGTGCATTATTATTTACTTCCTGCATCCATGCACTTATTTCTGTTTTTGCCTATGTGAGTACACAGAAATAGTACTGTTATGCCCCATAACACCATTCAGTTAGGAATTATATTTGTGCAATTCATAGTGTCATTTTACATGAGAATCAAGTAAGTAAGCATGTTGGATGGATGCCCTGAGTGTCATTCTGCCTACTACAAAAGAAATCAGACAACTGAATCTGCAGAAACAACTTCCTTCAGAGCTTATATATCACAGCACATAGTGGCCACTCTGTGGGTAGAGCTGTCACAGCTGGATGCCCAATTAGAGACCTCCAAGGCTGGCGTCCTGTAACTGTAATTTTTAACTCTGTTTCAAATGTCTGTGGGATCTCTGTATCATCTTTGGTTTGCTTCCTTTGCCACAGCCTTTTCACAGAAATTTATATTACACTACACAAAAAAAAATAATTAGATGAATATAAATAAATGGCACGTGTAGAGGCATTGAAGAAATACTGATTTTTTTTTCTTCCTCATAGTATTAATTTCAGATGTGCCTCTTACTTAAACACTGAAAAAAAAAATAAAAACATACCACTTAAAATTTAAAACTAAAATGTCTTTATAGTAATTATAATGGAATAAAATAGAAGCTGTGAACCTTAATACTACTGTAGAAATGTACAGCAATACAAATACAAAAGTACAGCAATAGTCTCTGATACTACTGTATTCTAATACTACTGTATAAACTTCAAACCTAAGTTCTCCATTTTGCAGATGCTAGCAGATGAGAGCCTATCTGAGCACAAAACAGCACTTGCGGGGGTGACAGTAGAAAAATCTGTCAATCAAGACACCACCATGCTGCTATAGTCAACTTTAAATCCAAATGCTGGATGCTTCATGGTGCACTAAATAATAAAGCACAAAAGAAGTCAAGACCAAAATAAATAAATAAATAAATGTTTGCTTGTTATCCCCATTGGTCAGAATTTCAGCTGGCATATTTTGGTACATTTTCACTGACCTCAGCATAGGTATGCTGAGTTATACTACCCACCTCTTTGCAGATGTCATTCACAATTTCTTTCTCCTCAGGTATATATGATACTAAAACTGCATGAACTATGAAATTACACATACGCACACACATATCAGAAGTATCCTATCTTCAGAATACAATTATTAAAACCAGAAGTGTAGAGACAGGCAAGATGATTGTATTCAGAATATATAATTTGAAACCAAAACTCTGACTGTGAAATTGGTTTGATCTGTAGACAAATGTCAGCTCTGTGCCCTATTAAAATTGCAACTGTTTTAAAAGGACATATCAGTGAGCCCTGAAATGTTGAATAAATGTTAATTGGAAGTCAAAGAAAATATCATGAGTAAAATAAAATATACAAAGAAAAAACACTTTCTATCTGTAACTTAATATCAGCTGGATCACAAAAAAAAAAAAAAAAAAAAAAAAAAATCATTGCCAGATAGTCAGATTCCGTCTTAAAACAAGACAAGATGGATACTGGAGCACAGTTCAATTTTAATGAGCATAATCCTGATTTGTTTTATTTTTTTTTCAAGTAGCTATAGTGAAAATATACTACTTTTCAAGGTTTAGTTGCATGATTGCATTGATTGTTGAACAAATTATTAGCAATCCTACATATGCTTAGCAGTGTAAAAATGAATTGCTATACCATAGTACATCCATGTAAAGCACTAAGGATTTGTATAATCTAATTAGAATGAGGAAATAACAATTTGTAATGTTCTACCTTTTTATTATTCATCCAAGACTTAGTATTATGAATGATTTTTTTTTTTTAGTATTTCAATCATTATTCTTTAGTACACTTGTACAGTTTGACAGCAGCAATTTAAAAATGAAGACAGAAGAGGGATTTGATTTTTATTTTTAATTATGGAAATGCAATCTTCTTCACATCTACTTTCAAAATGATGACTAGAGGCTATTTGTTTAAGTGAATGGTAAACACTGTGAGGAGTGACTAATCACATTTACTGCAGGTACTGTATAACTTATCAAATTATACTAAAGGGATAGTAGTTCACATAAATGTAGTCTTTTCTTTTTATAAACAATTATATATAATACTATGGGGAAAAAACAGCAGAACATTGTATTGTTTATTGTAGTTATAAGTAAAGATCACATTTTATTAAAATGTAGTTGTCACATCTTGTTGTGAGAAAGCCATCATGGATTTTATGGGTATGCTCTTTTAAATCCCGTTACAAGAATTTGGTGTCTTGGAAAAATATTTTAAAATATGGTAATTATGATAATGAAATAAACCCCAATAATTTAATTGGACATAGTATATTACCAATGTCAACAACCTCACTCAATCTTAAAAATAAAAATAAAAATCAAATGCAGTAACTATTGTAATATTGCTGTAAAAAAAAAAAAAAAAAAAAAAGGATCTAAGGTCAAATGATACCTAGAAAAGTTTTCATAGAATATTCTAGCAAATAAAATAAACCGATATCATTTCTTCTATGAGAAAACAGTACATAAAAGCTTAGTTTGATATAAGTCAGTGAAAAATTTCACATTGGCACAACTATTTGATTTTCAGCTTTTTATTTTATTTATTTATTTATTTATTTATTGTTAAAAAGTGTATTCACATCTCCATTTCACATTTCTATGAAAAGCGTATTCACATTTCCATTTCTGCTAATCTGACACTTTGATTTTATGCTACTGAATATTTCCCCTCTCGTTCTCTTGGAGAAGAAAAGATCTGATAAGCCCCTTCTGAATTTTTTAACAACAACAAAAAACGGCCCTCTTACCATTCATTTATCTTCAATATACAAGCACATCTGGAGAATCATCCATGGGAAAGAATATAATATCTATTAAATTGTAATCCTTGGCTCACTACATATACAGATCTAATTCCTCTACTCTCCAGTGGAGCTTCAGTTTTAGCCTTGAAATATAACCAGTCAACTACAACAGAGTCAGTCAATCAATGTCACAACAGCAGCCTCAGCAACCTTAGCAGAGAACTACATTTATTCTTCACTGGTGGAGGAAAAAAAATAAAAAATTAAAAATAAAAAATAATAAAAAAATCCCACCTTTCCATATCTTTCCATTCTTCTTAGTTGCCTCATTTAATAGATCTTACTTGATAGATGAAAAGCTTTGTTCCCTTAATGTTTTGCTACAGCAAAAGTTTTGTGGGTTTGCTTGTTTGTTAAGTATTGATAATAACCATAATCCTAGTTATTATGGAGTATATGCATATGGAAAAACAACAACAACAAAATACCAACAAACCAAAAGAAAACAAAAGGTTAACAAAAAAAAAAGATTTATGAGGAGTTACAAAAAGTCTTCTCTTTAGACAGTAATAAGAGGATCGTCTGACAGTTTTCTGTATATTACTTGAGTACAACACACATACTGAACAATCATCTCTTAAAACTGGGTAACAACAAACAGAAGAAAAGAGGCAATCAGCTATATGCTTTAGGCTGCTAACTGCAGAATCTTCTGCGGGGGGCTAATCTACCTTCCCACCCAAAGGAGAGAAGACCCTCTGCAAAGGGGGGGGGGGGGGAGGGGGGGTTGGGAACAGAGGGGTGGTGCACACCTAGTCTTCTGAACCACCCTTTGAAGAAGTCTATCTTTATCTATTAGCTATACAGAAGGTCTATTTTCTTTTCACAGAAGGCCTCACACTTCCTGTAGCAGAAGATAACATCCATTTGTGCATGAAGGGGAGAGGAACTTAGTGGTGGAGTTTTACATGAATATAAAAATATGAGAAAGATCTTGTTAATGTAGCTAATTAGTACAGATTGCAGCTGTATGTGTAAATGAAATGCCATACAACTGGTCTTCATACTATGCCCAAGGTTTAAGTTTTTATTACATTTTTATTTATATGTTTTATGTCTACATACAGGGCATCATAGATAATTTGAGACTATACATATTGAAATGCAGATTCCAATTTAGAGATCTTGAAAGCCTAGTTTTTATCATTTCTCCAGGTCATTTTGTTTTCTCGTATTAGGAAACTAATATAAAACAGCTGTTCACATGGTCAGATGAGCAGTACCTTCTAACACAATATAAAAATATTCTCCAGAAGCTAGGCTTTTCAATGATAGATTTGGTTGAGTCTTATACAGAGGATTTCTGTAATGAGAAGTAGTGTAGCCAGGAGAAAAGATTCTTCATAGAATGTCTCCAAATTGAGAGTGCAAGCTCTTCCAGAGAGCGAAGAACAATTTTTAGTATGTAACACAGGACTTTATATTGTCCTTCAGTGGTTGCCATTTGTATATGTGATCAGCATGATGCATTTAAACCAATTTCTCTTGGTACAATGTACATGTACATGTACAACTTGTACAATGGTACAAGTTTGAAAAATAAATATAAAATTATTTATCACTAAATATAAAAAATAAATTTCAATAATTAAAAAAAAATAAATCTTTGAACATGCCTATCTGAGGCATTCTATATGACCTTCTTTTCCACCATCATGCCAACTTCACCTGTCACTATTCTGAATCCAAAATAATCCTTATTTAGTGGGATGATCCTGCCATGTTTTATTTTTTAGCTCTCCCAACCTGCTATGCTTCATGTAGTACATCAACTCTTCAGATCAGTCTCTAGTCTACAGTCATGTATTTCTTCACCTTTCTTCTTGTTTGACTCATTGTCTATACTGCTGCACATTTATGGGGCTAGATAAATCAGAATCTTTTGGGGCTGATGGACTATCAAGGTTCATTCACCTATTGCTATTATTTATCCCTTCTTATACATTGATATGGCAGTTATGGAGTAGCACCATTTTCTTATTTCCCAGAAGGGCAATGCAACAAAGGGGATAGAATATACCCTGTGCAACTTCAGACATTCATCTCTTCTAAAAGTGTCTGTCTAAAACAGTTCAGATGAACCAAGTCTAGTAGTGCCTATTTCTCTCCAATGAACAGAGGGAGTTAAGGATGATTAGCTGAGATGCAGTCATCTGAAGTTAAGGGAGATGAATCCAAGTCCACCTGTCCAAGGTGACCCAAGAAGTCTGAAAAGACTTCAGAAAAGAACATCCTTAAAGTACTGTGATGGAATAAATTTGTCAGACTAAGGAGAAAGATTTAATGGTGTAGTAGTGTTCTCAGGACCTGAAAGAACGCTTTCAGTTTATGGATGTCATAATTCAGGAAACAAAAAAAATCACTGTCTTCAGAATGACATTTGATATAAACTAATGTCATCATCTTACAAATTTTAGTTACGGTTTATGTCATTAATTCAAATTCTTTAAAATCATCAGGTCCTTGGGAAGGAATTGGTTCAAAACATAGTTTAGAGAGTTTTTAAAATCAGATTTAGAGATTCGATCTCTTCCCTTCATCTAGACCACTTTATTTTAAAGCAGTCAAATGATCACTATGTGAATATTTGTATTGTGTTGTACAAGAAGAGATTTAAGTGCTATTGAAATAACTGGGCTATTTGAAGGCTCAGATCTAACTTGTACAGCAATAAAGAACGTCTGTTACATGGAACAACACTTTCTGTTGACTCATGTATTTACATTTTATGCAAAAATAGTGTGTACTAGAAAACCCATACTATGAACTGCTACTGCTTTTACTGATATTTTTGATGTCTCTTACATTCCATGAGCTAGTACTTTGAAAATGAGTTGAGCAGTGCATATCAAAGCACCAAACAATGGATGAAAAAGACATATGGCTAAGCAGTGAACAAAATAAGATTGTTTCTCCTCTCATTCATTTGTGCAGCTTTCACACTATTTTTTGTAGTACGTGCTGTCACTCTGAGTTGAAAATGTGATTTCTATTAGTATAAGGATTTACTTCTCTGAAATGCCTGCAGAACAATGCACACAACTCAGGAATTAGAGATCCGTGTGTAGTTGCAAGGCCATGATCTCATAGACATTACAGAGACATGGTGGGATAGCTCACATGACTGGAAGGCTGTCATGGATGTCTGTGTGCTTCTTAGGAAAGACAGGCCAGAAAGGCAAGGTGGTGGGGGTACTCTTTATGTGAGAGAGCAAGTGAAATGTATCAAGCTCTGCCTAGAGGTGGATGAAGAGTGAATCGATAACTTATGGGTAAAGATTAAGGGACAGGTGGGTGTTTACACCATGGTGGGTGTTTACTACAGGCCACCTGATCAGGAAAAGGAAGTCTTCTACAGCTGCAAGTAGCCTTTCAATCACAGGACCTGGTACTCATGGGGGACTTCAACCACCCTGATGTCTGCTGGAAGGACAACACAGATAGTCACAAACAGTCCAGGAGGTTCCTGCAGTGCACTGATGACAACTTTTTGATACAGATGCTCAAGGAACCAATGAGGAGAAGTGTACTACTAGACCTTGTACTAACAAACAAAGAAGGACTGATTGGAGATGTGAAGGCTGGGGGAAGCCTTGACTGTAGTGACCATGAGATGGTGGAATTCAGGATCCTGAGGGGAGAAAGCAGGAGAATAAGTAGGACTGTAACCCTGGACTTCAGGAGAGCAAACTTTGGCTTCTTCAGGGACCTACCTCAAGGAATCCAAGGGGTTAGGGACCTAGAAGACAGGGGGGTCTAACATAGCTGGATAATATTCAAGTATCACTTCTTCCAAGCTCAAGATTGGTGCGTCCCTATGAGTAAGAAGCAAAGGGGGTAGGAGAACTGCATGGATGATCAAAGAGCTCCCAGCAAAATTTAAACAGAAGAACAAAGTATATAGAACGTGGAAAAAGGGACGGACCACTTGGGAGAAATTTAGGATGTTGTCAGAGTATGCAGAGATGCAACAAGGAAGGTCCATTTGGAATTAAATCTGGCAATGGATGTTAAGGACAACAAGAAGGGCTTCTTCAAGTATATCAGTAGCAAAAGGGAGACTAGGGAAAATGTGGACCCACTGCTGAATGGGATGGGTACTCTGGTGATGAAGGATACAGAGAATGCAAAGTTACAAAATGTCTTCTTTGCTTCACTCTTTACTGCTAAGGCCAGCCCTCAGGAATCCCAGACCCAGGAGATGAGAGAGAAAGTCTGGAGAAAGGAAGACTTTCTCTTGGTTGAGGAGGATCGGGCTAGAGATCATTTAGGCAAACTTAACACCCACAGATTCATGGGTCCTGAGGGGATGCACCCATGAGTGCTGAGGGAGCTGGCAGATGTTATTACTAGGCCACTCTCCATTATCTTTTGGAAGGTCATGGGGAACCAGAGATGTACCTAAGGACTGGAAGACAGCCACTGTCACTCCAATCTTCAAAAAGGGCAAGAGGGAGGTCCCAGAAACCTACAGGACAACCAGCCTCACCTCCATCTCTGTAAAGGTGAGAGGTTCATCCTGGATGAACCAGGATGAACTGCTCATCCTGAATGTCATCTCTAAGCATGTGGAGGAAAAGAAGGAGTAGAGAGCCTGGATTTACCAAGGGGAAATCATGCTTAACCAATCTGATAGCCTTCTGTGATGGGTTGACTGCCTGAGTGGATGAGGGAAGAGCAGTGGGTGTTGTCTACTTTGACTTCAGCAAGGCTTTTGACACGTCTCCCTCTCTCTCTTACCTTCATAGGGAAGCTCAAGAAGTGAGGGTTAGATGAATGGACAGTGAGGTGGATTGAGAACTGGCTGGATGCCAGAGCTCTGAGGGTTGTGATCAGCAGCACAGTCTAGGTGGAGGCCTGAAGATAATGGTGTCCTCCAAGGGTCAGTACTGGGTCCAGTTTTGTTCAACTTATTCATCAATGACCTGGATGAAGGGACAGAGTGCACAAGTTTGCTGATGATACAAAACTATGAGGTGTGGCTGATACAGCAGAAGTCTGTGCTGCCATTCTGAGGGACCTGGACGGGGTGGAGAGCTGGGCAGTAAGGAACCTCAGGAAGTTCAACAAAAGCAAGTGCAGAGTCCTGCATCTACGGAGAAATAAGCTCATGTACCAGTACAGATTTGGGGTTGACCTGCTGGAAAGCAGCTCTGCGGAGAAGGACCTGGGAGTCCTGGTGGGCAACAAATTAACCACGAATCAGCAATGTGCCTTTGTGGCCAATAAGGCCAACTGTAGCCTAGAGTGCATTAGGAGAGTGCTGCCAGCAGGTTAAGGAAGGTTACCCTCCCACTCTACTCAGCCCAGCTGAGGCCATGTCTGGAGTACTATGACCAGTTCTGGGTTCCACAGTACGAGGGACATGGAGAGAGTCCAGCAGAGGGCTGAGGGGACTGAAACATCTCTCTTACGAGGAAAGGCTGAGACAGCAGGTCCTGTTTAGCCTGGGGAAGAGAAGACTGAGAGGGGATCTTACCAATGTATACAAATATCTTAAGGGAGGATGTCAAGACAATGGGGCCAGACTCTTTTCAGTGGTGCCCAGCAATAGGGTGATAAGCAACAGGCACAAACTGAAACTCAGGAAGTTCCATCTGAACATAAGGAAAAACTTCTTAACTGTGAGGGTGACATAGTGCTGAAACAGGTTGCCCAGAGAGTTTGTGGAGTCTCCTCTGAAGATATCCAAAACCCGCCTGGATGCAATTTTGTGCAACATGCTCTAGGTGTCCTTACTTGAACTGGGAACTTGGACTAGATGATCTCCAGAGGTCCCTCCCAACCTCAGTCACTCTGTGACTCTGTGATAAGGTTGAACTATTTGGCAACACAGAATTATTTTGAATCACAGTTCTTAGTAATTAGTTCTTAGTTCAACGCAGACAATGACAACATCAGAAACAAATTGCTTTTTAAAGGAATTCTTTTTTGTCTAATTAGTCCCTTAGTCCATACTGGTCAGGTTCTGGCCTGACAGAACAGTGTGCAGAATGATTGACTGGAAATCTCATATATTGTTCACATCTAGTTTTAAGGACTGAAATTATTTACTCGTATTTTTGAATGTTTTGTTGTTTATTTCCTTTGTTTCATCTTATGAATAGTTCTAATGTCTTTTTACCTGTTTTTCTATAAAACTACAAGGGCTGCATTTTACCTGTGAGCATTGAGACTGTTTAGCCACAAACAAATCTAAGTGTCTCTTTCCTGCACAGCTGCTTTCTGAGCAGCCTCCATTGCAGGAGTGCGACTTTAACAGGTAGGACTGCTATATTTTACAAATGAGAATTTATGTATGTGCAATGAAAGCTGAGCATAGACAATTGTGACAAATGCAATCTTGACTTGCATAAGGCATAAAATGTCCAGGACCCCTACAAAGATCAACTGTCTTGTGTCAGTCATTTAGTTCTTTAAATAGTCTTTTTCCTTTAATAATAAATAGCATGTTATGACAATCCTAATAGGGGCTGATTGATATGGAATTACAGTGCCAGAGCCCTCACAGCTGTTCTAGCATCAGGTTCTCCAAAATTTCTTACTGACCATTTTATTACTGACTCTTTTACTCAACAGAACTTGGTACATGCTGGGGAAGCAAAGATATGACATAATTTAAATTTTTTTTCTGTCACTTCTGAAATAGTTTTTACTTTAAATAGTACTAAAGAGACTAGGCAGGCAGCAACTATGCCCTCTCTTAGGGCTAAAAAAGCTGCAACTTTAAAAAATCTTACATAAGAACAATCTATCTCATATAAAAGCTTTTTCTACCATCTACCGTATTTTCTCATGGAGTCCACCTGTACTACAATCTGAGTATATATTTCTGTACCAACTAAATACATCTTCCCTAAACTACAACTATCAAGAGGCTACATGCCTCCAAAACATATAGAACTAAATTCATTCTCAGCAAATCTCCATTTTCCTCAAAAAGAAAAAACATCAAAAAAAAGAAAATCAAGCGAAACATTAATTCTGTATACAAAAATGCTGTAACTTTTCTGGAATGAATAAAATTTTAAAGCCTCTTGATTATTTCTAGCAACTCAAAATAGCATGTTCTGCTTGTATAAGGAGTATTTACTGTAGATGTATATGCGCACTCACTTCTATACAAGCTGAACTCTCATCATAAGCATCCTATTCGTTTCACTTATCTTGATTTACCCTCAGAATCACTCTGAGGACTGAATGCAATGATTAAAGCAATGATTAAAGAGGATTAAAAGCAAAAAGGGACCATATGAAGAAGTACATGTAGACACAGTAAATAGTACCACCAGGATGGGTTTTTTTGATTGTTTGTTTGTTTTTAAAAAGCCTTTTTCTCTATATTGGACATGTCAGGATATCATATGCCATATTAAGATTTGATGGATGGTCTTTAATCTGCTAGATGATCTATAATTTCAGTCTATAATTTTTCTTGCTTTTTTGACACTCCCTACCCAAACAAAAACAATCAATCAATCAAACAAATAAAAAAACACCACATCACCACCACATCACACTTCAAATTGTTAAATATTTTCACAAGTGTAATTTTTAGTATCTAAGGATGATGATTTATAGACAAGGTCCATAGATCTTTGGATCTTTGGCTACAATTTCCTCTACAATTTCCTTTTTGCACAATCAGAAATAACCTTTCCTTTCGCCTCTTTTCTTCCAAACTTCCATACAAAAAAAAAAGGAAAGCAAGAGATAAAAAGAGAGGAGAGAGAATAAGCATCACTAAACTCTTGTAATCCAGGCAGGAGCATATCAAACTCCCCAGTGTCAAGAGGTTTCTATTGCAATCACAGTCACCTGTGAATATATGCTATATATCATAGCATATATACTAATAAATAAATAAATAAATTCTAAAAATGTCTTTGTCTGTATTGACTTTTTTGCCTCTAAGTGTGGCTCTTTTCATGTCATTGCAATGCAGCGTTCACTGTTTGGGGGTGCACTATGAAGCTGAATTCATAGCATAATGAAATATGTCCTCAAATGTAAATGACATTATGATCATTAATTCTTGATTTCATATAATGACTTAGTGTGCTGAAGACATGGAGTAAAAGAGTTTGACCTCTGTGACCGCAGATGTGATTTGAACAAGGTTTTATCAGCGCTAAAGGAAGAACAAGCAGTTTGTTACCTCTGCTGCTCTTCACAGGTGTGTTTGCAAGGACCCAAAGAGGTGCTTAGTAGATCTAACTTTTTTTACCCTGAATTTCCAATTTCCTAGTAATGGAAATTTCAAAGGCAGAGAAAAAATAGGAGGGTTATATTTTCAAAAGCACATGTAAAAATGTTTTCAGTTTTCCAAGTGTAAACTAAAATGCAATACATACATACAACTGTGAAAGGTAGGAGGGAGGGCTTGTTTTTTTGCATTTTTTGCCAATCACTACTAATACAATGGTGCGTGGATTAACAGATGCTGCCAATGGTCTCACGGGACATGCAAGTACATTAAGATGACTTTGCAATGCATCACTCCTGCTTACTACATAATTAAGTTACAGTTTTCTTTATATAATTTCATTAATATGGATTAGTCAAAATATCAATGCACAAATAAATGCAGACTTGCAAAATGTGTATGTCGATAAAATAAACATGGCATTCTAGTAACAAGGTAGGAGTACAGCCTCTGCAAGTTGCCTATTCAATACTGCTACTCTATTTTCATTCATATGGGTAACTGAAGTCATCTGAACTGTGCATTTGTGGACAGGCCATCTCCTTTAGACAATTCCTCATTATTCTAACATGTTGCTAGAAATGCTTTTTCAGCTCTCTGAAGCTGGACTGTTCTGTTTATTAGAACCAACTCTCTGGGATAACATTATTTAAAAGCAAAGGTGAAAAGGAGCTCTATGCAGCATGAATAACTGAGGTAAGATAACTCATAAATGAGCCAGCAGCCCATCATAACAAACCACAGAGTCAGCAAAGAATCTGTCACATTTATAGTCAGGAACAAAATGAGATTTGAAGGAAACGTAAAAGAAATCATGACTGTCTACCTGGTGAGAAACAATGTGCCGCAAAGTAGTATGGCTTTCATACACTATTTTGATGTGCATCTTTCTGATCTACAAATGTAATGTTGTGATATTTAGAAACTTACTGTTATTCCCTAAATGGCCATACATCTTACAAATGGGAACTTGACTAAATAGTAAGTAAGAACAAAAGCATCTATTCACAGTCATTTAAAGAGAAGGCAGCGTCTTACACCAAAACTAAAAACAAACAAACAAGCAAAACAATCACACCAACAAAAAAAAAGAGAGAAAAAAAAAAGAGGGATTCTAAGTTTATTTCCTCCCTTTCTTTCTCCCTTTATTTCTCTTTCTGCCCATCTTTCTTTCCTCCTTCCATCCTACTTTCCTTTTTCATTGAAAATTACACATGCAAGCATGCAGTTCTTTGTTATTTGTCCATAACTAGTTTTACAGAATATTATTCGGAAAATAAAAATTGCATACAATTGATGTTTCCATTCTTACTATGCAATCAGAGCCTTTAAGAGGGCAGAATTGTCATCAACTAATCAAGAAAAGGTAAAAAGAAAAATTGATTTACTGACCTTTAGTTTATTATTACTATCAATGTCACTGCAATAAAAAAAAAAAGCAAAAGCATGAATGCTGTATAATATAACATACTTTTCGTTTCCTCGGGGATTTAAAAAAAAAATAAAAAAGGCTCCTACTTAAGTATTTTTATCTTGAACTATTAATATCGATATCTTTTTCAGCCTAAGTTTATACAGAGGAATGACAAATAACATCTCCTGGCTCAGTTGTGTTTGCAGATTAGTACTGTTTGAGTCAGAGAGAATTAAGCTCTTTCACCTCCCACAGGAAAGGTAAAGGTGATGAGCTTCTATTAATAAAACAAATAAAATCCTACACCATAGCAGACTATCACAAATAAATCATGCACTCCCAGCACCAACTATTAAGATGCTTTACATTATAAACAAGACTGATGCAAGAAAAAATGGCTCAAACCTAACTAGAAAGAGAGATTTACAGCACTGTTCTACAAAGAACAAAATGGGTTACAATCCTGTACAGTCGTTCAAGAAAAATAAACAGATAAAATGAAAGCAAGTTGACTGCTCTGTAAAGACTGGAGCCTTCAAACATAAAATAAATTAATAATTATGATAATTCATTCATCTGAGCTTGTTTTCCAGCAAGTTCCCAGTTGGGTTCTTAATGAGGCTAATAATGTATAATCTTTACCACTGGAAGTCTCAGAGGAAAGTTTACACTTCAGGAAAAAAGAAAAAGAACTAGACAAAGTGCCATAAGAGTAACCTGAAGTCTCACTGGGCTAGATCCAAACACAAAATATTGCAAGCCATAGGAGAAACTTCTCTCCAAGTTGTGCAGCCCCGCACAGCGTAAGTGAACCAGCGTACTAGAGCTCCCAATGCTCAGCACCTCTTTTAGATACCTAAACCAGATCAGCATCAAAAGCTAGGCTGTACTCTTCAGTACTCTGCTTTAGAGCAGATATCTCCAAAGCAAATCTAAGCACTACACACATACACACAAGTAAAAAACAAAACAAACAAACAAACAAAAAAAAACAACCAAACCAAAACAAACCAAATAAAACAAAAATGTGCATAATCTCAAAATATCAGGCAAAATGCAGTGTTGGTAGCTGCTTTTCTTTAAAAGCGGGATAGTGGGAGACAGCACTTGCCACACGGTCTTGTGACCAGCCAGTTCAATACCTGTCTTCCTGGGATGCTTTAAACACACATCACTTGCTTTTCAGGAGTGACTTATAAAATATCCTCAGCATGTTCTCCTTTCCTTTTGTTGATTATCTGTCACTATGCTAAAAATAAAGCAACTTGTATCAAATACCAGAAAAAAGTCACCCAGTATCCTAAGCTTCCCATTGGTATTGCTGTCCTAAAAATATTGGATTACTATTAGTGTGAAAATGGAAAGTAAAGCCCTATTGTGAGACTAGGTAAACAAAGAAATTGATTTTATTAAAAATACCATGCTTATTCCTGGCCTGATTTTGATACCCGTGAAAATGACTATGATCATGACTGCTGATCCTGATACTGCTGAGTATTTTGTCCTGAAAGGACAATTTGTGATATAGAGAGGCAACAGGGAGGTAAAGAAGGGGGGAAATCACACCTTTAAATGTGAAATTAATCAAGATAACCATGAAAGACACTGTGTCATAAACATGAAAGCGACTAAGTAGGTATTGTTACCACTTGTATTACTGCAATATATAGTGTACTAACCAGATAGAAGAATTAAATATACTGTAAGTTTTTTTTTTTTTTTTTTCCATTACACAAAGAACACCCTTTCATAGTTCACATGGTATAACTAGGTATGTGAGAGACTATACAGTAACTCAAAACCAACACCCTACATCTCAATGAGGTAGCAAAATTGTGCAGCTGCAAAATGTAAGATTAGAAAGCTTTCTTGCTGCTGAGAAAGAACTACAGAGAGCGCCTGACCCTCTTTTTTCCTTCTTTTAACCATGAAAGGATCTTTGTCTGTTCCAGAAAATCAAATACTTAAGTTTGATCACTCCTCAGTTCTTGGAGTTTTCAGTCTGTATTTTAGATCTCTCAAAACTGTTAACAAACAATAGTTTCTAGCAAAGCAAAAGACTTTGCTACAAAACCATCAAATGCTGTGTGGATCAGGACTTTGTGTTCTGACTCATGGCTGTTGAAAATGCAATAACAATATAAGAAAAAGCACTTAAACACAGACAAAACATGCCTAAATCTGGAAAAGTGACATAAGTACAAAGTATCTACAGTGTTATTTTCCAATAAGTTATTGCCAACAATTTATTAAAATTTTAGTGTCATACTTAAATATCGTATTTGGCCCTCCTTTTAAAGTTTGGCACTTCATCTCCTTACAAAATAGAATTTTTACAAATATAAAAGAGAGGTATTCAAAGAAAGCTGTCTTCCCAGTCTATAATAATAATAATAATAATAATAATAAAGTAGAATATTTATAATCAATAAGCTTCCCAAAGGAAAGTTGCTGATCTAAAGATGCAGCAACCACAAACCTATTTCTGACTGTGCCTCATTCCAAAAGCTATGAAAAAAATAAATAAATAAAATAAAAAGGTGTCTTCTGCGACCACTCCTAATCCTTTGGACAGCTATGCAACATTTTATCAGGAAAAGACACATCTTCCTAATACTGGATGATGATCAGTTTCTGCTTGAAGAAAGGGACTGACAGACAGTGAAAGGTAGCCACCTGCCTGCAGAAAAGCAAAATTGGACTTTCAAATGAAAGTGCAATCACAGATAATATCATTTTGTATTAGAGAAAAGATAAATAAAACAAAGACATGAACATTGATGCTAAAATTAAAATAAAAATACAACCTAACAAGCTCAGAGCATTTTATTCTTTATGTCTCGATTTTTAATTAATTTTTTAACAACAATAAGCTGACATCAGACTTGTAGATATTACAGTAGGGCAAAGGAGAGTGATATTTGTTTGACAAGGTATTAGTATGTTAATAATGTGATAAATCTACTTATTACTTAGCATTAATCCCAGAAACTATTGAGAAGCACTTGATAAAATCTGCCCTTAGAGAAATGACTTTCTCCTTGTTTGAGGAACACATCTAATTGGGTTTGAAAATGGCGTCTGATCCGCTAATCTGACAATTCAGAATGAATTGGTCTCTCAGGTTTTATATACTGATAAATCTACAACTGCTGGGCTTTCGGTAGCATTCTCATTTTTACGTGTTTTTGAGATGAATCAATGCACATTTGGACAGATCATTCTCTCTCTTTCATCTCGATTAATCCATTAAAGTTAATGCTTTAGACCTCGTCTGCAGCAGAATCTCCTTGAAAACCTGGGAAGGTAAGTTAATCATGGAAACAAGGTGATGCCACATTGCAGTGCGTAATATCCCCAGTCTGATAACCTGATTAGTTGCTCTAAAATGTTAGAGAATTATTTTTAAGACCCGAGGATCTGAGTTTCCAAATTAAACTTTGCATTACTGACTGCAAGAAGTAGATTACTTTTGTCAGCTACGTGGAACAACAGAAGGAATTCAACTAAATGAGTAGGAGACCAGTGTAGTGCACAAGCACTGAAAAATGTTGTTATTAGAGTAACATTTGTAATATAACTATACATCAGTGACATATAGCAAGTTAAAAAAAAAAAAAAGTAATAACAATATTGAAGACATTTACTGGTATACAATAAGCACAACGAAATAAAAAATAAAAATACAGGACTATCCCAGTTTTTGTCTCTGCCTTGCCAAAGGCATGAGACATGCTCAGTTAACGTTTTCAGTACTGCACAGTAGTAGCATTTATTGAATATAAAACACAACAAGTGATAAAGGAATAATAAAATGTAATTAAAATAATAGATTGTAACACGAGATCCTCTTACAAAATATAACCCATAGATATCAAAGAAACCCAGATAATCCACTTTCTACATTGAAGAGTGTTTTAAAATTTAGAATACTGAAGTCCAGCATTTTTAGTCTCTAGAAAATACTCCGTTGAAAAAAGACACTACAGTTTTATAAGTGGCTATTCAGGCTTAGGGAAGACACTGCCCATCTTTATAAAACCAATGATACACTGAAGTGGAGTCTGCTTTATATGAAATTTTGATTTTTTCAGATGCTCTCCTATAGGTGAAATCGGTGTCTTGGTTAAAGCATACACATACATGCAACTTGCAAACAAGTTATAATTAGTACAAGGTACAATACTGGAAGGATCTCTCAAATTCTAACTAATCAGTTGCTTTAAGAAACTTTATCCTTTACCAGTAGTTGAACAGAAGAAAGACATGTCACACTTACAGCAATTTCAGAAGTCTCAATTATAAATAAATTCAATATACTTAATATAGCTTGGTTTCTCTATTAGTACAAGAACTCTCTCCATATGCACACAGGAACAGTGGAATTCCACATCAGTAACAGATGACGGATGAATTTCACCCCTTGTATTTTTGACACGTCTTGGTTGAAGAGGGATGCCACATCATTATATGCATCAAAAATTTGGAATGTTAAATCCTAGTCCTTCTATAATCCAAAATGTTACTTAATTTTAGTTAGTTAGACCAGGATTCCATCTATAACTTCAGAAAACTTCAGACCAGTTCTTGTTGCTTTAAAGAATAAAAAAAATTTAAAAAAAAATCTACAGAAATTCTCATTTACTTTACTAGAACATGATTGTTTTTTAGTTGTCTGAATAGTGTCTGGCCTCTAAGGCATTTTGTTTACGGCATTTTAAAGCACAATGACACAGAGGTTGCTGAGGTGTTTCAGTGGAAAGAGGCAGATGATGATCATCACCTGAGTTACAACTGTAATAAACAATTATGAGAAACATTGAGAGTCCTGAGAAAAAAAGTAAATTGTTTAAAAAAACCCTTCCTCTGAACAGAAACCAGCAGGGAAGACTCCTCAGAGGCCTGCAGTAATTTCTCAGTGCAAATTGTTGGAATTTACAATTTTGTAACACTTCTTTTGGAGCTCACCATCTTTTCCATTGCTGAGGAAATTCTCATCAGACAACCCCTGACAAAGGGTGACCTTCTGTGGACTTAGGTCGACATACTCATGAGTTGCACAACCCCAGATCTTAGATCTGCAGAAAATAAGGAATACCAGATGAATGATTTGTGAAAAGTTTAATCCGGCTTGTCTAGAATGGCTTAGAAATCTGTGGCACTGGTGGGAATACAATTCCATTTGCCAGGATATGATTCAAGAAACAAATCTTCCTTCCCCTTCTTTAATTTACTCCTGAAGGTTTAACACCCAGCGCAAATGAGCAGAGGTTCCTGTGACAGCACTGCATGATCTGACCACATGATAGTGTCCACTCACATAACTATAGACTTGTCTACACACATATACAGAGAGCCCTGTCTCAATTTTCCATCTCACTTTTGCCACCTTATTAATACTTTTCTAGCACTTTTTTTTTTTCAGTTGGACTTTGTAAATAAACAGAAGGATACAGAGCTAAGAGATGGACAGAGGAGGAAGATGTAGATGAGAAATATTCCAGTGGGTTTCATTGGTGTCAACTAACAGAAAAAGAACACTAAAGTTTGGGAATTGTAAACATCTTTATATGGGAATATTTTTCTATCATTTTTTTTTCCAATTAAACTCATATGCCTAAATATCTTCAATTTGTCATCATACCAAAATTATTTTATTAATTTCTAGCTCTTCACTGTTGCCCCTTCTTGCTCATTTAGTTCCCATCTTCTCTTCACTGGCTTCTGCACCCGGTTTCCCTCCTTCCCCTACACATTTCTAGTCTCATGCTTAACAAAGCAGAACATATTATTTCCCTAGTTTCTTTCTTGGAAACAGATGAACAATATTTAGCCTCAGGCAAGCAGCTGGAATGAAAAAAAAACAGTCCAAAAGGATAAAGTTTAGTAAAGTTATAAGCAATCAAAACCAAAGACCTTTGTGTAAGTCAACTTAAATAATATGCTAAAAGATGTACATATAAAACATATACCCTAATGTAGACTCAAAACAAAAAACAAACGAACTAACAAAAAAACAACATCAACAACAAAACCACTATACCTGACCGATCTATGGCAGTATAGTCTGGATGGTAAAACTAATGCTTTTGAGACTACAATTAGCTTAGAAAAAATGGCTACAAGCAGCAATGGGGAGTATATTCTGATCATTAAAATAAAAATAAATAAATAAATAAAAATTGGAATGCAAAATGAGATAATCTAATCAAAATGAAAAGAACATTACCTCATTCACAGGTCATCTAACACTCAGAAACCTGCCCTAGAATTCTTCCAATGCCAAGGGACCTTTGCACACTGGAGGATAAATAACATTATTTCCTCTCCATCATGTTGTTCAATGAAACAATAAATAGGAGAGGGATGTAGCAGCCTTGATGTAAAAATTACGATAATTTACATTAAAAATAAAAGGAAAAAAAAAACAAAAGGATCTTCTCAAAAGACAAAATCAATGCATCTTTTCTTTGTCACACTCAAGTTACACAAACCAGGGAAAATGAACATATATACCTTCATAACAAGCTCATATTAAAGACTGCAAGAAAGTTACTATAAAAGTAAAGAATTTAAAGTTATCACTGACTTGCACAAAGTAACGATATGAGTTTTAATGTGTTGAGTTTTGTTTTTAATCTTTTAAATTACCAGCTTAGTGTCAATAGCTAAGGTAAAAATTAAAATGGTGAACAGAAGCCTGGTTACATATGATAAACACTAAGTTGATGTATATGAAAAAAAATGTAAAAAGTCAAGAATAAAAGTGTCAAATAGTTCATATATAAAAGCATCAAATTAATGGAGCATCAGAAAGCTAAAGACCTTCAGTGAATGTGATAAACCTGCATAAGTGTGAATGCTAAATTCGGTATGTAAGATTCAACCAAAAGGACTTCACAGCTGCATCAGTGCACACAAATGGGTGCCAGAAGTGAGAAGAATTAAGGGATATGTCATTCACTTGATGTCATAAGATAGTGGGTATATACTTACATTGCTAAAACTATTTGTTAACTCTACTATATCTTAAAGGAAAAAAAAAAAATACCTATCACTTTTTGCAGGACACCAATGAGATGTATGTTGGAAATGGTCTGCATGCTCCATTTTCATTTTCTCTTTGTCAACCTGTGTTTTCCTGAATGGAGCAAGACTACCTTGTACACCAGCTGGCAAAACAAAATGAAATTATTTTAAGTTGACTAAAAGTTTGGAAATATTTGATCTTGAAATATTCCTAACTTTGGAACTGTGTCAGTTCATGAAAGTACACATAAGTTCAAGTATAAGCAGAAGCACTTATGCAGACAAAAATACTATGACTTCTAAGCTGTGTTCTTACACTTTTGACTCTCAGATAGAATTTTAAAACTAAAATAAACATCAATAAAATCCCTTCTAAAACCTATAATGCAGTACATTTTTTCAAATGTTCATTTTTTAAATTTTCTTTTTTTTCAAGTTTTTTTCAGTTTTCAAAAATTAAAGTTTTTAGTTTGCTTTTACTTTCTCATTGTTCTAGTCTGTTAGTAGTTGACAATGAATTACATTAATTTCCCTTTTTTTGCCCATAATGGTAATTGGTCAGTGATCTCCCTGTCCTTATCACAGCCCACAAGCTTTTTTTTTTTTTTTAATCATAGTTTCTCCCCCTGATCTTTTGAGGATGGGGAGTGAGAGAGTAGTATGGTGGAGCTCAGTGAGGCATTGTTGTGAAATCACCACAAATAAAACCAAATACATTTCCTGCAACCTAAGTCTGAATATAAAGTTATGTCAATTGTTCTGAGAGGTGTGAAATGCCCCCACGGACCTTCCCATGGCATGATGTCCAATAATCTATTATTATAAACAGTTTGATAATTATTTTTTTCCTGCTTTTCAAAGAATTGAACAAACAAACATAGATTAGAAGTGCCCATTACTAGTGTGAATAAAAACTGGAATGCTATATGAATGATTCTTGGAACTATACACAAATCATTAACATATAGGAAAGCAAACAACAACACTTTTGGCCCCACTCCTTCCTTATAGGAAGGAAGAGAATCTGAAACATATGGAACTCCTATCAGTCAGTTCTTGGGTACAACCACCAAAAATAGTTGAATGTCAAATAAATTTTGGACAATGTATTGTTTTTAAAAAAATCCTATAATGTCTAGTTCTCATCCACAATTGGTTCACAGATGCTGTTGACTACACTATAATGTGTGTGAAGACACAGGCACAAAGCAAGTTGCATTTCACACAGTACACTATTGTGAATTTTGCTTTGTTTATTCCTTATTACATTGATTACTGCTATTTATTGTTGTAATCTGTTTTGAGTAAGTCCTAGAGAAGCACTAGAAAGGTCAAATAAGGAGCCTGAAAAATACTTAATGGAGCTTCAGAAAAATCTCAGAAATATACTTCAGATTTCAAAAAGATAAAGAGCTCGTGTCTCCATTCTTTTTGAAAACATATTATTATGTTACAGAAATTAAATGTTTATGAAAACTATTTTATTACAGGGAAGCTCATTGGAAAATGTTTGATTTAGTCTGTTGCAGAGCATGTTTTCTTCAATCACAAAAATCCGAATGTTTCTAAAGAGCATTTCTAAGAATCTGTGTATTTTTTCCCATCATAACCCTATGGCAATTAAAATACACATAGACACACACACACAAACAAAACAAACAAACAAACAAAAAAAGCAAGCAACCAAACAAGCAAAACAACAACAACAAAACCAACCAAACAAACAAACAAACAAAAAACCCACAGTGCTTTATATACTGACTGACTGAAAATAATAAATAAAACGTTCATATGTATTTGCTCACATAGTCCATGTTGGACCGGAAACAATATTTGAGAACTCGGGTATGCCTTCTTAGTGTAAAGAACACCTTTATCTTTCATACTTCCACTTTATAAAGTTGAGTTGGGCAAGAGGGAGAATGAGGGGGCATTCAAAAGATAGATGCTGAAAAGACATTGCGAGAATCCTTCCAATTAATTTGAATAAATTTTCTGTACAGGGAGTATAGTCCTGATAACCCAAAACACAACAATATCACTGAAAAGCTCTGAGACTGTTTCTTACCAAATCCCTCAATAAATTTATAAACATTTGTCACAGTCACGTTTCTCTGTAGCACTAAACAATTTTCTATGACACACTTTTGATATAAAAAATACAGTTGAAATAAAGAGAACTAAGTAATACAGGTGAGGCTTGTTGCCTATCAATATCTTTTAAAAAGAACTCTCTTATACACCATAAAGTTTTCCGTCTTCTTTTCTCTGTTTCAAAGGGTTATCATTGCAAATACCAAGAAGGAAAAAATAATTTAAAAAAATAATAATAAATAAAAAAGACTTTAACTAGAAACCAAACTATCAAAGAAATATTATCAGTAATCATGTTTTGTTAGGAAATATTCTATTTGTGCCCCAGACTCTCAAGCCATTTTACAAACATTTCCTGAAAGAAACATGGTTATCTGCCATACAGACAAACATGCCAACGTCTCAACACATATGGCTACTATCAGCCAACGGTACACATTTATTTAATGGATCCATCAGCTTTTATAGACCTATGATGACTGTCAACCCTCCCCCTCACCTCAAGTTTTGGATTAGCTTTTCTTGTTCATACTTTGGGACCCAATCCTGATAACTCGAGCACTTGAATTTGTTTAAGGAATCATAAAATTAAGAAGAAAGACCACTTCCTGCTAGCAGCACTATGAAAAAGAATGTTTTCTCCTACAAAATCATTTCATTTCTGAGAATGGACAGGACCAGCTCTAGTAAATCACTCGAGTACTAAGAAAGGGTGTTGATCCTCATAAACAACAAAGACCCAAACCAAATATGAAGTGGACGAAAGGTATTCACTAGATCTGCCAAGAGGAAGACAGTCGTGTGATAAAGAGAACCAAAATAAAGCTTAAAATCGTTAAACATTGAAGACACAAAACTTTTTAGATCATCTCCTTGTATGCTGTTTCACAGAATTCTCAGTCAAAATTTTGATTAAAGGAGAGGAAAAAGCAACAAATTTGCACAGCTCTAAAATAGCTGCTTTTCCTTAGTGTGGAAGACATTTCAGAGTATTGGACTCTGAGTGTGTGCCATTTGCTATTACCCGTTGTAACTTGCACTGTCCTCTAACGCACTACACAAATAGTCACTTGCTAGGCAAGAAAAAATAAGGAAAAAGACTATAATGTCTTATGAAACTGAGATGCCTTAAAAGTCCTAAACTCCTTGAAGTAAGGTTTTGCTTCCTTCCTTCACTAATCCCAGCATAACTGAGCATTGGTGTACCTTAACAGAAAGTTGTACATATTGCAATTCATCTATGGAATGCTGCCAGGTGTATTCCTCATCTGATAGGGGGAATAGGTAAAAATGAAATAGATTGGTTTAGAACTCCTATGCTTCTTAGCTATTGAATCATTAAAGATAAATACTTAAAATTCATGTGTGTTTTGCAGTGTCTCCACCAGTGTTACCGTTAGTGCAAGACATTACTATCATGTAGATACAAAAATAACATTAGATGATTTCAGAACCTAAATCTCATTCTAGTAAATGGCCAAAACTTTAACTTCTTAGACAGGACATACAGCTCAGACAGTTAATGTTCAAGACATTTTGGAAGTTAAGCTTCCTTCGTAGCTCCTCAAACTGGACACATAGAATCACAAGCAATTGTTAAACCAGGAGAATTATTTCAAGGACTGGGGGATACAGTATTGCACCATGGCTGTGCAGGGTCATCATATCCTGGATGTGTCCATGCAGCGCTATGAACAGAGCTCCTCAGGAAGATAAATAAGACTAGGTAGAAACCCATATTAACATAACACAGCAATATGGCTGCCAGTACCTGAACTAAGTGCTGAGAGTTACTGCAGGTGTCTATGAAAGATTAAGGATCACACAATAGGTCACAATAGGCTGTGACTTTTTCTGTAAAAGCATCACACTCCTGTTATGTGTGAAAGAGAGGGGATTTCTTCACTGAGTTCTTGTTTCTGTGGGTGTAATAAAAGTCAGCAAAATTAAAGACAGTTCCAAACTTTGAGCAAAAATGTGAAGAGTGGGTGAAAATGCAAAACTCTTCTCTCACTACTCAGCTCTTGATTGAACACAATTTGGAGTGTGTTGCTTTGGGATAATTTAAACTCTGAGTTTATACTTTCTCTCTCTCTCTCTCTCTCCCTCTCCCTCTCCCTCTCTCTCTAATTCAAGATGTTATTAAAAACTGCATTTCATAAAATGTCCTCTCTCTGGATACATAGTATGCTGTATCTATCTGATAGGTATAAAGTTGGAGGGTGGATGTTGCAAGTCATTGACATTATGGCCTGCCTCTCTAGACCTTGTGTGTGTAACAGCCACCTGTTTTCTGGGTTCTCTGATTTTGCCTTCCTTTTAAGGCTAGCCCTATGGAGAATGGTGGCAGCAGTGGTTTGTCATTCAGTGAGCAAATATCACACCATCTCCTTTACTTTTTAATACTGCCCAATGAATGAGGAATGAATTCTTTTAATTATGTCACCTTGTTAATTGCATTCTATTTGTTAAGTTAAATCTATTTAACCTGGAAGTTCTCTAAAGAGTTTTAATAAACTGGGATTATATAAGTATTTATCAGTTTTCTAATTACAGATAACATCTTACCAAATCAAAACAAAAGAAAGCTGCTCTTTCCAAGTGGTATGATGGCCCGAGCCACTTAATTCTACAGGATGATTCTGTCAAATGTCACATGATCAGCAGGTAAACCCTGATCTGTGAAAGCAGCTGGGTTGTAATTGCTCATTAAGAATCTCACTGAGCACCACACAGCTCGTCATTCAACAGAGTAGCCAGACATCCCACTGCAGTGTTTTATGGATATATTTAAAATAGCTCAGAGTAAGATCCTGGCATTAGAAATGTAATGACCATGAGCTTTGCATAAGCAAACTTGTCAAGGAATATTGCCTTCTGTTTTTCAACTCTGTTAATCTGATATGAGCGAAAATGTTAAAAGATGATTTTTTTTTGGACCCTGACATTTTCCTGGACAGTCCGATTTCTTCTCTGTTTCATGCTCTCTACTACAATCTACTCAAATGTATGTTGCATCTTCTGTCTCCAAAGGGAAATACTGCTATGCAGATAAATTATTCTTTCTGTGGATACTCCTTCATATCCTGGCCCCTAAACATGATCCACACTTACAGTGATGAAACAGAAATCAAGAACAACATTGCTTACATTCAATAAATTATCATTATTTTGTATTCAAGAAGTTAATGAATAAGGACCTGTAAGCAATATGCTATTTCTCTTTTTCCTTTGAACAGTCTTTTTCACTCTCATAAGTATGTTGGAATAGAAATGTCACGGTCATGGTTTCTTCCCATCCTTGCAAAAATCAAGCACATATCATCAAGAACTAGAACATATCATACAGTACTTTTCTTACTGTATCAGAATGAGTGTAAAATGACCACAATCCTACATTCAATGCTGGAATTAGACTCAAACTTACCATTTCAACTTCTATTTTCTTTCTCATTGAAAATCCTTTAAAAAATTAATGTATATATATATATTACTAGTTATCTCTTTGTTGATAACAATGAGTTTATGAGATTTACCTGGCCAAAACAATTGGATTATGCTGGAACTGAAGATATGCAGAAATGAAATTTAGCCTTGACTTTAATAGTCTGTTTTGACATCGTCTCATAAACCCAGACCATGATTCTCATGCAATCCATATCTATATAGATACTGGGTGTATCACAGTCCACAGAGATTCTGGGTGATCCAGCCTGCTTTGCATGCTAGACCCAAATACTGCACATATTCAACTCCATTTTGTGCTTTTTTGCAGTTCTACATGAAGGACTGCAGATGGTGCCTGCTCAGTTATATCCATCCTGTCCGTTCCTAGGGACTGCTACAGTGTTTTTTAATTTAAAAAGAGGTTGTGTTACCTCATGGCCACTTTTCTTGAGTGCACAGACAAATGAGTGACTACTCATACCAACAGTAGCCAGATCTCTCCTGTTAATCTATACTACATAGTCTTGCCACTCACCCTTGCTGGGACACCCTCCCTCTTCCCACCACAGTCCTGTAATTAAATGCTGAAGGGCAAGCCAACATGAACCTCCAAGCAAGGTACACTACCTCGCTCTTGGTACCAGGGAGTGCAGAAGGGCTGTGCAAGTGTTGCAGCAAGGTCTAGAATAGGTTACATTCTTGAACTGGACCTACTATAAATGGGGTATCTTTAATGTGGTGAGGTTGCTGTTGTGGGGCTGCAAATGTCTGCAGTGTGGATATAGACAGACTGGTCTTATGGAGTGATCTAGTGAAGTACAGACATAGCTATTGACATCAACAGCTACTGCAGGTAAAACAATAAAAAAACTTCATAAATTGATCAATGTCATGATATCTATGCATTTGTCAGAAATTATCTTTCTACAAGTAATAGGACAGTGTTGTTTCTCAACATATGCAAACCACTAAATAATTCCTTTACTTAACAATTCTGTAAATTAGTAGTGAATTTTTGCATTTAGATTGTAGCCTTAGAAAACAGCTGTGACGTCAGCTATACCCTCAAGAGTTACCTTCTGCCTGGATTAGACTGATTTAAAAATAGAAATCTATACCTTCTCTTACATCATACAATTTCTCCTGTGTTAGCCAACACAGAAGGGGCTGGGCCATTACTTCTCTCAGATCACCTTTCTCGCAATAGGAGAAGTGTGTTGAGTGTGGTCAAGAGGTCTGATCTAAGATCTTTTGTGAAGATGGGCAGAATGGGCAGAGGGGAAAAAAGAAAGACCTGATTGCCATGCCCCACACAATCTCTGGATGTAGCCTCAAATACAAACTAGACCTGGGCACACAAAAAGGAACTCTGCATTTGCACTTTTAATCAGCATGATTACATGCTGACTTATACACATATATCTCTTTTAACTTGGTTCTACATTAATATGTAAAATCAATGGAATCGATCAATTACATGGAAAATCAAAAACCTTTTCAGGTTTCCCACTTTCACTGATTCTTGTTTAATCGGTGTTGCACAGGCAAAGTAAAACTTTTTAAGAGAAAGGAAGAAAAACAGAGAAAGGATATCAGTATCAGATAATATATGAGATATACTTATCAGTATCAGATCCTTAACAGAGAAAGGATACTAATCTTTCTTAACAGAGAAAGGAAGAGAAAGAAAAACAACAGGTGTGGTTCCCATTACAAAATTGTTCTCATTAGATCCAACATCCTGTATAAGAAACTTCAAATTACAAATACCAGTTAGCAACAGAAAATAATTTGAGGTGTTGCAATGTATATAATTGTCTGGGAATGACTGTCTTGCAGAGGAGTATTAAACAAAGCACAGAGTATTAAACAAACTCTCTTGCAGAGAATATTAAACAAACACCGAAGTTTTCCAACAACCTATTTTCCAGTCACAAAGTAGTTAGCAACTACTGAGAATCACAATGAGAAACAGACCAGTACATCAATGTGGGAGATTTTTATGGGGAAAAAATAATAGTAATAATAAAAATCCTACTGAATCTAAAATAAATAAATAAATAAAAAGGAAAAATAAAAAGTGAGGAATTTAATATAGTACTATGCACACTTACAAAGTTAAACAGCGACTATGCTTAAAGACTTTTAATCTCTGTATAGAGTTCTATATTAAAGATAATTATAATTCCTATAATCTCTGTATAGAGTTCTATATTAAAGATAATTATAATTCCTATTCTTTCACTACTTAGCTAAAGGAGTTAAAAGGGTGTGATATTCCAGGCTGGGTTACTGGAAAGAGAAAATGTGCTAAGCCAGTAGTTACTTTATCTGATTGAACAGTTTTCCAATACTACGCCTCTCGGACAATCTATTTTTTGCTATTTTCCATTTAGAATCACAGAAATGTTGGTTTAAAGGAATCTCTTAAGGTCATATAGTTCAATCTCCTGCTTCAAGAAGGACTATCTTCAATCCTAAATCAGATCAGCTTTGGCTTTATCTTAGAGTCTTGAAAACATCTAAGGATGGAGATTCTGTAGCCTCTCTGGGTAATTTCTTGCAGCTTCATTCTACCACTACTGAGACAAGTTTCATTCTGTCATCTCTGTAATGTAGAGTACTTATAGGCTTCTATTAGATTGCCCCTTAGCCTCTTCTTTATGAGATGTATCACTCCTTAGCCTCTTCAAACTCTACTCGTAAGTCATGCTCTATGTCTTTAATCATCTTGGTAGCAAGGTTTCTGCAAGTTTGCTAAGAAAATAATTACTAGTATATTACTAAATGCAACAGTTAACTTTAATAGTAATACATATGGTTCTGGACTCTTAACAAATGTCACTCGTAGAGCTGTAACATGTTCAACATCAACCTGCTCTGGCAAACTTACTTTATTGGGATTAGCTCTGTCTCAGATAAAATCTACCCTCATCAGTTATGCTTTGTTCTGATTTACTTTTCATTTCTTCGTTCTACTTTACTTCCAAACATTGGAACAGACCACTGGAATAGAAATATTAGAAATACCTTATAAATTATAAATAGTATTCTAAGATTTAAAAGTCACATCTTAAAATAGAAAAATTATTTGGGATTTGTACAGAGGCATGTTCTCATGTCCAAATGATTTCTCTAACACTTTTATGGACTTCAGTGTTTTCTTTCATCTCTTCTGAACTGTGGCATGTAGAGTGGTAATTTGATGAAATCCTCTTACAACTTGGTCCCTTATCAAGACAGATGAAGGCAATGTCTTTGAGGGAGACAGAGTGAAGACAAATTGAAAACAGGGAAAACAAACATAAAAGTTAACTGCTTTAATAAGAAGAAAATCCTGAATTCTTTTTTTTTTTTTTTCAGGCACCTTTTAAGATTTTTATGTTTTTTTAGTTGACAATCTATAGAATTTCTTCATTATAGACATCAATTAAAAAGGAAAACATTATATAAATTTTAAATAAACCTTGCTGTTTTATGATTTGTAAATCTTAAATAGAAAGTGACCTGCCAAGAGCTTACGAATTACTTGGCTTTACTTTCAATGAAGGCTAAAAATATACATTGGAAGTAGAATCTCTTATTTATCTATATTCTATTTATCTATATTTATCTATATTCTTATTCTGCATATAAGAAAGGATAAGCTCTTTCAGTAGACTTAATATCATTACTCTGCAGATGTCCTGAATGTACTTATGAAGTAAATCAGCTTGTGTGTTGGCTGGGATTTAGGCTATTTTGCCAAAATTCTGCCAGTTTAACTGAATAATTCATGATATGGAATAATTACGATATGGACTACTGTCCACAAGAGACAAGCAGACTCATTTTTCTATGTCCTGAAATTGGACTCAAAATGTGAGCTAAAGAAGAGAGGAAAAAATAGTTTTACTCCCCCATTTAAATAATCTTCTCACCTTGCAAGAAATGAATGATATTACCACTAGTGAGTAATTGCGTCCTATAGTAACATTACTCTGATGAAGATGGTGAAGAGCTTGTAACAATTAAAGTTTTCCAAGAAAGATTTAGTTAAAATCCAAGAGGAAAACTGTAAAGGTAAAAGTCAAAAAAGGCAGACTAACTTTTGTACTTTTTTTTTTTTTGTAATTATTTGGAATAATGCTATACTACTTAATTCATATCATGGTATAGTTGTAATAGATTTGTTTTAAACATTACTTGTGTACCTCAAACCTTTCTGCAGGATTGAACCATGTGCAAAGATTGATTACAGGCCAAAAGGATGCAGCAATGACATTTCCTGAGTGACAATCTGATTCTCAGTAAGTATAACTTTTAAATTCTACAGCAATTTGTTTTATCAAAAGACATATTTTTTTTGTGTCAGGTATCTGCAACCTTTTACACATGACTGCACTTGGTATGGAATTATTTTGATAAGACAGTGTTAGTATAATGTCAGCACTATCAATGTTTTGCTCTCTAAAGTGCTCCCATCAGAGATGTGGTGTGACTGGTATAATCTCATTACTAGAAAATAATTTCAGTGATGTCTATAGCACTAACCCACTGAACTGACAATGAATTTCACAGGGCTAAACCCACAGACATTCAAAGAGTTAAATATGGAATAACAGATGAAAAAGAAGATGAGAAGTAACATTTCCATTTCTAAATATCTAATATTTGATACTTACCTATTTTTTAATAACTACTACAGACGATATGTATTTATATAATTCAATATGTGTGCAGTTTAATGCCTTATTCTTGTATGTGCAAAGGATCCAGAGTTATGAATTCAAATTGTACATTTTCTATTGACTACACCAAATGAAAACAGGAAAAAAAGTAACTCTACACTACTCTTTTTAGAAGTTATTTTGTCCACATTTGAGCAACATTTTCCTTATTTTTATATGCTGTTTAAAGTATAAATTAAAGTAATAACCATAAAAACTGAAAAACAAACAAACAAACAAAAAAAACCACCGCCACCCACATGTTGCTTAAATGACTTTGAAGTACTAATCTTTATAGTACAGTATACCCTTTAATTTTCTGAACTCTAAGGTTCAGGTGATAAAGAAGCAAAGGATGTTTTGGCAATTATGGATTAACCGAAGATTAAAAATCTGTCTTCAAGCTTTTCTTTTTTAAAAGGATTTTATGCTGTCTTAATAGGTAAGAGGAAGCTATCCTACAATTCTGTAAATGGATTACCCCAGCCTTCTACATTTTCTTTCCTTGTAACATAAACTGGCCTACAAAAGAAAATTCTTTTCCAGAATTTACCTAAAAAAAAAAATAAAATTATTGCTACAAACTTTGTTTGCAGTGCTGTTAAAACTGGTGTGGATAAAATTTGTATTTTGTGCAACTGTTCTATTATTGGCATTACTGTTACTGATTTACCTACTTATGAAGACTATAAAAATCATTATATTTGTTAGGGGTACATTCTCTTCTTGAACAATATTCTTGCACAGACTTTATTGAGTGGTGTGGGATATTGGGAAATGGAAGTGGGGATAAAGAAAAGCAGGCTGAAGGAAGGACTCACCTCATCTAACTTCAAAGCTATCCAAAACTTGACACTTAATCTAAAATACTTTTATCACGTTCTTCAGTGAGAAGAGATAAGCTTTTCCAAGGGCAATGTACTGCACTCTAAAACAGCTTTCTGAGGCAGGTGAGACCAAGAGCCCTCTGAAAGTACTTAACTTTTCCCATGAAATACTAACAAAGCCTGACTGATCAGCTCAGACTAAGTGCTAAACCTTCTAAAACTTAAATTATATTAATTCTACATTAGATAGCTTGTAATTGCTGACCAGTGACTGTCACCTTCAGAAAGTGAGAATGGAATTAGTCTCATGTAATAGTAGATTTATACAAGTTAATATGCTTAATTCTGAACTCATCACTCTGGGATTCCTTAACAATCACAAAAAGACATACAGATAAATACGTAGGATGTCACGGAATCATAGGCTATTTCAGCATGGAAAGGACCTCAGGGGGTCTCTAATCCAAATCCCTGTTCAAAGCAGGGGCAAGTCTGTAGTCAGACCAGGCAGCTCTGAGCTGCGTCCAGTCAGGTCCTGAAAACCTCCAAGGACAAAGAGAGATGGGGAAACTGCACAGCCTCTCTGGGCAACCTGTTCCAATACCTGACTGGTGCCATGGGCAAAAAAAAGCTTCTCCTTATTTCATCCTAACCACTGACATTTTAACTTATGTTTGTTTTATTTTGTTTTCCCATGTTGCATTATTGTGAAGAGTTTGGCTCCATCCTCTTGATAAACTAAAGGTAGGCTGCTGTTAGCCCCCTTGCTGTCCCCAGGTCATCTCTTCTCCAAGCTGAATTGGACCAGTTCCTCCAGATTCTCCTTATGGAGCTCCAGCCTCCAACAATCATGGCATCCTCTGCTGAACTCACTCTAGTTTATTAACGCCTGTCTTCTATTGTGAGGACAAAACTGGATGTAGTTTTCTACATCTGTTTTAGTGAGTACTGAAGAGAAGAGGAATAATCCGGTGGCCCTGCTCCTATTAATATAGCTGAGGAGGCTGGTGGCCATCTCTGCTGCCAGGTAGCTGATGACTCAAGTTCAGCTTGCTGTCTGCCAAGAACACCAGGGCCTTTTCTTCAGACCCATCAGTCTCCAGACGTTATCACTGCAAGGAGCTCTTCCTTCTCAGGTGTAAGACTTTGCATTTTTTCTTGTCAAATTTCATAAGGTTCCTGTCAGTCCATTCCTATATACCCTCCGGATGGTAGCTCTGACTTCAAGCGCTTAAAATGATCCTCTCTATTTGATGGTATCTGAAAACTTGATGAGACTGCATGCTCCTCTAGTAATAAAGGTGTTAACAAGACTATCCAGACAGTGACCTGCATTACTGTACTTACCACCGGCCTCCAGCTAGAGTACAACCTAGTAATGACTACCACAAACCCTACTATCCAACCAGACTTTTACACATCTAGTTGGCTACCCAGACTGCAGTGTTCTAACATGGATACAAAAATATTGTGAGAAACACCATCTAAGCCTCGGTAAAGTTTTTCGGTCCTCCCGTCATCCAGAAATCCAGTAATTTTATTGCAAAAAGAAATCAGGTTGGTTAAACATGATTTACCCTGGGTAAATTTGTGCTGACTGCTCCCAGTCACCATCTCCCTCATGTGCCTAGAAATGCGCTCTGATAGGACTTGCTCCATGATTTTTTCAGTGTCTGAGTGAGGCTGATGGGTTTGTAGATTCCTGGCTTGTCTTTTTGTCTTTTGTTGAAGATGGGAACAACATTTGACTTCCTCTTGTCATTAATCCTCAGTATCCTGAGACTTCTGCCCTCTCCACAACCTTTCAAAGCTGTTAGCTGTTAGCTACCCTCTGACCAACTCTGTCTGCAACCTTGAATGCAGCTCATCACATGCCTTGGGTAGGTATGGATTTAGTTCCCTGAAACAATCCTAGATTCAAACCTCAACCACTGCTACTTGTTCTTCTCCTTGAGTCTTTCAGGATCTACAAGACTCTATTGGTGAAGACTAAGGCAAAGAAAGCTTTGAGTACTCCAGACCTATTTGTATCCATTCTTACTAAATCACCCGTGCTGTTTACAATTGGGACCATATTTTCTTTGTTCAGTAGAAGTTTTTTTGTTGCTCTTGATATTTCTTTAAGTTTTCTAACATTGTTCCTGCCTGCCTGAGTAATGTTTCTAAATTCCTCCTTTGCAGCCTGTGCGTGCTTCCATCTCCTGTTAACTGCCTTTTTGTATTATTGCTCCAACATGAGGTCCTTGCTTAGTGAAGCCAGTCTCCTGATACGTTTATGCACTTTGCTTAGTAAAGGATAAACCATTCCTAAGCTTAAAATTCTTCAAGCTTTTATGAGATGGTTTACATTTCAAAGCTGTCTCCCACAGGTTCCCACCTACAAGTTTCCTGATTATGCTTATGTCTATTTGCCTGAAGTAGAGTCTGTACTCTGCTGCTCTCCACTGTCACTTCCTTCAGGATCTGCCATTGTTTCACACTGCAGACAAGTCTGCCTTTGATTGTTATATCCCCAAGTAGTTCCTCCTTGTCTGTGAATCCATCTGTGCCACACCTGACTGGCCCATCCTGTACCTGTTTTAAGAAGTTATCCCCAATACCATCTCTAGAAACCTCCAGGAAAGGTTGTGTCCTACCATACTGACCTTTCAGCATCTCTCAGGAAGGTTAAAGGCTCCCATGGCCTGTAATACTGAGACTTCATCAAATTGTTTAAAGAATTCATTCCATTTCTCAACTGATCACATGGTCTGTAACAAAATTCTACAATCATGTTGCACGTCTTTTCCGATCCTGACCCATGAGCTCTCTACCAGCCTATTATTTGTCCTATAGGAGGACTCACCTTCCGTGTCTTTCTGAGGACTTTGCACCCATTTATCACCACACTCCAGTTATGTGAGCCTTCCCAGCTATCTCAGTTATTCCAATGGTGCTACATTTTGTGACCTACTGGTTTTCCAGGCTGCGTTTATTTATGTACCTACACCCTGAGAGCAGGTATCCCTTTGCTAATTTTTGTCATTCCTGTGGTCTCTCTCCTTCCCATCACTCAGAAAACTTGGCTTTCTAACCCTGTCCACACCCTCCTCACTTGTGTCCAACATTCATAGTTTAAAGTTCTCCTCATTAGGTTGGCCAGACTGTTGCCAAAGATGCTCTTGCCCCACTTTATCAGGTGGACTGTGTTTCTCCCTGAAATCCTCAGTCCTCAAACTGAATCCCATGGTCATAAAAGGCAAATCCCTGTTGTTGACACCAGATGTTCAAGTGTGTTATCGAGTAAGATTCATCTGCTCCCACCTAAGCTTTTGCCTTTTACCAGCAGGATTGAGGAGACACCATTGGGGGCCCCATGGTCCTTTAGCCCTAGAGCCATATAGTCACTTTTGGTAAGCTCCAGCTCTTAAGGCCCTAGCAGGAAAACTTAGGCAATTAAATTTAGACAGTTTCAATAATAGCCATTTTCACCTCAGATCTCAAAGAAAAGCTTTTAAATGGGCAGTGGTATCTGAGACATTCATAAGCAGGTGGATTTACTATATGGTTTTCATTTTCCTTGTCTTCTCTATTTTATTTTATTTTATTTTTTTTGCTTTAGTTCTTTTGAATTACTCAGGCTGATCATAAATTATGAGGCTGTTCAGGAAATACTGCCTCCACATATACAAAGCCATAAAACAAAAAGCTCATTAAGGTCAGCCTGGTTTGCCGAAGCTGACATTACTTAAATGCATACTTTCACCAAGATCCTCAGTCTGAGTTTGCCACCCAGCTATGAGGATATTGCAATGATTTAATCTGATAGTGAATTTCTGTTCACATCATGGAGTGTGATTCCATGGAGAACACATTAATACAATTATGCTAGGAGGCTATTTCATTCCTGTTTGGATATATGAAATTCAAGATAAATTACAATAATAAAACCTGTCTCTCTGTAGCTTGTCTGTAACAATCTGGTTAAGAAATCGGTGGTATTATGGCATATGCAGTTGTTTCACTGGACAATATGTGAAAAGAACCTGAGGAATAAATACTTCATTGTAGGCTGAGACAGAAATGGTAGGGAAAGAAAAAAATATAATAAGCTCATCTGTTTTCCCACAAACACAGTGAACGAAAATTACCTGTTTTACTTTCATTGCATTGGACATGACAGGAAATACTTTTTGATTCTTTTAAGAGAAGTTCCTACTTTAACTGAATGCTGTATCTGATGATGATTCTGAATAGCCATAATATTATCAGTATCATATTATGTTAGAAAATTGTTCAGATATATTAGTTTTCAATCAGAAAGTGCATATTTTAAGCATAAGCATTAAACTAAATGACTCAATACTAAAATGAGTAAAGACAGTGCTGCATCAAGTCCATTGAAATTGCTGTTGCTGTTTTCTCATGAAATCTGTAGTAATCCCACTCTCATTTAGAAGCACAGTAATTTTTACATTCATGCCTTGTAGCTAATGCCATCAGTGTTGTGTAAAAATAATAGCATTTCTGTAGACTTCAAAAATAAATTGTTTAAACAGGATTTTGCTATTCCTCTTATTCCTCACAATTCAGTTTTGTTTATGGGGCACATCTGGCAAAGGTTAGATGAAACACAGATTTGATTAAATGGCTCCAGCTGCCTGGCTGACTTTGTGTTACAGTCCATGGCAATAGAAGAAGCAGGGTGCACTCTATATTGCGTTCAAGCAGTGTAAGAGGTGAGTTGTGTGCTAAGAGGGGCAACAACATGTTGCACAGAGGGACCTCCTTATGCTGCATTTATAGTAACTTTACTTACTGTTTCCTCCAAACTCCCTTGACTCCTTAAACAAACTGAGCAACATTTCTGAAAATCCAAGAGGTTACAGAGTGGCATTTCAATCTAGTTGATGACTCAGCTGACTAGCAGAATTCTCCCTATACCACTTAATAAAATCCAGCTCTATTAGTAATAATATTAAACTTAAGGAGACAGGTTGGATGGGCCTTTCAGCAACCTGGTCTACTGGAAAGTGTCCCTGCCTATGGCAGGGTCTTGGAACTAGATCATCTTTAAGGTCCCTTCCAACAGAAACCACTCTGTGATTCTACGATTCTAAGTTTAATCAGCAACTTTGATAATTAAAATAAATAAATAAATAGATCACTGCCCTTGTTGCTACCTGCTTTCAAAAATACGGTAAGCTTAAGACATTGAAGAACTGCAGCAGTTAGGTGAGATAGGAAATACAGCCTAGCAGTTTCTGGGTAACAAAAACCAGCTGTGCCAGCAGAATATGTCATAGGGCAGTGTGGAGCACCAGTGCTGCACAAATTGCTACTGCAGATAGGTGTCTGTGTCTTTCTTTTACAATGACACTGAAAATTACTATATGCATTTTTTATTCCCTTACTTTTGTTTGTAATATCTCTTTAGAGAACTGACAATGGAGTACGTGACTTCTGCCAAGTGTTTGGTTTTGATGTTCATTCCATCTCCTGCTTCAGAAGTGAGGTATCTGCTGCTGTCATATATTTTGTGCTGGCATTGTAATACTGGTATTAGTAATCCCAGAAGGACAATGTCTGCCACAAGACACCCAGATTCATCTCAAATGTCACAAGCAACTAACAGTAAAAGAAATGATCATGTTTTGTGTTCTTATATCCTATAAATTGTCAAATTCTAAAACAAAATGTTGAATACTAAACCAAAATGTAAATGTAATGTGAATAAAGGCTGTAACTGCTGTATATGCAGAGATCTAATTTGCATTATTTTTTATGAAGGATTTGAGCACTATTTTGGAAAACATAACTACTGTATCTAAAGAAACACATTTAGATGGGATTTTCATCTGTTACGGAGTTAAACTACAGCATACTTTTGTGGAGCATACCATAAATAATCTAGTACACAAAAAATCACAAATGTTAAAAGTCTCTAAATGTATATACATATACACATGTATTCTGGTAGCTTTCTTAGCCTATTAGGTATACAATAGAAATGAGTGATTTATAAAGTACAATCAGCAATCACCAGCCTGATATTAGAACCATAGCCAAAATGATTTCAGGAATGATTTTTAAAAGGAAAAAACAGAGAGAGATCAGAAGCCAAGTCCCCATTACTCTCATACATGAGTTTTAGATCCTGTGGGTATAAGAAAAGACAGAGCTGCACAGGAAATGGAATTGGTACATAGAAGACTTCTTAATTATGTACATACCTATGGGAGAAGTTTTTCTGGACTGCAGGACTTGCCCTGACTTTTAAGTCTTTACTAATAACATTACAGTCTGTAAGTAAAGCTTATCATATATTTAGGGAGACACTGAACAGTAATATCATCAATCATCATTATCAAAGATCAAGGATTATTATCATATAGAAGCAAGCTAATATTTCAAAGCCAACATAACAGCTGTCTTTCTAATGACAGAACTGATAATTGAAAAAAAAATGTTTTCATTTCATGAAATAACACCATGAGCTTCCTCAGACAAAGGTTTCTTGTAGCAAAGACTCTGAGAATATTGGGCTTCTATAGATCAAGTTTTATTATCCATTTTTCTAGTTCTGAAGAAGTTACAGTATTTTTTAAGTAATGAAACTAGATACATCCTTAAAAACATTCTTTATAAATTTCAAAAAAAAAAATGATGTGAAGAAAGAACCTTTGGTTTTATTCTGTCAACTAAAAATAACAATAATAAAAAAGTGTTCCACTAATGCTTCTCCAGAGAGTTCAAAAGTGATACTGTACAATGAGAATACCTTCCAGGACTTAAGTCATGTGAAAAATATTAATTTTTTAATTGGAATTAATTGGGAGGAAACTCCTCTGTGCCACTGCCTGAAGATGGGGATACTGGCTGTTGATATTCAGGTGACACCAAAGAGCAGACATGCATGTATCATTGAAACATCACACACTACAACACAGAAGAAATTGCCTTGTTTTTGTCTGTAATCCAGAAAACTACAAGACATTTCAGATTGACCTTCAATGGCACATATTTAAGAGTTCTATTTGTGGTCCTTCGAATCAGCTACATAATCAGAAGGAGACTGCACAGAACACCGGTCTCGGGTTTGAAACACAAGCTTTAAACCAGAGAAACAGTGTGACACGAAATCTTCAAAGAGAAGTAATCACTTGTGAACTTGCATGTAGCAAAGATGATCCTCGGAAAATCTACTTCATGTCTAGTTGCCAAAACAGTAAGTACTATAAGACATCATACAACAAAATACTGAATAAAATGGTGAAAACAACTGTACTACCACTCTTGAAATCCATATGCTCTACAGTTTACAGAAAACAGAATACTGTTATTCACCTTATTGTGCCTTTAGCTCTAACACATTATCAATCGATGTCTTATTTGCATACTTGTTGAGTTCATAAGCATGTAAGGGATACCAACACAAACACTCTAGAAAGAACAGACACAGCATATTATATATATATATTTTTTTTTTTTTCTGAATGTGACTTACTACATATTACTTTTTGATGCCATTTTTATCATTATTGACTTAATCATACCATAACAGATCATTGCATCTTTTTTTTTGTTGTTGTTGTGCTAATTTCCTCCTCTTTCTGCTTCTAACCTATGTCATCTAAACAATAGCATTCTCTTACATTATGCTGTTTCTTTTTCTGTAAGTCTCTTTCTTTTTCTCTCCAAAATTGACTCCAAATCTTTTATTCCTTATTACTACCTTTAATAAAAGTTTCACCTTTACGGCTTTTCTCATACCCCTTCAATAGACATTCATCATCTAGTTATCACCTTATGAAGGGGACCTGGAAATACCTAGTTACCTAAAAGACAAAATAAGTAAGTCTGCTAACCAAAGAGTTGCTTAAAATTTAGACTAATGTTCAGGCAGAAACCTAACCGTATGCTACCCAAATCATGTACACTACTGGAAAATGGTTTTGTGAAGAAATTTCTGCTAGAATACCATAGTTGAAAGGAGATCCAGGGGCCTAATATTTCTTATCAGCTATAAAATGTAAGCTATTTTAGTAATGATTTAAGAGACTCATATTTTCTAATATAATATGTAAAATTAAGATAAGCTTCTAGCAATATGTGACTATGCTACTTTGTTAATATGGATAGCAAACGTAAAGCTAACCGTTAAGAAATGAAATCCCTTGGAAATACTTTATAAATCTACTTCCCTAAATTTCTTTCAAGAGTAGCTTAAGCAAAACGGCAAGAACGTATTTGCATGTGCTGATTGACATAGGGATGGTCCTGAAGGAGTTTGTACTTGAGCATACAAATGTGAAATAGAATCAAATTAGCATGCTAAAGGAAATTAATACTAATATAAATACATCCCTGAATAGTCCCAGATAGCTAATCCCTGGGAAGAATAACTTAAATTCTGTTTTTATTTATGAAAATGGATTCTATTAGAGTTCCACTTGCTAAAAATACTCTAAGCCTCAGGCTATGCCTAAAGGCAGAGACATTATATGTGCTGTAAATGCCAACTATTTCAAGCACTTCTTCTTAAAGTTACCCTAAATGTGGCAAAATTATAATACCATATAATGAGTTTGACATTCAGTTACATTAACAGTACACATATATATGACCTGATTTCATGTTTCATCTATTTGATAGGTCTAATTAAATTATAATTTTAAGTACTATTAATCTTTGTTAATAAGTAGCAATGAATGAAGTTGCCTCAAAAGTAATAGGTTTTATATTCTTTCAAAGCTTCAAATCTAAAACACTAAATTTATTAATAAACAACAACAAAAAACAATTAACATCTAAAAATCAATGAAAAAGAAATGCAAAAAATCCAGTAATTATGAAAAATGAAACGTTTGTAATGCATCTGCAAGAACTGCCTTTTTAAGCTAAGAGAATTAGAATACTGTTATTCTACTACACAGATGTAAAAAGTATAGTCTAGATAAAAATAATACAAAATATATAAATTAACAATAAAAATTAAGCTTTAGGATGACAGGGAAGAATATTAAAAAATAAATAAATAAATCCCAAATGCAACTCTTCTTTTATCTCTTATGCCAGGATATGTTTCAATTTCTTATTAACCCCCAAAAAACAATTATGTCCAAAAAACTGCTTTAAACAAAAATAAATAAATAAATAAAAAATTACCAAACCAACCAAGCAAACAAACAAACAAACCAACAAACAAATTAAAAATTAAAACAATAATGATAATACCAAAGACAAAAATAATCTCTTTATTCTCATCAGTTTGTTTCAAGTAGAACGTGCCATATTAGAGATATGGGGTCAGAAGTCACTTTGGCTAGAAGCTCAGATTTACAGAGGCAATTACTTCACACAGGCTGGACTGTGTGACACATAAACTGTGAGACAATTTATAAATTTCTGATGGTCAAAAATCCTACCATTTCCATGTTTTTTTGATTTAACAGAGAAGAAATCATCTTGACTTGAAAGTTTTTGAACTAGGACTTGTGCTGTAACTAAGTATTTGTTGGGTATAGACTTTTTATTAATGGTTAAGAATTCTTGAAAGCAAGCTGTGCATAATTGTTTGTGAATTTGCATGACCTAATGTTATAGGTTATCAGGAGCCTGAGGTATAATTTCCAGCCACTTAATAATTGTAAGTTCCATTCAAGCTTCCAATCTATTAAAGTTTTCTTAAAAAAAAAAAAAAAAAGTAAAAACTGGCATGCAATTGGATTAAATACTGGTTAGCATAGTCAACTGATCATTTTACACTAAAGAGAAATTTTGAAACAGCAATTGACAACTTACACCAGACTGAAAAGAGACCCAAGAGCTTCAAGGCTTATTTTCTAAAGAAAATTCCCAACCCATCTCAGAAATGCCCTCTTTCAAACAACAGGAGATGATATTATCTATGTATATTGAATGAACTAAGCACAGTTATATTCTCTCTACTTTTAGCATCCTTGCCCTACAAAGGAACACGGAAAACAGAAAAAGAAAAAAAATAATAACAAGGATAGTCTGAAGCCTAATAATCTTTCTTACACAGAGAAATCTGCACAATTTTATTAACAAAAAGACAAGAATACAGGTGAACATGAGTTGGAATGTCTGACAACTATTAAGCTGTGATGCTGCAGCTTTTGCTGAGCTGGAACCATGAAGTGCATACACTATGGAAATACATTATTCTGAGTGGTAAAAGGAAAATTTTGAAAGCTACAAAGAGATGTTAACACTGCTGTGAAACCAGATGATAAAATGGCAGCTGAAATCCAATGCCAATAAAAACAAAGTAATGCACATAGAAAAAACAGCTCTAACTATAGATACACAGTGATATACTCCAAATTAGCTATTAGCATCTAAAGGAAAGATCTGGAAATCACACTAGAAATGTTTCAAAAGAAACATCAACCTAGAGATCAGTGGCTGTCAGAACTGGAAGCAAAATGGTACAAGTTATTAAGAAAAGGGTGGAAAACAAAACAGAAAAACAAAACAAAACAAAGCATTACTACATAAGCTGTACTACGTAGGCAGTTTTAAAACTGGAAAGATACCGTTGAACTACAAAGGTTCAAAGGAAGGTCAAAGTACAGGAACACCTTATGATGGCAAATTAAACAGTTTAATCTACTAGAGGAGTACATATGTATGTTCACACACACAATTCTGAGTGCCACAGGAAAAGTGAACCATTTCTTATAACAACATAAAACAGAAGAACTAGAGACAGCATACGAAATTTCCTGACAAAAATTTTAACTGATTGGATGAACATACCATGAAGGCTAAACTGTACATGGGTTCAAACAGCAATGATTAGAAAAAAGCCTTCAGGGACTATGAAAAAAAAAAAAAAAAAAGGAAAATGGAAAAAGGAGAAAAAAAAAGAAAAAGGTTGGAACTTGCAGTCTCTTCTTCAGTAAGTTTTTGGCATTACCAGAGATGGCATACCAGAGAAATACTGCTAACTGTTCTCTTATGTTACTTTCCATCCATTTTGGTAGAATACTGGGCTAGACAGAGCTATGGCCTTCATGCTTTGTCCTATAGAGCAATATATGACTCTTACTGAACATACCACCCTTTACTCCTCCTTGGTACATTATTTGTAAATTTAGTTTAAAACTCCTGAAAAATCATTGGTCAGTTATGACAGAGGCAGAAGGATGAGTAATAATGTATTTGAACATTTGATTAACTATTCTAGAGTTATCTGCAAGCAAGTGCTTACCCTGAAGCAGATGTGATATGTTACTTCTCTCTCATTATGGCAAAACTGCAATTTACTTTCTATTAAATTACCTCTCTCCACATGAGAAATCTAGTATCACATCTTCTATTTTCGCCATTCTTACACTGAACATACCTCTATCTTCTCAACTCTAAATTCTCCATCCAAGATCAGGACTGATCAACATTTTTTTAAAACTAAACTAAAATAAATTTATATAAAGCACACACAGGGGCTAGAAAAGGGGACAGGAAGATGTATGTTTACAAAAACATTATGTGCAATGTCATTTTCCTACTGCCCAATGAATGGGGAACAGATTTATTTTTGAATTCAGATTGGTTCTAGCAAAATGATTATCAATCAAGTACTTTGCAAGAAAAGGAGAATGACATCATGGTCTTAACAGTCTACCCAAGATAAGTGAATGAAAGGAGCTGAAGAATTTTTTTGCTTAGCAGTTACTTGTGAGAAAAAGGTTCTCACCAAAATTGTGAAGACCCTTTGTAACGAAAACATAATATGAAAGGAAATGAAAATACAAGTCCTTCACCAATATGGATTGCAAGTAAGTATTACTAGCTAACCAAAGAGTTATCCTACACCTTAGATGTCTATTGGTAATTCCAGATTCTCTTTATAAGTCAATGAACGGTTAATGAAAGCCTGCTAATGAATGTGTGAGGAAAAGGGCATAAGGTTGCAGAAGTAACTTTTACAAAAGATGACCAGACATGAAGAAAATGCAGGTGCACCATCATGACTGACTTAACTGGTTTCCTAATGTCTTTCTTTGGAAGACTGATTAGTCCATCTGATTGAACTACGCATGATGGATAGAAACAAACACTATTCTTCTTCTAAAAAAGATAATAATTAAAAAATAAAAAGCAGCTTAGTGGAAGAAAAAAAAGTAAGGAATTTTTCAGAGATGTATAGTAATACTGACTTCCCTCTTTTCATATTCTTGGTTGAGGTTCTCACATCCATCACAAACAAGAGAACAAAATGGTCTTCTGTTTCTATCTGTGGATGAATCTATACCTGTCCTTTTTATTTCAGCTCAATTCAAAGCTAATTACAGCTTCTGCTCTCTTGAAAATGTGCTATTATCACTGCCGTTATTCAGTCCCTCTGTATTGTCTTTTGATTCACCTCAGAAGCCAACCTCTAATTCTACTTAACCAAGTCACAAAGTTTAGTTTCTTGTCCTTGTCTCCAGCCTCTTGTCATCCCCTATGTCCCTCTATGTCTTTCTTTGAGGACTTTCTGTGTATCGACTCACTCTGAAGTTGTTCACTCTTCCTTCTCTTATGAAAAGAAGCCTGAGCTTCTTTGCATACCCAAACTTACTTTCTGTTGTGTCCCCTGCCCAACTTTCACCTGCAGCATCTCTTTCCATCATGGATTCTTGTTCTACTATTTCTCAGCAGAACTGACCTCTCCTACAGCTATACAGAAATGAACAAAACTGGAACAAGATAGTTGCTCACACGATTTGTCTCATGATTTAACTGTAAGCTCTTCAGAATAGGGGCTAACTATTAGTTCCTAGTGCTTTTAAATTACTATAATGTTCAGCATAATAAAAGACTGTCATTTGTCCTTATACCATAGCAGCCATGAGTAACAACAACAAGAATCTTGACAGTCATTATTTATAAAGATACTCACTTTCTGTATAACCATAGTCAAAACCTTTGCCCTGAACCTGATTTCAGTTCGCTCTTCCGGATGTGACACAATGATATGGAAAGCATTATTTTCTTGTACATCTCATACTGATCCAGCAGCAACACTCCATTTTCATACAACATGAGTAGTCATGACAATATCCACATCTGTACTATAGAAGACCACCAGAAAATGGTAACTATGTAATGTGTACCTGAAACAAAAATCAGTAGTACTCTACTGGGAGCAATGATTAATACTAATACTAATAATAATATAAAAAATCACTAAGAAGATAAAATAACTATTAAATATCTTTCAGAGAACAGGAAAGGACTTCAAAGATAGTTACACCTCATTTTTTCTCAAAATGTCTACAACTGTTCTTAATGGAGCTCTTATAAGCTACTAGTTATCTCTACTTACTCAGCTACTCTGCCTCTGCAGCGTAATGAAATTCCGGTATGAGGATAGTACATCCTATTAATGGAAGTATTATGGACACAGATGTTTATCAAGGCTACAGATTGCCAAACACCAGGGCCCATTTTCTAGCTCTTATCATACAGTATTTAGACTCAACAAATCTGGGACATGAATAGCTCTGTGAAAAGCATACTCCAGAATTCTGCAGACGCCTTTACAGTTCAAAACTGGGCAGGTGAGGGATGAGTAGGGTCTACTCCATTCTCAGGAATAAGTCAGAAATATATTTTTTGAAACTGGGAAAATCTTTTAAAGGTAATTCAAGTGGTTTGGGTTTATATATTAAGGTTAAAGACTTGGAAGAAAAAAAAAAAAGCCTAAATTCTAGCAATAAAAAGTGTGCTAATATTGATGCCTTTTAAAAATATATACATTGTTGTACACACTTGCTAGTATTCTCACATTTCATAAACCTCATAAGCATTTCATACTGCTTTCACTTAAATCTGTATATTTTTTTCTTTATGCTTTTTATGTGTATGTATCTAACTTGCTGTGTTTTCATAATAGATATCTTATGCCTATAACATACATTATACATATTATTGCACATAATATTATACATGTTATTATACATAACTTTTCTGTAATTTATCTTTTAGGCTTATTGAACTGTTTGTAAGCACAGAAAATCAGGACATCCTTTGCTAAGGGAAAAAATAATAAAAAGCACCAACATCTCTCTAGTACATATAATCTGTGCATAATTTTCTCAGCAAATGAAAACTGAAATCCTAAATCTTGTACAAATTAACCTTTCAATGAAGTTCCATAAGCTATCAGGAGCATACTAGCAGGCCTCTACGATTCATCATAACATGACATGAATCCAAATGTAATAGTATCAGGAATGCTATTTTTCATTCTTTTAATAAGAAAACTTAAAGAAAAAAACTGAAAAGCTCATAAAAACATTGCATTATAAAAAATAAAAATTCAAGAGTGGGGAAAAGATTCAAACCCAAACTGCAAAACAGTCTGAACTATTATTGTCTCTTCAACAAAATCAGAATATGAAGATTTCAGTATATTCTGCAATCTTTGTCAAACCTGACAGAAAATGAAACAGATTATAATTTTATTATGTTTTATTTTTTCATATTTTTCTCAATCGTTAACTGAATTGAAAATATTATTTCAGTTTTTCCCTTAGCACTAGAACTGAAAGAGAATATTTTAAGTTACAATTTAACCTGAGCCAGAATAGAATCAAAAGCTTTCTGGCTTGACACTCTATGTAACGGTACTCCCCAAATCTTCTACTACATTCAGACTTCAATGGGATGGTTTTGAATTACAGTGTCAAGAAAGATTATCTTTTTTTTTTTTTTTTTTTTTTTTCTAATAAGCAGGTTCAAGAGATATTTTGGAGTTACAAATGAAGTTGTAAACGCAGCTTTGTAAGGTTGTAAACAGACTTTCAGCATAATAAAATTAAATTATCACTGCTCCTCCAGTATTCATCTTTTCATATTACACATTACAAAAAATGTTACCTTGAGTAATATTTTTATGCAACCTCTTTTTACGTGGACAAAAACATTAGAAATTGCCAATTTTAGCATCTTCCATGTGTAGTCCTTTTCACCTGTATGTCAAAAGCTACTCCATGTGGCTAGTTCCATAGTCATATGGAGCCTATGGAAATTCCTTTCATATGGAAAGGCTTATCTGTATGAACACTAGAAAAAGTGAGCATTTCATGAGTTAACTCTGGTGTTTTTCCACAATAGGCATACACATACGCACAAACAGGGAGAAAGAAATAACTCTGTCCAAATGAAATATGACTTCAGAAACTATCGTGAACTTCAAAGAGTAAGAAGTGTGGTAGGAATCTAGCAGCATTACTGTTGCAGGGATATGGAGGTGAAAGTCAAATCCCTAGAGAAAAAAAAAAAAGTTTAATTAATCCCACAGCTGAGTTATATATATATATATATTATTTTTTTCTCATTTTGGTTTCTGGTTTTCATCCAAGTTCATCTAGAACATTAGATCCAGAAGGGATCAAAGCTTTCATAGTTGTGTGTACATATTAATGTTTTTTTGTAAAACCTCCCAAATCCCAATAAAAGTCTACACAAGATTATTTCTTTAAAGTGAAAAGTACAATATTTATTTATTCTCATAAAAAGATAATTTATACTTTTCTATACTATAGACTATATACTATTATAGTATATATAGTATATATATAGTATATGTTATATCTATATACTATTTATACTTTTCTATTCTATACATTTATACTTTTTTTCTTTTTTTGATTTAAATTATTTTACACATGGATCCAAATATCTTCTCAAAATTTCTTTCTTATGGGAAGCTTGTCACTGCATTGATTCCATAATTTTTTATTATACCTATCTGTCCAAAAGTGTACTGATCCAGTAAATTTAAATTCAGGGAAATAGGTTCATTAGCTTCAATAGAATTCTAATTTGACTAAGAGGTTAAAGTATGTGAACCTTAAATCATAAGAATCTTAAGATAGGAATCATGTCTCTCTGTCTGAGTAAGCTTTTTTATTAATTCTGTAATAGGATCTAAACTTATGTTCATGTTCCAGTTATAGTCATCAACATCTGAAAGAGAAGCAAAAACTGCTTCAAGTACAGAAACTTCTCCATAACCTTTGTTTGCATGCTGGACACAATATAATTTTAGAATTTCCTACACAAAGAACTGGCACCACTTAATTCATAATAAATTAGTTTAGCCATTGTAATAGATGGATGGCTTCTTACACTGGTTTAAACCTTACTTGAGTCCTCTGGCTTGTCCCGGAAAATATACTCATGGATATAATTAATAGTTTAGGACAATTAGAACTGATAGTTAATCTGTACAGTAGTGTCCAGATTCTCTCTTACAGACTTTTTTACTTTCTAAATCATCCTTGACAAGGCAAGTAATTTCATAACAGAAGCACTTATCACTGGGAGAAGAATTTTGTGTCTTGTCCTTTCAGCTCCCAATTTGTACACTGTAACGCCACAATACCAGCAATATAATTGCATTTTATATTTACCACATACCTATATAAAAAATGCTTATAGATATATAAAATGTGTGTGTGTGTAATGAATATGCAGAAAAATCCGAGAGAAAACATACAATTATTAAAAAATATGAAGTATTTACAGAAATGAAGGCAGCCCAGCATATATATATTGCTTCTAAACATATGAAGCAAAAGGATTCTATAATGTGCAAAGAGGGTCAAAACTAGGCAGACTCTATGTGACCCATAAGAATATACCAAAATGTGCTGGGTCAGTACACTGTGCTGCCAACAAACGCAGACAATACAGTTCATCTCACTGGTAAAGGAAGCCAGCACCAACACAGTACCTTTTAGTGTATGATGGTGAAATCACAAGAGAATTACAGCCTGATTTGAATTAAAATGAACAAAGGTCAGGTACAAACTGACAAATTTCAGTACAAACTTAAATTATTAGCCAAGCTGTCTGCATTTGAAAATCTGAACTTCAGACAGTGACTGTACAAAAATACAAACTGAAAGAACAACAGACACCTCTGGGGGTTCTTGAGGTCCTCTGAGATAACTGGCACCATGAAAACTATGATATTATTATCTAAAAAAAATGGTGCATCCCTGATCCAGTCTCACAAAGTCATATCACATTAAAATTGGTTTCCACCAGCCTTCAAGGAAGCATTATTAGAGCTACAGGAACCAATAGGGGACCCTACCAGGTATCACTCATATGACCACATAGAAAAGCAGAAGGAAGAGATGATAATTTCCATCAGTGCACATAAGCAGTTAGCACTGAGTCTGGTTGATATATAGGTAGGGATACACTGGTACCTACACTCAGTGCTCCAGCTTTCTTCTCCACACTCCAAAAAACACATTTCCATTGCCTTTATATTGGTATATAAGGACTCGACTTCCAAAATTTATGTTAAAATTTAAGTATTCTGATGTAAAGGTATAAATTCTTTCCTGTAAGAGCACAAATACTGAGTTTAGGGTAACAACTTAATCTAAAAATCTGGTCAAGATCAGTCAGTATACGTAGCAAACACTCAGTGTTTTATGTTTAGCAAAACTAAAAACTCAGTAATGCATACAAAGCTGAAGCCTGAAATTTAAAGTATGATTGATGCACTATATAGATGTCTGTTACCAAAGAGATCCCGTTCTTAAAATCTTTCAATTTGTGTATATTTGTATATATCTTCCAAATACTAAACTTTAAAATTATAACAAAAAAAAAGCTGATCTTTCTGAAGGTCAGGCGGACTGAGTCTCCCAGTTATGTAGGACTATGAAAGGAGGTATTGCAGGAATGCTACTTGTGTGTTGGAGGAGGTTTACATTATCCAGGGCAGGGGAGAGAGGCTGCACATAGGTCTGTGCAAAGTGTGCTTAGTGTAATGTCACAGAGGATGAGAAATATTACTGCTGTAAAGTACCAAATGAAGAGGAACATGAATATGCAGCGCAAAGGTACTGAACACAAAAGTTGGAAAACCAGAGCGTAACAGAGGACGCATGAAAATACTGAATAAATTAGGAGTATAATATGCAATATAAGGAAGAAGACTGGATGACCCCTCATTAACACATAGCCCATCACAAGTATTTTCCAATTCTATTGAACCCTCAGTAAAAAAGAAGTTTTTTTATTGATTGTTCAGGGGGCAGGAGGTTCAAGGAGGGAAGCGGGAACTAATTGGCTGGAAGGTGAGTTTGACTCAGAGAGGTTGGTAACTCTTAGCTTTATTTGTTTCCTTATGAAAGGTGAATTTACTGTGGGAGATCACAGAAAGAAGAATAAACAAGATACTTTTTGTATATATATATATATTTTAAATAGGGAAAGTATAAGAAAATTCTCATCGGCTTTGGGCTTACCTGAGTTTTGCACTGCACCACTTTATTTCATTTTTTCTGCTTCCTTCTTGTCATATGTGCCACTCTCCCTTCAAACGAGAGTCTGCTTCACAGTAAATCATCCTGTTTTGCACCAAGTCAGACTCATGTTCATTGTCACAACACCATCTTTCTTCCTGCTAACTACAACCTAGCTCTAATTCCTCTCTCTCCATTCATTTAAGGCAAGGCAGTTCTTTCCTTCATCCCTTTTCATTTCTCTCCTACCTAATCCTTGGGATCCCACCTTAACTAGCTGTATATCCTCTTCTGTCACATTCAACTGGGGCTTAACCTTGCCCTTTCAAAAGGGATGATCAAGGGCAGAGGTCTTCTGTAGGCCCTTTAAGAAGGACAACCAAAGAAAGACTGAGAGTCTCAAAGAAATACTCTGAAACAAGGAGAGGTAAATTTCTGTCTCCCACTTCCAATTCCTTCTTTTCTTAATCCCCAGAATCTGGATAATAAACAAAAGGAAGCATCTAAATATCCTCATTTCCTTGTGTAGCTTGTACAAACAAGGACTCTGTCATTACATTGCAATTGCTTTCCATCTAGGACTGTATGTTCTTATGAAGCACCTTGCATGCCTATGGTATTGTAGAAATAAAACAACAGCAAGTCCTAAGCAAAACAAATTGGATTGTTTTGGATTGAATTGAATTGCTTGAATGCAACAAACACATTCTTCTGCAGTGTGATCTCAGCCCTCAGCAGCAGGGGGAACTCAACTCTTTTTCATCACCTGAAAAAGTTAACTTTCTAAGGCTCTGTCTTCAAAGAGGGTATTTTCTCTGAATCAGCCCTGTGCAGAGTATTCTGAAAGAGGCATACAAAAATGTCTAGCATTAACCACCCTATTCCAGGTGCTGGATGTAGTGCTATTAATGTTGTCACTAATTTGGCAATCAATTTCAACATTTTCTAGGAGTCTTCTGACACACCATCTATCATAACAGATATCAAATCTATAGTAAGTTTAAAAAAAAAAAGAGTGGTGTATAGCTTTAAAATACCTTTTCTAACCATATTACACTCTTTCTTGATTCTCTTTTATGAAACATACTGGTTCTCTGTTTATAGTTCTCTGTGCTTATTGAGATTATTTAAGGAAGAAAAAAATACTCCTTCACCGTGATGCTTTTACATAGTGCTAGAAATGTGATTTAGCTCTAGTTTTATCTTACTCATTGATGGCAGGGGTATTTATAAAGGCTTCTCTCTCTAGATTCCCCTACACTCACGGGAGACAAACATGTTGCCTTGATAGAAGTCCAGCTGCACACATGAATCTCTATGAAAGCTCATCTTCCCTCCCTCTTTCAGAGGGAACTAGAATGTAGGATGACAAGCAGAGGGGATAATACAAATGTTACATATTTTTTTCCCCCTTAAACTGCTTTTAATCAGTGAAGACAGTGGCTTTTCCAGAAGGCGATCTGAGCAGCTGATAGCCTGAAGTATTTACACACATTACTTTCAAGCAGAAAACCTACTCTGCTAGTCATCCTATGTTCTCTTTAATCCCATAGGAGAGGAAAAGAGAGGAGCTTTCAGGAGGTGATTCCGATATTGACACTACATGACCTCTGATGTGCCCATCTCATCTCAGTGTCCACAGAGGGAGCTTACAATGACCAAACTCCTGAATTAGAAATGTCACATTGACCTATTGCTTGAAGTTAGCTAATGAATCAGACTGCAGCAATTTCAGTGCAATTGTTGGCAATGCTCTGCTGTAAAAAATCAAGCATAGAAAAGTCTATCCAGTGATGCAGCACGTACTTATGCTAATGCATAATACATTCTCTAGTATTTTGTCCAGTTCAATTTAAAACGTCTGTAGTAGTTAGGCTTCTAGCCACTCCCTCAGTAAATTGTTCCACAATCTAATGTCACATAACTTCCAACCATTTTTCTGTGCTGAAATGCCATCAACACACACAGAGAAAAGAGGATTAGACTACATGGGTGACTGCTTAGGAGTGTCTAGGAACTAAAGGAAATGAAGCTGCTGGCATTGATGAACTAACGCATCCAATGAAACACCGGGAGGCTGAAGGTGTTGTCTTCCAGATGAAATGTGAAAGCAAGGCATTAGGCATTAGAAGCAATTAAAGTTCTCACAGCACTCTTTGCAACAGTACCAGTGTTAACCCCTGGTTCCTGGCCACCTTCCAAATCACATAATTAAATTCTGCTTTCCTAAATATTTCCTCGCACTATCGTTTGGAAAGACAGTCATCTCTTAACCTGAAATGGTGTATTGATGCCAAGCTTCAACTCAAAGGAGGATGCAAAATAAGTGCAAAATAATTCCAATTTGGTCAGTTCATTATAGATACAAGACTTAGAAAAGTATTTCATCTTCAATTAGATTTTATTGACACTTACCCCAGATCTATTTCTCTTCTATCCTCTATTTCCTCTCAATTTCTATCCTCTATTTCCTCTCAATCTGTGGTAAATAATCCTTCAGAAACTTGTAGAAAATAATCCTTTAATTCACTACATAATTATTTAAAACTAATTTCTTTAAGCCCTTGATTCATTTCTCCGTAAACATTTGTAGATCATCAGTGGGGATCTACAGATCTACTTGTCATTAGGAACATAAGGAAGCAGTGATCTCTCTCTCTTAAAAAAAAAAAAAAAAAAGGCTCCTGACTTTTAAAATGGACTGTGGTCAGTACTCACTCCATGCTACCTGACTACTAAATAATTAATTATTCTGTCAAAATCACTAGTCATTTTGGAAAATTTTGGTCTGCATCTTTATGCCTCATTCAGCCATTCAAGTCTAGGTACCAAACATTTTCAAAATTAGTGCAGCTGTTAGCTCTTGATCTTGATGAAAATACTCGTTTAGGGTAGTTATCGATCTTTTTCTTACCATCCTAAGAAAGTCTTTCGGTGCTATTTTTTGAACATGTCTTCAGTTATTCCTGGTGTGGATTCTCAGTTAAAAGGGGAAACCTATCTTATCTCCCTGTACTTCCTATAGACATATCAGTGTGGCCATTGCTGATGCAGCTACTGATCTGTTTGCTTTATATCGCTCATTTTCTGTATTGGGGTTGAACAGTAGCATTTCTTCTGTAGCGGCACTTCAGTCTCTAAACCACACATGACATTCAGGATAATACAAGTATCTTATAAAAGCATGCTTATAAGGCTTTTTCCAAGTTGATGATATTATTAGGGTAAGAGCTATTGCTTAACTTGATTTGGAATTTCACATTGTCCTTATCAATTGCAAGCAGGAAACAAAGCAACTGCAGTGATACTCAACTCCCCGTGCATTTCTAAATGAAAAGTGACCCACAAAATGGAAATTGTCATAACATGCCAGTACCATGCTTGAGAATAGGAAGCCAGTGAGTCACATAATTTTACTTCATTTGTCAGTAATCAGAAACATTTAAAATTCTGAAGGAGTTGTCTAGAGGTAGCTGAATTAAAATAATGAGTAACATGTTTTGATGCATCTGAATGTACAGATGCAGTAGTGATTACATATATGGGAGTTGGGGTAAGGAAAAGGAGAAAGGAATTATTACTTATTTCAATCATGTTGAAAACTAAGTTTCATATATATGGGGCTGGTGAATGCATAGTTGCTACCTTTCTTCCACTGCCTAAGCAAAGGAAGATAGTTATCTATCTATCTATATCTATATCATCCATATCTATATCTATATCTGTATCTGTACTGGGTTTATGTGGCAAGGTTTTGGTAGTGGGGGGCTGGAGAGGTGGCCTCTGTGAGAAGAATCCAACAGCTGCCCCATGTCTGATAAGGACCGCCTTCAGCCGTCTCCAAAAGGGACCTGCTGCCAATAAGTGATGTTGTTTGCACCTCTGTGAGAACATATTTGAAAAAAGAGAAAAAAACTGCTTCGCCACAGCAGCGGTTGGGAGAGCGAGGAGTGAGAACCAGATAACAAGGTCAGTGCAGAAGAAGGGCAGGAGGTGCTCCAGGCACAGAGCAGAAGTTCCCCTGTGGCCTGTGGAGAGGCCCCTGGTGGAGCAGGCTGTCCCCCTGCAGCCCATGGGTCCCACATGGAGCAGATCTCCATGCTGCAGCCCGTGGAGGAGCCCCCGGTGGAGCAGGTGGATGTGGCCTGGAGGAGGCTGCAGCCCATGGAGAGCCTCTGCAGGATCAGGCCCTGGGCCGGAGCTGCAGCCCATGGAGAGGAGCCCACGCGGGAGCAGGAGGTCTGGGGGGAGCTGCTGCCCGTGGCGGACCCAGGTTGGAGCAGTTTGCTCCTGACGGATGGACCCTGTGGTACGGATCCATGTTGGAGCAGTTCTTGAAGAGCTGCTGCCTGTGGGAAGCCCATGCAAGATCAGTTCAGGAAGGACGGCATCCCTTGGGAGGGACCCCACTTGGAGCAGGGGCAGAAAGTAACAGTGACAGAGTGGTGGGTGACAAAGCATTATGGACTGGCTGCAACCCCCATTCCCCTGCACCACTTAGGAGGAGGAGGTGGAAAAGGGTGGATGGAGGAAAGGTGTTTTCACTTTGTTTTCTTTCTTTCTCACTTCTCTAGCTTGTTAGTAATAGGTAATAAATTACATTAATTTCCACTATGCTGAGTCTGTTTTGCTCATGACGATAACTCTTGAGTGATCTCCCTGTCCTTATCTCAACCCTTGAGCCCTTTCCATCGTATTTTCTTCCCCTTGCCTTTGAGGGGGGAGAGTGAGAGAGCAGTTGTGGAGGAGTTCAACTGCCCAGCTGAGTAAAACCACCACAATATCTAATGCACATATAAATTAGGAGGAAATATAAATTATTACTAATATAAAGTACAACATGAGATGAGTACTCAACAAGTATTTCATATAATGAGCATATACAGTGTTTGGAACACTTCATATGCATCAAAACAAAAACAAACACTATACTCCCAAAGCTCAGGAAGGTATCCTAAAACTGAAAATAACAGTGTATAAACAATGACCAAATACTATTTATTCGATTTCTTGAAAGACATTCTAATGTTGCATAGCATTATTCTATCCTAACAATAACATACACAACATTAAATATGACCACCAGCCTAAAAGTTCTAGGATTGTTTAAAAGGTCTGATTATAAACAAGACAGCTTTATTCTTTGGAAACTAAATTCATGATCACAGCCTGAATATTCCCAGACAAATATTAAACCACCAAACATACATTTCTTTACTATGTCGTATGGCTTCACTCAGTAGTAATATTAAGTACTTACAAATTGACATTTTAATTTTGAGGGGTGCTAGACATCTCCTAGACAGGAGGTCTCTTGTACTCAACAGCTACTCAATGAGTTTAACTGTTTAGTGAAAATGAATCTTCAAAAATGTAAGAAAGTTCTAATCTTATCTGTGATATGGCAACTGAACCGTTAGTTTTAGCATTTTGTCACACCTGGGCTTTCTATGCAAATAGAGAAAGAAAAACGAAAACAAACAAAAAGATGACATTGTTCTTCAGACCTCAGGGAACCACCAGAATATTTTATTAGGCTGATTTTCCCCTGATGTTCATTACAGTCACAATATTCTCCAGTTTAAAGAAATTGTTACTCTTTTGAATTCATCAAAAACAACGCATGCTAACTACATATTCTAACATATTTAACTTCATAACTACCTAGCAGAATAGCCAAATCTTTTAACCACCACTACAATATAATTAATACCATTTGCTCAGGGGCAAATAGTCTTACCGTGCTCCTAGACTTAAATCCGTGCTCCTAGACTTAAATCTTTCACACTGCATGACACACTGTTTCTGTTTCAGCAAAATGTCTACTTAGTATTATTCAGTCTCCTTTTAATTTCAAATCCATCACAATTTGCCGTTTGGTTTTACTTCTTTCAAACTGACATACCTTAAATGTAACAAAGTTAAATGCATAGTATTTTCAGTGAGAAAACATTTGCAAATATCCACAATAAAGTAAGGACAAAATAATATAAATATCAGATTAATAAACACATGAAATATTCTAAAATATTCTAAAGTGTCCTTCTGACATTGTTATTATTATTATTATTATTTTTGTCAGTGTGGATAAGGTAGAACCTTCAGGTATTAAACTGAGTTTTGTTTCAAGTGCATGACCTAGGATTCTATCAATGATCAATTCTGACCCTGCACCTCCCTATAGACTCCTAGAGCTAATGAGAAGAGCAGTAAATTATTGATTGAAACTAATGTGGCTTCCTTGTGGATCTAGAGTTCTGTGTAAAACAACATCAATCAATGCCAACTGGAAAGCACTTTAATCATAATGTATGAACAAATTATATCAAATAAGAATATATGTTAAAAAAATGCTGTTACAATGCTTGCAAATAAATTTAAAAAAAAAAAAACAACTTTGATTCACAGATAAATTGTCTGAAATTTTGAACTCAGTTACCTGAGTTCCTGCTATTTCAAATTCAAGAATTTCAGGAATTTTGGAACTTGGGATCAATGTCATAGGTTTTCTCATCTCTCTTTGTAGACATAAAAGCACCCAGAACTCAAACCCAAAGCATGAGAATCTTCTAATCATAGAATTCAGGTAAGCAAATTAGACATTGCCATCCTAATTTTCTCAAGCAATTACTTCTCTCATACCCACTTCTCCTCTCATCAACTGTTTCTATTTTCTGGAGAAAACTGCTGTTTATTTTGAGCTATAAATACGTATCGGACAGAATTATTGGAACCTATTGAACATTTAGATGTTCGACACATGCTTCTCAGGTTAATGTACTTGTATTCTATGAAACACTTCGGCATAACAAATTTTATTTTCAGACAGATACAATTCTTGTGAAAGAACACAAACCATGAGTGCGTGTGTACACATACTGTTATCAAAGACTTTTGTCACTTGCTTTAAAACAAGTCCAAATTACTGAAGGTTTCAGTCTCTCACAAGCTCCAAATTAAAAAACTGATGAAGCTTGACAGACACACAGGCAAATTACTCTGGTGATAAACAGATTCTATGTTGAAATATTGTATCTTATCAAAGTAATGCACCTGAGGTCATTGCTATGGAATTTGATCTCAAGAAAGGGACTAGGAAATGCTAGTTGTAAATAATAATAAAACTAAGAGTGCAGGGAAACTACTATCAAAATATCACAAAACCTACACTCACAAATAAAAATTATATCAGAACCAAACATACCAAATAAACATTACGACTTTGTGAATCTAATAGTGAAACAATCAACACTAAATCAAGTCTGAAATCAGGGTGAATATTGATGCCATATTTTTATGATTGCATTAGCAGTCTGCCATACATAAAGACCACCAGGGGGAAAAAAAAAAAAAAAAAAAAAGTGTAAATCCACGAGAGGAAAACGTTTGAAGAAAAGTTACGTTCTTCATGCTCTGCTCAGACCAAGCTCTGAACACTGCATTTTCATTTTTAAGAATTTGAGTTTTCTACATCTGACAGATACTGTATTTCATTCTTTAGGAAAAGACCTTAGCTGTGTAGCATGGAAATTGGAGTGGATTTTGGTAATCAACTCAGGACTTATTCTAAGAGCTACATTGACAAGTGCAATCTCAGACAATGCTTCTGAGGTTTAAGAGCCCTTAAATTACTTACTCTTTTTGCTGCAATAATTGACACTCACATTTCAGAGCTCCAGGAAATATACAGCATAACCGAATGTATTCTAAGGTACTTCTCTCCATTAAACAATGAATCAGGTGCAACTTGATGCACTTAAAAGTTGTTAAAATTACCAGCTTCAGTTGTGCAGCTTCAAAATACAGTTTGACAGAAAGTGTAACGCAATTGTTATGTAATGTTTTCTTATTAGTAGGTTGGCAGGTCACGTTTACTGTGTCTGCTTACTTCGCAAATGATTTTGCATTAATTATTAAAAGTCTTAAGGTCTAATTCTGTTAATTTTACTTCAAGAATAATCTCATTAAAATCAAGACCATATAAAGAATAAAACCAGAAGAAATAAATCTTTGGAAAGCAAACTGGCATTAAAAACATCTGTGCAACAGATTTACTTCTTTGTTAAAGCAGAAATGAAACCTTAAATGCAATCTTAGGATCAACTATAATATAAATAACTTAAATTTTGCAAAAGCACGTTCTTTATCCTATTTAAGAAAGCTTAAAGAAGGATTTATTTGTTTGGACAATGGGGCAAAAGTAAATGGAATCTCTGCTAGATGGAAGATTTCAACAGATGAAAACGCCCTTCTTTACTGAAAACAAAACAAAACAAACAAACATATGTGTTTTATTGTTGTGTTCCTAAAATACCAGTATTTGACTTTACATCAGAAACAAAAGTATCTTTTCTCAGACAAGGTTTTATGTAGATTTCACGTTCTGGCCAGAATAAAGCATTTAGTAGCTGTGTTTGAAACACTTCATTCTAGAAATTAATATAAACACTATGGAAAAATTCAGTGTGTATTCTTTAAATTATGAACCTGGTAAATTCACAGATGGATACTTGCTAGTTAATGACCAACTCATCTGCAAGCTTTATTTGCCAGCAGAAGATTACAGACAAGATAAAGCATTTGTTTATTCTCTCGTATAAATTTATGTTTAGGGTATATAAAACTACTTTTTAACACTGCTCCTGAATAAAAATTGCACACCAGAGATTTGGCCTATGCTTTCTTAATTTGGTAACCTATTAGTCACTTCTAAGTATTATTAAGGCTTTTGAGCTTTTTTTCCTAACAGCATCCAGAAAAGCAAAGTACTCTGTTGTATACATCTTTTAGTTATCATTCTTAGCAAAGGGCCCAACAATAAACAAAATAATAAAGAAATGTATTATTAGGTCTTATTAGAACTACCTGGAAGGAAAGTACTTGGACATATAATTTAATTAGAAACTCTATTTTTCAAATGAATCTCCCATGAAAAAATTTATTTTTCAGATGGGAAGTATTACCTAAAGAACCCTATCTGATTAAACAATATCTAACCATAGGTCCTACAATCTAGTTCTCTGATTTCATAAAATGATGACCAAGCACATTGAAAGCGAAAAGCAGAATTTGAAGTGGCCCTTTTTTATTAGTTCCTGAAAAAATGAAAAACAAACAAACAAACAAACAAACAAAAAACCTGTATTTTCAAATATTAAATGACCTCAAAGCTTCCATACTTGGAAACTAAGCTAGTATCACACTTAGAGGACCAGATGCAGTAATCTCCTCTTACTGACACACAGATATTCTATCTGAAGTTTAATTTCTTCACCAGAGGTGTCTCAAAGCAACACAAACAGTGAGTAGCAGAGTGACTAACTTTGGACACCCAAGTCACAGTCAAGGAATCTCACCCTATACCATATCTGGATGAGGAAAAAATGTGCGTCTAATTCCCATCAGATGATGCAAAACTCGTATTTTCCTATATAACTTAATTTTAAAACAGGAAATGTTGATTTTTTTTTTTAAATTACAAGTAATTTTGCTAAAGTTGCATAAATGATACAAGAAAATAATTAATTTCTTAAGCAATTAAATCTTATGATCTTACAATAAAACAGGAAAGAAGAGAATTACTGTGTATAGCATCACGTTATGAGAGAAACAGCTAAGAAACTGTGTTACAGAGTACCAAAAACATTGAAAGAAAAATACAAAAATAGAATGTTCATGATGGTCTATATTTATCTTTGTGGGTAGGCTCTGAAATCTCCTTTGAGCTGTCTTCTATATTTGATAATCACTGGTAAGACCAAATTTTGGAATGGTATTTTCAACAATGTTTATATCTGAGGACTCAAACCAGTCAGTGTTCAAAGGTACTCTATGAATTTATTATTTTACTGTACATAAGCATCTTCTTTTTACTTTTGTTAACAAAGCCTAGGTCAAAACAAACTATTTTACATCAACTATTTCAATATATCTTCTATTTTATTTTTAATATTAATGCTTGCTAACAAATGTGCAAAAGGGCAGAACTGTCTGGGAGATTGCCCAATTGTTAACATCTTATTTATCTGTAGTACAGAAATTTGTCTCACAAAATGATTTTAAAGTTAAATATTTTCATACCTCCTTCTATGCCAGCAGTTTTCCAGGCTGCTTGTTATCACTGCTTCTGCAGTGAATCATACAAAAATCATAATTTTAAGGAGAGAAGGAATGCTGGACACATAAGGTGTATTCAGAAATTATAATATCAGTGTTTTCTTCAGCAACATTCACTTTCACACAGGAACAGTGACATTAGCTTCTCAGTAGCATAAAACCATTGAGGCTCTTTTGCAGTGTGGTTTGCTTGCTTGCTTGTTTGTTTGTTTAATATTATAAGGAATAAAATATTGCAGGGGGGAAAAATGCCTTTTCAATGTTGATGCTGTCATCACATGCAAAATACAACAATACCATGCCTTTAACATCCAACTGCATATTAAACTAAAACAAAAGTGAAAAATTGAAATTAAAAATTGTAATTGAAATATCTACAGAATTAGTGCCCTTTGGGGTATTTTGATCATATAACTATTACTAGTTGGGACACATGAAAATTTCTGCTACAGAGCCTTTACATTTTGATGATGCACTACCAGTTGACATCACTCTTGTATTGGCAGAAACTAATTGAATAGATCTGTACTTCTTACCATCAACACAGGCTGGCCTTGCTCTTGTTGTACCGGCAATCTGTCCTTTTTTACATGCACAGCGAGCTGTTTGTCGGGCTATAGTCCTTCGGGGCTGACTGCTATCTCTGTCCAAAGTAACAATCTCACATGTACCTGCAGCCAGTTGACCTGGAAAAAGAACCAGCAACAGGTACCAGAGTCACTGAATGCACTACAGGCAATCTATTACAGCCGAATAGAGTCATGGCCCTATGTCACCGCAGACAATCCACAACAAATGGGCAGCCAGCTGACGGATATAATAAAACTGAGATGACATACAATTTTTCTTTGTGGTGGACATATGAAAACCCTGCAAACTGGTTCTGTCAGAAAATGATTATTGTTCCATAAAAGCCAGAGAGTTGAGGTCACACAGGTTACTTTTACTTATGTTGGCTAAGTAAAGGAACAACCTGCTTTTACAGCAATGAAATTTAAATTCCGTGCTCTTTACGATCTTTCAGAAAAGCAATGATTAAGTATATGGAAAACAAAAATAGACGATATTTAAAGGCCTTCCCCATGATCATTAATATAATTAAGTCTTAACTGTTTTGTGTGTTGCTTCTGAAAGATAAGATCTTTCAAAGTATGCCCGAGTTTGTCAGTTCTTTGGCTCCTGCTTCATCTCAACTAAATAGCAACTCATTCCCTACCTGATTCATTTTTGAAGTAGCTGGTGTTTTGTCTTTTGCTAAATTTACAATGTAACCATTCTGCAAATGACAATAAAATCACAATGCCTGGTTCACTCAGTAACATTCTCTGCATTTTATTGACTTCTTCAGTATATGTAGCTTTTATTGAAAATCTACCCCACCTGATTCTGAGTTTGGATCACACTGTGAGAGACAAGACAAAGTTACAAAAAAAATGTTTCCATGATGTTTGTGAAAACGTCCATGAAGTGAAAATTCTGCAATTAAAATAATGCACTTCCTCTGGTACTCACAGTAGCATGCTAATAGCATAGCAAAATACTATCTTTTTACAAGCAAGAATATACATCATTGAATTTCAGTGCTTAGTAAGACTAAAAAAAAATCCCAGCTATCACTTTGTATTACATACAATTTCTGGATTTTGTGGTAGAGTACTAAATAGCATTTATTTTGGATTTTGTCTTTGTAGTCAATCGATTATAAACCTTCAAAGAAATATATACAAGAATATGTTTTCAAATCACAACCCGATTATATTTTCTCTTCACAAAAATTTGAGAATGAAATAAATACGATTGTATTTTCTTAAAAAAATATGCAGTTTACATAATATTCACAGTTTATTTTCATTTTGTTAACTTTTGAAAAATGAGAAAAAAACAGCAATTTTAAATCTGTATTAATATCATTTTTTTTAATGACACATTTATGAATGGTGTTTAATTAAAGTCTACAAGTGTAATGATTATGTCTGTATACTGCATTTTTTTCCATTCAGAAAACAATTTTATTCCGTATATTCTTCTAAATACCAGCTTATGGTGCTTCCTATTGTGTGGATACTGTCAGAATAGTAAAATATTGTAGGCTGTCAACAGCATTGTGACTGGTTCACTGCTAAGCCACCTAAACTTTATATTGCTGTAACTCCTACACTGCAGTGAATTACAACATGGTAAAAGCGAGTATCACAAAGATGAATATGGAACAAGGTACTCTACAAATTCATGCAAATATATATATGTAATAGACATTATGCCTTCATAAATATAAATAAGATATTCGACAGCCAAAATCACCGTAGTGTTCAATGGCTGCTGGCAATCACGCTTATGAGCTGAGGTCAATCCTGGATTTCATGAGCTTTCTATTCTTTTCCACCCACCATATTAACAAAAACATCTTAGGATAAACATACTGATGAGGGGATTTTTACTCTATTATATGCTGATTTTTTCTTTGTATCCTCAGAAATCTTGGGTTAGAAAGCAAAGGTTTAGAAAGAAAGGAAGTGGCACTTGATTTTCCAAATGCAGACAAGGGAAATCCAGGTACACTGAGACATCTTGAGCTGACAGCATTCATTTTTCCCCCATTGCAAATACATTTCATTTTGGGTTGCAGAAGATGTATTGCTACCAAGGAATGCAGCTGTCTTAGTAGATCTAGTAAAAAAGACACAATCAGAGATGTATTTAGATCTCAACCCCTCAAGCATTTGAACATCATGATTAGGGTTCTGCATTGAGAACAGAAATTGAATGGAAACCAATGAAATAAAATATGAAATGTGTAAGTATTCTTGAGAGTATACTCTTGCTGTTTTCATTAAAAGATACTGGAAATCATACAATCTAGGTGGATCATTGTATAAAACCCCATTTCAGAGGAAAGGAACCAGTGTTACAGCACAGTCAAAGTGAATAAGGACTACACTCGGAGTAAAAAGAACACTGAAGCTTTATGTCAAGATAAATTCTAGGGAATGCAAGCAGGGACTGTTGATAAGCATGCTTATAGGTAGTATTTTCTGCTTTTGAACCTGTCCAGCTTAACCTCTACATAGGTTCATTTTCAGACAGTTGTTTTGTTTTGTTTGTTTTTTAAATAATGATTATTTTCAGCTGTTTCTTTTGTTAATTTTTAAAGATGATGATTTCTTCCAGGCGTAGTGACCTCATTTTTTGAGGAACTTTGAAAACTAGGATACCTAAATGACAGTAATTGCTATACAAAGATAATGCCATTCAAGGAACTTCTTGCAGCTATTAAAAATAAATAAATAAATAAATTTAAAAAAAGGAAAACTAGGAAGAAAAAAATCATGTCAGTTGCCATTCTTATTTCTACTGCAGAAGAAAAATAAAAGCTATTGTAGAGTTACAGCAGCTGTTCCCACTTATAAGACATAAATATTTCTTTGTCATTGTGTCACAGGTTGCAAAGATTGCACTGCAACATATTGTACATCCACTGTTACTTGGCTTTAGATGGCTGTAAAGCATGAAAAGTATCAGCCAAGGTTATGGAGGGCCACTTCCAGAGTGAGAATCATCTGGAGGTCTTCTCTGTCTCATTAAGTGAGTCTGCACCATAACCTCACTTACATGATATGAATGCTACTTCTGCTTTTTAAGAATTTTCTCTAGAAATGTAAGGTTCAAAATGATGGAACAGAAGGAATATACTTTTTATAAAGTACCAAGTTTCAAGAATAAGGTTTCCCTTCATTTTCAGGGATGTTGGCATAATCCTCTTTCAAGGATATTAATTAATATCATTTTTTTAGCCTTGGAACACTCACCACAACTCCTAAGTGCAGAGAAGAAATTTAAGGAGGAGTTTCACTGAAGCTTTTCCCATTGAGAGATTAAGAGCCACTGCCTGTGGAACAGTGGTAAAGACTGGATATTCTTAATAGATCCCATTTACGTACTTGCAGTACACAAAGCAATTCACCACTATCCACCCTGAATGAACTCATCTTGAGACAAAAAAGACAAGCATCGCCAGAGAACTCTGATTCATCATAGACCTGTATGAAAGGCTTATTTTTTTTTCCCCCTAAGGAAAGGTCATTTTTTATTATTTTATGGATCGAGCATAAAGATTCTTTCAGAGTTAAAATAAACTTTTTTTTTTCCCCCAAGTAAATGAGTATTTGTTTGCTGTTGTTTTTATATTTATTTTGTATATGTAAGTTTCAGCAATGAAGACGTCACTGGAAGTTATTTGATTTTGTGTTGCCACCGTCTGGTTACTACAGAGAGAAAAAGTTCAGGTTCTTTAACACTCTTCTATAATGTTGTACTGCATTCTTAAAATGCCAGTTGCTATCTAATCTCCCAGATATCAATGTAGATGCTTCTCTATGTAATTATTTCAGGAAAATGGAGAACTACAGGGTTCTGATTTAAAAATTTAAGTCAAACTGAATTAAAAAAAAAAAAGGCAACAAAAAAAATCAGGCAAATAAAAAAACAAATAGGATTAGGTTTTTGGCTTCTAGCTAGTACAACCTATAAATTTGCTTACAGTGAAAGGAAATTGTGATACTCAACACACCTATTTTGCTTTTTTTTTTTTTTTTAATGAAGTCCCATAGAGGCCAGTTCTTAAACTGTTCTCTGAGATACTTTTTTTCATGAAAATCTGTAAAAATCAGTAAGAATATATCTCAAAATAAAATAATGTATAATTCTTTAATACCTTCTCTCTTGAAAAAAAGTCATTAAGTAGTTTAAATGTAAATAAGGTTTTTTTTTTGAAGAGCACTGTTATCAACTATATGCCATTACTAAAAGAATAAAGCCTTTGAAAAATGTGTATGTCATAGGTAAAACCTTCAGTTAGTAAATACTTTCATATTACATGCAGGGTACCATGGGATAAATGATAATTTTCTGTGGAAGAAAATATTTCTGTTCTCTAATAGAAAATAAAATCTGTCTAATCCATACTGATTACAGCAAGCAAGTTATAGATGTTATGATTTTTTAATTTATGTATGCTGAAAAGCCGAAAACATTCTCTTCAATTCATTTAAAGAAATAAAATCAGATGATGAACTCATAATATCTATGGGTCCAATAGCAATAAAACTTGATCTAAATCTATGGGTCTTTCCAGGGTTTTAGATTCCATGTTCATCCAGAAATTTCCTGATTTGTACATGAAGGCTTATATCACAGTTTCAGCGAATAATTTTTCCATGCATCACCAATTTGATGCCTAGCAACACAAGCTCTTTTAGTTCAAAATGCATAAAGTTAGATGTTATTAAAAATCTTGGCTAGATTCAGATACTCTTTTGTCAGTGAACACAATGCAGGAGTTGTTTCAAAATCAGATCATAGGAACACATTCAGCAGTTTTCTATTACAATATTGAAGTCTTTCTGACAACAGAGCCATGCCAACTCCTGCACAGAGCTGAATATCAACAATTCCCACTGAAATAAAGTGCAACTTAAGCACTTAGTATCACTCATGATTTGCAGTTTGACATTAACCTGAATATCAAATATTTAAATATATTTTGATTTTTAAAGTATATATTTAAGCAGAATTTGAAAAATTCCATATTATATATCCTTCCTTGAAGAAAATTTCCTGCAACAAGATCTCTTGCATTAAGCATCATCCAATTTCAAATAATCCTATTACCTTTTCTTTTCCAATTTTAGTTCAGAACAAGAGACATTATGGCAAAGAACAACAATAACTTTTAAGCTACAACTGGAAAAATTTTGGAAATCTAACTAGTACAAAATAAGAAAGAGCAACTCCAACAAAGCTGCTGAAAAAGTTATTTAATGTGAAGTAACAAACCAGAATTGGCTCAGCATGGGAAAAACCTGTTCAAATGAATCAGCAACAATTTCAAAACAGCTCTCAAATAAGAACCTTGTTTCAATCTTAACATATGCAATACGCAGGCTTTTTTTTTTTTTTCCAATAGAATATAATCATATATTTCTATTTTCTGTTACTAAAGTTTCTGGCATTGAAAGCATCTGTCTCCGAGATGCTTACTACATCATTTAGGACCTTGTAGAATCTAAATCTTTCTACTGAAACAAATGCTGTGTCTGTTGAAGTAACATTACACCCAGCAATTCTTCATGCTTCTACAGTTAGACAACATTTTTAAAAATAATCTCTACCAGTTTTTTCTTGAGGATATATATATGTTGTTAATGGAGGACAGGACAGATGTTATCGTTACTGAAAAAAGAAAAAAAAAGAAAATAAAAGAAACTAATTTAGATAATCTTAATTCAAAAATGGTACAGGTGCACAGCAAACTAAAAAGTGGAAGACTGAATTTTTCAAAACTTCCCATGGATTTACTTTGTTATAAATTCAGTGCTATATTTGTCTGGAATCATCCTTGCCATGTGACTGCTATAGTTTCCCAATATTAAAGGGAATGATTCAGGATTTTGGTTGTGTAAAACAGCAGAATTTGTCTCAAAAAATGTTTTTAGTGCTCATTTTACAAAGGAAAGCTCACTGTAGAATGCACAGTTAAGAAAATGTTAAGAATAACAAGAGAAAAATGTGATGAAAGCCTTTTCCTTTTAAGAGTCGGTTTAAGTATTTTCAGAGTTTCACTGCAACAACACAGTACACTTATGTCCCCTTAGTAATTACTAATCTTATGGCAATTTTCAGACTACCACTTAGCC